>NW_026262723.1:114234976-114834976 GCF_021869535.1 Mytilus californianus
CCATTGTCTAGCTTTTCCATGTGGACTGTGGCCTGACAACTTCATATATACTTCATTTACTAAAATGCCTCGAATCATCAATGGTGTATCATCTACCTAGGCTAGCTCAAAATCAAAAGGTCATTCATAAACACGGTAAAGGTCATCCATAAACAGAGTAAAGGTCATTTATACAGAGTAGAGGTCATTCATAAAAAGAGTAAAGAACAGCAGGTTTTCTGACAAAAAGAATGTTGTTATTAATAATCACACACAATGATATGTTTAATAAAGGATTTTGTGATTCATTGTCACCTACAATGATATTTCTATTAAAACACTGTTATTATTCACCATAAATAGGATTATGTTAATCCCTATCACCCAAGATAAACATATACTCATATCAACAACCCACATATATAGGTCGAAGAAAATGTGCTTAACTTCAAACAAGTGAAATTATTTATAAAATTGAATTAAATATCTTAAATACAACAATAGTCGTCAACGAAATCATACATCATTTTCAAACTACTGCAATAACATGGTGTCTAAATAGCTCACGGTCATGTAATAAAATTTTCAGTCAAAATAAAATAAAAAATGATAATCCCTAGAACAATGACACTTAAATAATAATAAAAAGATATTTAATTTTAAATTATTGTATCTTTGGTTGCTATGGAAGCACATCAATCAAATTTCTCTCATAAGTAAAAATCTTATACAAATGCTTGAAACTGGTAATCACTAACCATATCATCAATCAAATAATATATGTAAAACTGTATGTAAAGTCATCATTTGAAATTCACATTTAAAATAACATGTAAATATGTGTACAATTGTTGTGGAAATGCAATGTCATATTATCATTTTTATTGCCATGTAAAACTCATCAAAAGGCAAAAATCTTATTGAATATCCCAATCCTTATATTTTATAAACACTGATTTTTTCCATTTTAAATTTATTGAGAAATAGTACTGAAAGAATAAAGACATAACAGCAAATTGAATTAAGGTAAAACATTTCAACTTTCAACTCTGCTGATAAAAGCTTGTTAATAGACAATAAGGGCTTACATCTTAAAAATTCTTTTGCTTAGGTGTTGCTCATTTATGCACAAATGACCAGAAGTGCTAATATTTTTATGAAATCACAGTTTCGTGACATAGTTTTTGCCCCTGAAAGAAAAGTTTTACATGAATAAAAGTCAAGTAAATATACATAACACACAGAAAACTAAAATCTTCCATTGTAACCATAACAATGTCTATACCCTCTAAACAAGACTAAAAGGCGATATATGTTGTGTCACTTTTCTTCCTGCATTTTAGTGTGTAAATGTATAAAAAGAAAAAATACCATGTAATTGTATTCTTAAGTTTTCTATTTTTTCAATTATCAAATAAAATTCCTTTCAGAGACTGTCTAAATAGACACATGACCATAAAAATGTCAACTGACATGAAAAAGGGGGTGTGTGGAACATAAATCAATTAGACAAAAACCAACTAAAACAAATAACCAAAAGACATCAAGTGGACAACATAGAGTCTTCAAAACATACAAGATAGTAAAAAATAACAATTAAGTTGTAAGTTGTTTAGAAAGATGACTTTCTACCAGAAGAATTCATTTGCTGGACTAAGTTTGTTAATATGATGGAATGATGACATCTTGGTTTTGAGCTAGCTTCAGAATAATATAATCTTTTTAGGATTCAGTAACAGGTATGTCTCTCATCTCTGTAAACAAAGAAAACAAAGGTTATATATTATAGTTATCATATATAAGTAACAAAGGCCGTACTGTTACCTATAATTGCTTACATCCACTTCATTTGAAGTTTGGTGGATAGTTGTCTCATTGCCAATCATACCACATCACTTTATTTTTATATATTAACAAAGGTCAAACATCATGGATGTTATATATTATCTTGAGTATATAGGTAACAGGTTAACATAAACTGTTGACACAGAGATATGTCTCGCCTGTCTGCAGAAAATAAAAAAAAGTCAATCTGATGGACAGCAACATTGCAACAATTCAAAGTCGCTGGAACATGAATTAGGGGGCAGGGCCTTGAAATAGTCATCAAATGGACTTGTACTGATAGTAATGCAACTTTATAGAAAATATCATTGATCTATCATAAGTAGTTCCTTTCAAACTGACTTGACCAGAAAACTTAACATTGAAAATTGCTAATTAATTAAAAGTCACTGGACCTTGACCTAGGGGGGCAGGGCCTCGAAATAGTTGTTACACTGATATGTACTGATAGTAATGCAACTTTATAGAAAATATCATTGATCTATCATAAGTAGTTCCTTTCAAAATAACTTAAGCAGAAAACTTAACATTGAAAATTGCTTATTAAATGATAGTCACTGGACCTTGACCTAGAGGGCAGGGCCTCGAAATAGCTGTCAAACTGATATGTAGCGATAGTAATGCAACTTTATACAAAATATCATTGATCTATCACAAGTAGTTCCTATCAAACTGACTTATGTAGAAAACTTAACAATTGTTGACGCATCCTCCTATGCCATCGCTGTTGCTGGAAAAGCTAATACCTATGTCTCGCTTTCAGCGACTTTTGTCACAGCTGAGACAAAAATCAACTGATTTCTACATTTTGTTCTTGTGTTTTGCGGTAACACCACTGTCCAGTTAGGTGAAGGTTGGGCACCAAAAAACATGTTTAACCCAGCCACATTCTATATGTATGTGCCTGTCCAAAGTCAGGAGCCTGTTATTCAGAGGTTGTTGTTTATTACTGTATATCATATTTGTTTTTCATTTGGTGTTTTGTACATAAATCAGGTCAATGGTTTTCTCATTTGAATTGTTTTACATTTTGTTATGTCTGGGCCTTTCATAGCTTGCTTTGTGATATGGGTTTTGCTCATTGTTAAAGGCTGCACAGTAACCTTTAGTTGCTAACATCTAAGTCATTTAGTATTTGGTAGATAGTTGTCTCATTGGAAATCAGACCACATCTCCTTATTTTGGTATTATCTAAATTTTCTTTATAAAGATTGTATATCATAGTTATTATATATAGGTAACATCTAAATAGGTTATAATTTTATTTCAGAGAAAGTATCTACTTGAATTTGATCGAATTGAGTCACACATTAAATCTGTTATAAGATCATTTCTGAGAAGACTCCAGCAGTAACACCTTTTTTTTCTACACATTTTCCTGCAGGCATATAAGTAGTAAGTAAAAAATATTAAAGGTACGGTACATGTACAACCAAATAAGTCTATGCACTTAGATCATCACTGAGAATCTGAGCAGCAACAAATGAATCAAAGTGCTCATTTTACATGTAAAAATGACGTTAATTTAGTCAATCTTTTAAATATATGTGTTATCTTCCTACGTCCATACATGCCATAATTGTAGGAAAAACAGATTCATATGCCATGATTATTGGTCAGTGATAAATATAAAGATATCTTTTAATATTTAGTAATCAGATTAATAGATTATTTAATGGACAAATCAGGAAACAGCTTAATGCAAGGGGAATAACTCATATTTTAATCAAACTGTATAAAACATTGCTTTTATGTTAAATTCAGTTTAAAGCCTTTTGCTTAAATAAGATGGTCATTCCATGTCAAAATTAACCTTAGCCTGCCTTGTTCTGAAAAATTCATTATGTATATTTAATTGCATATAAGAGCACACTGGTTCACAAAAGTACAAAAGTACAAAAACCGGCACTTCAGATCTAAAAAAAGGGCAAAATATGCTCTTCAATTGTAATTTCATACAACCTTTTTATTATTCAAATTATACATTCAACAAAGGTTCAGTAATAATCTCAGTTCTTTAAGACTCATTTCATACCAAAATTACTTAAATATTTTACACATATGTTAAAAACTAAAGCTATGCATAGGATTTATTTTCAGTGAAATATGTACTACTTGTTACCTTCTGACTTTACCTTAATTAGTGCTTCTTTGTCCAAAGTACATGTTGATAATTAAAGGAAAAATATATGTCTATTTAAGGTACCCTTAGTTGAAAAAAAATACTGACTTTTAACAAAATACTTTACATATATGGGGATATAATTATTTTTTCTTAGCCTTCATACTTTTTTCATATATTTTTCCTAAATTAGACACAGACTGATAATTAATTTCCAATGACATATATTATAACCATAACTGGTAATGAACAATACATTCTAAAACATGTCATAACATTTAAAATTATCCTACTGAAAGTAGGATTCCTAAATGAGTAATCATTGACATGTATACACTTATAAAACAGGATTATAACAGGATGTCACTTGAAATAAAGTGATCTTCTTATCTATAATTAACAGATTAATCATTGTTATTTACATCTATATAGCCATAAATTCAAATAAATATGTTACAACTTTTTTTTCATGAATTTGATTTTTTGTAACATTTATCTTAAAGCTTAAAACTTTTACTAATGTTAGGATTTTTGCTGTAATATGAAAGTCGAAATGTTGGTATAATTAAATAATTATATAAATAGGTCATTCATTCAATTTTTTTAATTGTTTAATTTAAGAAACATAATTTTGTTTTCAATTTCTTCCAAATGTTTAATATCAAGACTGCAAACATCTATTTGTTTTAAAAACAAAACTAGAGGCTCTAAAGAGCCTGTGTTGCTCACCTGCATCTTCAACAATGACCACTTTAAGTATAAATAATAATAATTATAAATTCTTTATTCAAATAGGGTTAACACAGTTAGTTACAATAAATCTTCCCTGACACACAAATTACAATACAATCAAAAACAGATATTATCATTAAAGGGGAACAACTCTATTAAGAGTTAACTGACAATTTCAGTCATGTGGACATATTTGTAAATCTAATCCTGCTGATAATTTTTCCTGTCTTAAGTTTCTTTCTATCTATTATAGTTTTCAAGATAATAGGCAAAAATATATCATTAAAGGGCAATAACTCCAATAACGAGTCGACTGAAGATTTCGGCCATAATGGCCTATTTGTAGATCTTATATTGCTGATCATTTGTGCTATTTAATGTTTCTATCTATCTATTCCAGTTTTCAAGATATAAGCAACTAGAGCTCCAAGGAGCCTGTGTCGCTCACCTGATATTTTTATTTACAATTGATGCATGAAATAATGCAAACGTTATACATTTGCTTTAGTTTCAGAGATATAAGTCAAAAACTGCATTTCCCCCCTAAGTTCTATTTTTAGCCATGTTGGTTGGAAGGCAGGGTCATCGGACACAATTTTTAAACTAGATACCCTAGTGATGATTGTGGCCAAGTTTGGTTGAATTTGTCTCAGTTGTTTCAGGAGAGAAAATTTTTGTAAAAGATTACAAATTTTACGAATAATTGTTAAATTTGAATTTAAAGGGCAATAACTCCTTATGGGGTCAATTGACCATATTGGTCATGTTGACTTATTTGTAGATCTTACTTTGCTGAACATTATTGCTGTTTACAGTTTATCTCTATCTATAATAATATTCAAGATAATAACAAAAATCTGTTATCGCAGAGATATGTCTCGCCTTTTTGTAATTTTGATAATGCAAATGTTGAAATTAAAATAGCAATACTTTAACATGTAAGTTATGCAAATATTCAAAGTCAATGAACCATGACTGAAGGTACATGGCTAAACAATCTCCATGAAATGAGATGTGCCAATGCTAATACAACTGCATACCAAATACCATTGACTTATTATAAGTTGTTCCCTTTAAACAAACCTAAACACAAACATTATCTTGTAAACTATGTAAAAGTTTCAAAGTCAATAAACCATGATCAGGGGTGGGGCTATATAATCTCCATGGAAATGATACTTGCAAATGCCAATAAATTTGCATACCAAATATCATTGACTTAACATTAGCAGTTCATCTTAAACTGATCTAATCACAAACTAATACATGTAAACTAAGCAAAAGTTTCAAAGTAAATAGACCATGACTGAGGGGGCGGGGCCAAATATTCTCCATGGAAATGAGATGTGCTAATGCTTATACAACTGAACACCAATAAACATTGGCCTACCACTAATGGTTCCCCTTGAACTGACCTAATCACAAAATAAGACATGTAAACTATGAAAAGTTTCAAAGTCAATAGACCTTGACTGAGGGGGCGGGGCAAAATAATCTCCATGGTAATGAGATGTGCCAATGCTAATACAACTGCATACCAAATATCATTGACCTACCACTAGGTTTCACCATGAACTAGACCTAATCACAAACTAATACATTGTTGACGCCGACGTCGCCGACGCCGGAAACAGCATACCTATGTCTCGCTTTTTGACTCCGTCAAGACGGGACAAAAACTGCAAAATTTTCTTAAAATTACTAATTCAGGGGCAGCAACCCAACAATGGCTTGTCTGATACGTCTGAAAACTTCAGGACAGATAAATCTTAACCTGATGAACATTTTTACCCATCGTCAAATTTGCTCTAATTGCTTTAGTTTCATAGATATAAGCCAAAAACTGCATTTTACCCCTATGTACTATTTTAGCCATGTCGGCCATCTTGTTTGGTGGGCGGGGTCATCGGACACATCTTTTAAACTAGATACCCTAGTGATGATTGAGGCCAAGTTTGGTTAAATTTGGCTGAGTAGTTTCAGAAGAGAAGATTTATGTAAAAGATTACAAAAATTAAGAAAAATTGTTAAAAATTGACTATAAAGGGCAATAACTCCTTAAGGGGTCAATTGACCATTTTGGTCAAGTTTGACTTATTTGTAGATCTTACTTTGCTGAACATTATTGCTGTTTACAGTTTATCTCTATCTATAATATTATTCAAGATAACAAAAAACTGCAAAATTTCCTTAAAATGACTAATTCAGGGGCAGCAACCCAACAACGGGTTGTCTGATTCATCTGAAAATATTAAGCCAGATAGATCTTAACCCAATAAACATTTTTATCCCATGTCAGATTTGCTATAAATGATTTAGTTTCAGAGATATAAGCCAAAAACTGCATTTTACCCCTTTGTTCTATTTTCAGCCATGTCTTCCATCTTGGTTGGCAGGCAGGGTCATCGGACACATTTTTTAAACTAGATACCCTAGTGATGATTGTGGCCATACAGGAAAGAATGATTAAAGCAAGTTTACTTGATTTAATTACAACTAAGCTGATCAGATGAAATGTGAGAGTTTTTTACAAATTAGAAACTAATTTAGGTACTTTACATGAAAAAAGGTTTTAAGGACAGTACCGGTACTATCTATCACAGATGAATGAAAGGTTAAAGTGCCAGTATGATTTTATCTAAGCTTCATATTCATGATATTTGTTTCCTTTCTATAGCTGTAATGTCAGTTCATACTTACTGTCATGAGAAATGAAGACGAGAGACTCACTGAATATTCAGTAACGGTGTTGTCCCTGTTTTGGTCCATCACCAAGGAATTCATGTCCGAGACCATTTCCACATTTACCACATAATATCTGTAATAGATTTTTTATATTCAAATTTCTCATTTTCTCAAATGTAAAACTTCATAAGATTAACTGAACTTCAAAAGTATGGCACTTGATTTAAAGAGACTGATTTATTTTGTATATTTAAATGCACATAGTGACTGGTATATATTTGTTAGTTTGTCTATTTCAGTTCTGCTTTAAAAAAAAATTTAAACTACAATATAAGCAACATAAGAATGTTTATTTTTCTTCTTAGGTATGATATATAATCATTGCTAACTGTTTTATTTTTTGCATAGAATCCCCCTACTAGTTTATTAAATTCGTGAATATTTACCTTTATTGCTGTTTTGGTCTCTGTAATTCTCTGTACAGAGTCCTCCCTTATGAGTTTGTTGAAGGCTGGCCATGGTGAGGAATGTTCAAATTTTGATACACTGCTAAATAAATGGTTGTTACACTTTGCACATGCATAAACTCCTAAAATGAAAAATTTCGTCTTTAAATAATGTGGTTGGTGTAGTGTAAAAGATTGGTTGTTTGTTATACAAAACTAGATATGACCAGTATCACACACCTGGCATATATACAAAACTAGATATGACCAGTATCACACACCTGGCATATATACCTACTATTGACTCAACCTTTGTTTTTCATCAGATGGCCACATAACTTGGGATTTTATTTTCGAAACAGACATCTATTTGTTCATGGTAAGATTCCAGTATGTATAAATTATATAATAAATGTGGCACCAATCAACTACCAATAATCTGTAAAGATTCATTTTAAATGTTGTCCAAAAATAACAAATTGATTTTTAATTTGCTGCAATAATTCATAAAGGTAATCAATTGGGACAATTCTAAAACCAGATATTAACTCTGAAATTAGGGATATTACCCAAATTATCTAAAGTTAGCATTTTTTCCATTTCTGAGTTGATTTTCGTTAACTAAATGTAACTAATGCTTACACGAACTTGTGGGAACTGTTATCATAAAAATTGGTATCAAAGAGTCCTTGGCATATTTTATGTAATTTGTAGACCACAGTAGGTTGCTAATTAAAACTAGAGGCTCTTAAGAGCCAGTGTCTATTATCTATGATAGTTTTAAAGATAAAAGACAAAAACACTAAAAACGGGAAAAGTCATCATTAAAGAGCAATAACTCTTAAAAGGAATCAACTGACGATTTCAGTGATGTTGACTTACTTGTAGATCTGGTATTGCTGATCATTTTTGCTAGCATAAGTGTTCATCTATCTATTAGTATTATAGTTTTTAAGATATGAGGCAAAAGGCATCTAATGGGTAAAAATTGTCAATAAAGGGCAAAAACTTCAATAAGGAGTTGATCGACGATTTCAGCTATATAATCTTATTTGTAGATCTTGTTTTTGCTGATCATTTTTGCTACTGAAAGTATTAATTTATCTTTTACAGTTTTGAAGATAATAGGCAAAAACACTGAAAATTAGAAAAAATCATCCTTCAGAGCAATAACTCCAATAAGAAATCGTTGAATTATTGCCATCTGACTGATAAGTAGATCATGTCTTGCTGATCATTTTGGCTGAATAAAGTTTCCATCTATCTATTATTGTTTTGAAATTATTAGACAAAAACACTAATAAAAATGGGTGAAAATCATCACTAAAGGGCAATAACTCCAATAAGAAGTTGTCGGACGATTTTAACCATGTTGACTTTTATATAGATCTTGTCTTGGTGATCATTTTTGTTTTTTAAAGTTTCTATCAATCTTAATTGCTAAAATAATAGGTAAAATTGAAAAAAAGTGGCAAAATTTCTCATTTAAGGGCAATAACTCCAATAAGAAGTCGTCTGACAGTTTTGATGTAAACAGACAATAGGTAAATCTCATCATTCTAAATATTTTTGCTCCTGTCAGATTTTCTTTATACATAGCTGTTTTCAATATAATAGACAAAACTTGCATTTACACCAATGTTTTTTCAGCCGTTGTTGGCAATGTTGATTGACAGGCTGGATTAACAAACACATTTTTAAAACAAAATACCCTTAATAATATGATGATTGTGGCCAAGTTTGTTTAAGTTTGGCTGAGCAGTTCAGAGGAAAAAAGACTTTTAAATTAATCAAAGGTAACGGAAGACAATAAGAGATGATGGATGCCAAGTGATGAGTAAAGCTCAATTGGCCCTTTGGGCCAGGTAAGATAAAAATAATCTTAAGGACAATAAGAGCTACAGTGTACAGTTCTACAGCTATGGTCATGGTAGATATAAGAATAAGAAGGCATGGTATAATTGCCAATGAGACAACTCTCCACCAGAGACCAAATGACATAGAAGTTAACAACTATAGGTCACCATTCGGCCTTCAACAATGAGCAAAGCCCATACTGCATACATGGCATAGTCAGCTATAAAAGGCCCAGAAATGACATGTGTAAAACAATTCAAACAAGAAAACTAAGGGCCTGCTTTATGTACATTACAATAGACGAAAAACAAATGCACATGTATGATATTGAGCAACAATTAACGACAACCACTATATTACAAGCTCCTGACTATGCCTATGGACAGGCACATACAGAATGTGGCATGGTTAAACATGTTAGCAGGGGCTCAACCCTCTTCCTTACCTGGGACAGTGGTGTAATAGTACATTGTACAAAATAAAGAACAAACTATAAAAAATCAGTTAAAAAATTAACATATATTAAGTCAGACCATTTTTTACTGTAATTTGCTTGTCAGACCTGAAAAATATAATGAGATGATAATACATTAAATTACTTGCCTTACAGGCAATTTATTCTTTCCAAAACCCTTTAAACTTATAATGAGGTAAAGGGTGATTATTTACATTAACAATATTGTTGTGTTGTCAACGTATATTTTGTTTCACCTAACAGAAGTTCCACTGGAAACTTTGTTATAAACAATGTCATAATATCTGTTCCTGATGGAACAAATATTCTATACCATTTATTCCATTAGGAACATATACTGTAATATGTATTCCAGTGGAAATAATATTCCAGAATATTTATTCCATTTGGAACTTATATTATGAAGGAAATTCTATTTCGTGACAGTGTAAATGAATGTCCTATATTTTAACTCCTAAGGAACTATTTGTTCTTTTCCATCCGAATTCTTACATTTTATTCAAACTATACTAAATTTAATTGGTACATGGTGCTTTAACACATTTTCAACAAAAAATACTACCTCTATCAAAATGATCTCTATACTTTTCACCAGAAAACCAACCACAAAAGGACATCTTCCTTCTACTTTCACTTTCTGTTATATAAGATTAAGTAAAGTAAGGAAACTTATTTTCGCAAATGTACAGATTAGACAAATCATACAATTACTTTGATATTTAATTAATAATTAATTCATGTTGTGTGCATACATTAGTACATCGTTCATTCTAAATTATGTGTTACATTAAATGTGTTCTTAAATGTTTTTTCTTTCGCCCCACATCATCAGTCTGTGAACCATACAAAATACGACTAAATTTTCAAAGTTTTTTCGACAGCAACGCACACGAAGTACGCAATGCTCACGCTGTTGCATAATGTTACTTCGGTCAAATCAGCTTTCTAAAACTTAACTGTATACTATGCCGATTCTAACTAAATCTGATTGCTTGCTTGATTGATTATATAGCCTGGGCTACAGACAACAAAAACATACATCAATTATTCACGGTTATTATTCCCACCAAGGATTTGTATAGTAAGAGCTTACTTTGTATAGTAGGATCTTACTTTGTTTAGTAAGATCTTACTTTGTATAGTAAGATCTTACTTTACAAATCCTTGTTCTCACTGACTAATTTCTGATACGGTACATTAATGAATGTATATAAGAGATCAGGAGAAACTGCTATTTTGTAACATTGTAAGATGGCTTCGGCCAGTTGGCCTACTTGGAAGGCCTGCCACGTGACGAATTAGCTTCCATCACACTTTTGAGTCCACTCATATGCCATTCCTCTGCCAGTTAGACAAGACATGGTCAACCCCGTAAATTTTAATTCGATTTAAATATATGTATATCACTTGATGCATTGTATTTGCCGTTTTTAAGAATATATTGACATATATAGTTAATATTATAGTCCTAGCGCCCCACCCTTATAAAAAGCCCACACCCCACTATTTATTTTAAATAGTCACTCCTCATAAAATCTTTATGAGAGTTTTTTGAATACATAACTAGACAAAGGATAATTTACAATAAGCATGTAAAAAGTAACCTAGTGCAATAATTACTCTGAAAATTATACATTAGTGTAGCCTGGGACTATTATACTAACTTAGTATAATAGTCCCAGGTGTAGCTTGTCCACGGAGACAATACACTGGTGGAAGGAATACACTGTTACATTTGCTTCCTTTTTTTGACAAACTTTGTATTATACGTCTCTGGTCCGAGTTTACTTAATTGTATATTATGTAACGTCCTTGCAAGGATTTTAAAAGTGAGACTGTCAACATCGTTTGTGTAGGTATAATTGGTTCGTTGTGGTAACTTTTTGTTTATAATTTTTACGTGTACTAGTCACATTTGTTTTGATCCTCAGGCGGAACAATCTCTATCCAACGTTATTAATAGCGCTTGTTGCCAACTGAAAGCCGTATCGCAAAAACGTTTGATAGAATAGAAATATTCGATAGGTCTTGAAAAAAATGATTGACTTTGACATTTCACAAACAAATGGAGCGATTAAATCGAGTTGGCTCTCCTATAGACATTTGTGAAGGAAATTTAGATTCAAAACCTGAAGTTTTAGCAAAAAAGAGGAAGCAAATCGAATCAATCCAAAGAGCAAAATCTCGTATCCTTGAATGATAAAAATCAAGTACATAAAATCACTTTGAACTGATAAGAAAACATAAAATCTCTTTGAATTGAACTCATATAGTTTGCCACATTGTAAACCAATATTCTTTTCACATTTGGGATTCCAAGTCTGAAGCGATTTTTGGATCACCTAAATTTGGCGATCACAGTACTGGTACCAGTATTGTCAACAATACTGGAATAAAATTTTATTCCAGTATTGTTGTTTTTATCTCAAAAATTTTCTAATAGATTCTGTAAACAATATATTGCCAACCTTTTCTAATAGATTCTGTAAAAAATATATTGTCAACCTTTTCTAATAGATTCTATAAACAATATACATGTATTGCCAACCTTTTCTGGCATTTCTAATAGATTCTTTAAACAATGCATTGCCTGTCACGGAATAGAAGTTCCTTCATAATATAAGTTCCAAATGGAAACAATATTCTGTAATATTATTTCCACTGGAACATATATTACAGTAAATGTTCCTAACGGAATAAATGGTATATAATGTTTGTTCCAACAGGAACAGATATTATGACATTGTTTATAAGAAAGTTTCCAGTGGAACTTCTGTTAGGCGGAACAAATATACATTGACATGCCAACCTTTTCTAATAGATTCTGTAAACAATATATTGCCAACCTTTTCTAATAGATTCTGTAAACAATATATTGCCAACCTTTCTATTTGATTCTGTAAACAATATATTGCCAACCTTTTCTAATAGATTCTGTAAACAATATATTGCCAAACTTTTCTAATAGATTTGTTAACAATATATTGCCAACCTTTTCTATTTGATTCTGTAAACAATATATTGCCAACCTTTTCTATTTGATTCTGTAAACAATATATTGCCAACCTTTTCTGACATTTCTAATAGATTCTGTAAACAATGCATTTCCAACCTTTTCTAATAGATTCTGTAAACAATATATTTCCAACCTTTTCTAATAGATTCTGTAAACAATAATATTGCCAACCTTTTCTAATAAATTCTGTAAACAATATATTGCCAACCTTTTCTAATAGATTCTGTAAACTATATATTGCCAACCTTTTCTAATAGATTCTGTAAACAATATATTGAAATCTTTTCAAACATTTCTAATAGATTCTGTAAACAATATACTGCCAACCTTTTCTAATATTTCTTAAAGATTTTGTAAACAATATATTGTCAACCTGTATATTGCCAACCTTTTCTAATTGTCTCTTTCAGGTTTCATCACAGTCCTCAAAAATGAGAGAGTTAAAAAGTGTTTAACCTTGTCAATGTAAATATGGAAACTAAAAGAGTAAACGTGATAAGGATTGGGATGATTTATCTCTTATAAGATTATGAAACTAAATGAATGCAACATCTGATTGATAAGCTAGCTCTTCCAAATATATTAATTTGTACATTTATATTGTTCATGTGAAATTTTGAAAATGACTGCTTTCCTTAACTGCTATAGCATTTTTCATTGGCTCAATTGACCTGGTGAATAAAAGAATCAGTAAATTGGAAAGAAGATTTCAGAAATATACTCAGCTTGTTGCAGAAAGTAGAGCGTCTGAACATGAAGATATATCTGACACAGCTTCAGTTATCAGTGGAAAAGGAATTGATAGATACCAGACAAAAGGTACGGCTGTTATTATACATTATCTGTTTAGTATAGGTACCGTACATTCACATCTTCAGGCAACAGTGCTAAAGGAACTGATTAGTGGAGCACCAATCATCAGAAACATCTATTAATTGGTTGCCGAGGGGTAATGAATCTGATGATATTGAATTAAACTCCAGAGAAGGATTCTTTGTGTTCATGCTTTTAACTTGTTTCTTGTTAATTTGGTGGCTTGCCTATAAATTGTTAGAGCAGTATTACATAATGAGTCATAAACGTTGACATAAAGAATTGAAGTCAACACCCTTCAGACAAAATATAATGGTAAAATTGAGAATGGAAATGGGGAATGTGTCAAAGAGACAACAACCCGACCATAGAGACAACAGCCGAAGGCCACTAATGGGTCTTCAATGCAGCGAGAAACTCCCGCACCCGGAGGCGTCCTTCAGCTGGCCCCTAAACAAATATGTATACTAGTTCAGTGATAATGGACGTCATACTAAACTCCAAATTATACACAAGAAACTAAAATTAAAAATGATACAAGACTAACAAAGGCCAGAGGCTCCTGACTTGGGACAGGCGCAAAAATGCGGCGGGGTTAAACATGTTTTTTGAGATCTCAACTCTCCCCCTATACCTCTAGCCAATGTAGAAAAAACAAACGTACAACAGTACGCACAGTAAAACTCAGTTTAAGAGAAGTCCGAGTCCGATGTCAGAATAGGAAACAAAGGAAATAAACAAAATGACAATAATACATAAATAACAACAGACTACTAGCAGTTACTGACATGCCAGCTCCAGACCTCAATTGAACTGATTGAAAGATTATGTCTTCATCATATGGTCCATTTCTAACCAAAATAGAATCTTTGTGACTGACCATATGTATGTAACAAATGGATATTTTTGTTCCAGTAAAAATGATTAATTACCAAACATTTTCCTTTTTTGCAAGATTTATTCTTCATCTCTGATTAATTATTGTTTCAGCATACAACAAATTTAATTTGTTCTTTTGCAAGCTCATTTTCCTTATCCTAAGTTTTGTTCACTATTCTAATTGGAGTATCGAATTAATCTACTCACCTACATTTACCTACAAGGCTACATGCAATCTTCATATCAAGCTTAGAATATAACAAAGTGCTCTCGACCAATTGTAGGATTGGATGGCTCTTAATTGTGAAGAATAAATGTAAATCATGTTCTTAGTAAGGGATTATTCTATTATTTGGGTCTATTTACAGTTCAAAACAAAGAGTGTCTATAGATGAGTTACAACTGCCCCGAAGCACATTTATCAGATTGGAAGGATTTATCACACAGTGATTGAAACTGACTAAAAGTTGAATTGTGAAACAAACAAATATCTCAAAATAGTAGAAGTTTACTGGTGCAGTAAAATTGGTACCATGAATGTTATTATGAAAATATTAATAACTCTAAATTACTAAGAAAATTAAACAAAGCCAAGCAAAAAAAGAAAGAAAAATCTTTCAGATAAAAAAAATAACCTAAATCTTTAGCTTTCCAAAACTTTGATTACTTGATCAGTGGTTGGGAAGAATAGTTATTTCCAATATTCTGATAAAAAAACCCAAAAAAACAGGAATTTAATTTTGAACATATTAAAAACTTTTAAAGGCATTATTTTTGAACATTTCCCTGAAATACTGAAATATTATTTGATGTAAAAAGCCGGACCAAAATATTGGCTGTGAATTAAAATTTAGTTGTAACTCAAATGTATTAATTGATTTAAATTGTAAATAAAAAAAGGATAATTCCTCACTAAAATATTACATGTCTTTTACATTCATACTCACAATCAGGAAACATATACAATTCCTACCTTTTCTTTCTACTGTTGTGTCACCTAATATCTATAACGCTTTTTTTTTAAAAATATTTCCCAAATGATATGAAAGTGCTTACATCACTAAAACTAATCCATAAATGACATGCAGAAAAGGAAAGTCATGCATCAAATATAAACATTGCACTGACAATGAAACTAATTCTTGAGTAGATCATTTGAGCCTTGAAGACTTTACAATATTCTAAGTTTGTAAGAGAATGATAATCCCTTACTTCATGATAAGTACTCGCTAACGCTCGTACTTAATCATGAAGAAAGGGATTATCATTCTCTTACATATACTTGGTTCTCACACAGTAAATACTTAGTTCTTTTTATATATTTTTTGTATTTCAAGCTATATATAATTGTGTACCCATATTGTATCGGTTTTGATCTACAGGTCTTTAGGGTTGATTTAAAAAAATTGTGATAACATTGTTTTGAATTTCTACCTTGGTAATTCTTAGAATTGCGTTTTTGATTATTATTCAACTATTGTGTTGTGTGATAGTTTAACAGATCCATATCATTAAATAAATAGAATATTTATATTGTATAAGTATTTCATGTTATCGAAAGTAATTTGTTACTTATTGTTGGTCTATTATTTATAAAATCATATTTCTGATCATTAATCAGATGCTTTTTATACCACCGCTTTAAAATAGTGGTGGGTATACTGTTTTACCTCTGTCTGTCCGTCCATCTGTCAGTCCATCCATCCGTCAGTCCATCCATCAGTCCGTCCGTCCGTCCCATGAATATATTTTTCGTAGCATCTTTCTCAGGAACTACATTACAAGGATTTCTGAAATTTGGTTTCAAGGTTTATGTGAGTCAGCTATACCATGTGATGCATTTTCCGATTCATCACTCAACAACTTCCTGTTTATCTTATACTTGTAGCAGGGCAGGGGTATCATTAGTGAGCAGTAGCTCACAGATTCACTTGTTTTTTTTAATTTAATTTATTTATTAATACTTTATTTACCAGATAAGATAAAGTATGACCGGGTTATCAAGATCATAGAACAGATATGAGTCATAAAATTTTACCATAAAAATTTGAGTCAACACTCTTGGCTGCACTGTTCCATTTCGAATAGCTAAAATTCTGCAACAAACAGAAAAAAGGGTAAATAGGATTATATGAAATTTCAGGAGATGTGTAAAAAAAATCTCAACATAATTGAAATTAAATATATCAATATAGGCTTTGACCCTCTATCACCTACTTTATATAACTGAGGGGCCTCAGTGGCCAAGTGGTCTAAGTACTTAATCTACTGTATCGCTTGCCTGTCAACACTGAGTTTGTGAGTTCCAACACTGCATTTGGCAGATGCATGCTTCTCAGATCTTAATTAACTAGGATTCCCAGTTTTCCTGCTGAAGGTTGGTGGTTCTCTGCAGGCACATCATTTTCCTCCACCAATAAAAAGTGGCCACCACAAAATTGCAAAAAGTGTGTTTAACACACAAGATCAATCAATCTTTATAATACTGAGATGAAATTGTTCTATGCAAGTCTATACTTATCTCATTTAGGTATAAGTTATGCAGTTTTTTTAAATCCATAACGCCTGAATGTATCATTTCAGAAAAAGAAGCAAAGGAAATTAACAAATTTGCTGGATATTTTACGATGAAACAAAGTGAGTATGATTGTAAAATAATAACTGTCGGGGAAAACAAACAGGGTCTTTTTATATACATATGCATATTCATGGCTCTACAATCTGTCGATACCTGTATCTTGGCATTGCACAAGGTCATGTTTTTCTCTGACTGTTTATGACGTCTTTACACTAAATCCATTGGATGTTGGATGTGTACTGATTGATATTTTAGTCTTAGATGCATGATTTTTTTTGTTAGTCAACATGTTAGTTGTTATTGGCTTTGAACTAGCTGTAAGTAACTGTGAGTACTCTCAGATCTGTTCTTAGTGTCTTTTTGTTGTGGGGATGTATAAGTACCCTGCCACGTCCACTCTGTGTTTTTGTGCTTTGTATCTATCTGAGTTAAGCCCTTTTCAACTGATTTTTATAGTTTGTTAATTTCATATGTTGTACTGTTACACCACTGTCCCAGGTAAGGGGGAGTGTTGGACGCCCGCTAACATGTTTAACCCCGCCACATTCTGTATGTGCCTGTCCCAGGAGTCTGTCAGGAGCCTTTAATTCAGTGGTTGTCGTTTGTTGCTGTATATCATATTTGTTTTTCATTCATTATTTTGTACATAAATCAGGCCGTTAGTTTTCTCGTTTGAATTGTTTTACATTTGTCATTTCGGGACTTTTATAGCTGACTATGCAGTATGGGCTCATTGTTGAAGGCCGTACGGTGACCTATAGTTGTTAATTTCTGTGTCATTTGGTCTCTTGTGGAGAGTTGTCTCATTATGCAATCATACCACATCTTCTTATATTATCTTAAAACTACATGTTGGCTCTTCTATTGTATATATGGATTATGGTTCATGTGGACCTTATGGCTAAAATGGCTGTGTTTACACCTCAAATTTTACTCGAGTACAGACAAATCTGTGCATCTGGGATAGTTTTAAGGCATAGCATGCCCTAGATAAATAAAATTTAAATGCATTTTTTGTTTAGAAAATTAAAAACTTAACGGGATTTTGCTGTGCACTATTTTTGGTTCCAACAGAAGGTACCAAGATAAACACAGTTTGGAAAGAGAGAACTTCCCCATAGGTAATAAGTGAACTGTATTGATTGACATGGACAATAGATATCTGACAACAATAGGTCATTTAAACTGTGTCACTGAGTAGACCATATCAAGTGAAACTCAAGTGTTTGTTAATTTCATCATCTTCTGCAGGGATTGAAAAAATTGCACAGCAAAATCCAGTTACGTTTTTAATTTTCTAAAACATAAAATGCATTTGAATTTTATATATGTAGGGTATGCTAAACATAAAAACTATTCCAGATACACAGGTTTGTCTGTACTCAGAGTAAATTTTGAGGTGTAAACACAGCCATAAGGTCCAGATGAACCTAAAATCCTTCTGTTTGTTAGAGAACCAGTCATAATCTAAGGTAAATGCAAATTCTGACTTACATGTACTAATTGATAGTATTGTTGTATATATATAAGACTTCCTCTTGGAAGAAAAAGAGTCTAGTTAGAATTCAGATCACTACAATATAAACAGCTTTGTAAAATGTAAAGACAATAATATAGCTGGTTTTATAAGAGATATAAGATATGAATAAAAGTAGATGTGAGATATAGTGGTATATGTCAATGTATGAATAAAAGTAGATCTGGGATTTAGTGGTATAGGTCAATGTATGAATAAAAGTAGATGTGGGATATAGTGGTATATGTCAATGTATGAATACAAGTAGATGTGGGATAAAGTGGTACATGTTTATGTCAATGTATGAATAAAAGTAGATGTGGGATGTAGTGGTATATGTCAATGTATGAATAAAAGTAGATGTGGGATATAGTGGTATATGTCAATGTATGAATACAAGTAGATGTGGGATATAGTGGTATATGTCAATGTATGAATACAAGTAGATGTGGGATATAGTGGTACATGTATATGTCAATGTATGAATAAAAGTAGATGTTGGATATAGTGGTATATGTCAATGTATGAATAAAAGTAGATGTGGGATATAGTGGTATATGTCAATGTATGAATAAAAGTAGATGTGGGATATAGTGGTATATGTCAATGTATGAATACAAGTAGATGTGGGATATAGTGGTATATGTCAATGTATGAATACAAGTAGATGTGGGATATAGTGGTATATGTCAATGTATGAATACAAGTAGATGTGGGATATAGTGGTATATGTCAATGTATGAATACAAGTAGATGTGGGATATAGTGGTACATGTATATGTCAATGTATGAATAAAAGCAGATGTGGGATATAGTGGTATATGTCAATGTATGAATAAAAGTAGATGTGGGATTTAGTGGTATATGTCAATGTATGAATAAAAGTAGATGTGGGATATAGTGGTATATGTCAATGTATGAATACAAGTAGATGTGGGATATAGTGGTACATGTATATGTCAATGTATGAATAAAAGTAGATGTGGGATATAGCGGTATATGTCAATGTATGAATAAAAGTAGATGTGGGATTTAGTGGTATATCTCAATGTATGAATAAAAGTAGATGTGGGATATAGTGGTATATGTCAATGTATGAATACAAGTAGATGTGGGATATAGTGGTACATGTCAATGTATGAATAAAAGTAGATGTGGGATATAGTGGTATATGTCAATGTATGAATAAAAGTAGATGTTGGATAGAGTGGTATATGTCAATGTATGAATACAAGTAGATGTGGGATATAGTGGTATATGTCAGTGTATGAACACAAGTAGATGTGGGATATAGTTGTATATGTCAATGTGACAAGCAACCAAACTTTGCTGAAATAAAAAGATTAAAAGAAGAGGTTTCAATGAAAAATTGACCAGAAAAGTCTTGATCCCTGAAGTAGTTTTTATTGTCTGAACTGATCTTTACAATTACATGTAGATTTCTACCAATGTCTTTATTCAGAATGTAAGGTGATAACTAAATAATCAAAGCTATCAAATTAGCACCATTTTAAAGAGATGTTTTACAGGAACCAGCTTCACATAGACTACCAATGTCTGTAGTCAAATTGTATGATGATAATTGAATAATCAAAGCCATCAAATTAGCACCATTTTAAAGAGATGTTTTACAGGAACATAGCTTCAGTGTAGTACACTTACAGCTATTACAAATGGACAACACAATACACTAATTCTATTATAAGAAAGACTGTATAAACAGAAAAGACATCAGATGACGACGGAAATTGTAAAAGTATGAAATTGTTCCCTGGTATTAATATTTTAAATGAGAAATTAAATTCATTGTCTGACAGGATTGGCTTTTGATTTGTCAATCAACCCTTGGTGTAAATGATTTTACACTTAAACTTGTGTAATAGAAAAAATCAAAGGATATGGGGTATCCATCCATGACACAAAATCAGTACATGCAAAACAAAAAAACACACAATAAGCAAAGGAACAGCGCTTTTATTGCTGTTATTCATCTCAAAGTCACAGCAAGGCCTTCAACATGGAGCAAAAAAAAAAAAACTCTCACCTCACTGCAAGTTTAAGACGACCCCTAGCACCTGCTAGCAGATTAATATTTTGTATGCTTTAACATATTTTTCTGTTATTTGTTTTGCTTAGCATTCCTGCCAGGAAGAAGTGATAGAGTAAAGAATATAGCCAAAGTCAGCATGTCTCAAAGTAAAATGAGTACTGTAAGTTCTCAGAATATATAGCCAAAGTCAGCATGTCTGAAAGTAAAATTAGTACTGTAAGTTCTCAGAATATATAGCCAAAGTCAGCATGTCTCAAAGTAAAATTAGTACTGTAAGTTCTCAGAATATATAGCCAAAGTCAGCATGTCTCAAAGTAAAATTAGTACTGTAAGTTCTCAGAATATATAGCCAAAGTCAGCATGTCTCAAAGTAAAATTAGTACTGTAAGTTCTCAGAATATATAGCCTAAGTCAGCATGTCTCAAAGTAAAATTAGTACTGTAAGTTCTCAGAATATATAGCCAAAGTCAGCATGTCTCAAAGTAAAATTAGTACTGTAAGTTCTCAGAATATATAGCCTAAGTCAGCATGTCTAAAAGTAAAATTAGTACTGTAAGTTCTCAGAATATATAGCCTAAGTCAGCATGTCTCAAAGTAAAATTAGTACTGTAAGTTCTCAGAATATATAGCCTAAGTCAGCATGTCTCAAAGTAAAATTAGTACTGTAAGTTCTCAGAATATATAGCCTAAGTCAGCATGTCTCAAAGTAAAATTAGTACTGTAAGTTCTCAGAATATATAGCCTAAGTCAGCATGTCTCAAAGTAAAATTAGTACTGTAAGTTCTCAGAATATATAGCCTAAGTCAGCATGTCTAAAAGTAAAATTAGTACTGTAAGTTCTCATACTGTATATCTTAAGTTAAAAAAATAAATAGATATGAATATGAAATTTTGGATAAATTCAAATGAAACAACCACCACCAGGTATGGCAATCTGTCTGATAAACAGTTGTAGAATAATATCTGATGACAAACTCCTGATGTTTTTGGACAATTGAAATATATTTATATAGCTACTGACTTACATTATATGTTATGAAAAACAAATATGGTTTTGACCATCCAGCTTGACTGCTAGTATTAGTAGTGTAACTTGGTTGCATGCAGGTTCTATTGAACGTGAAGCATGCATTTCTCATTGACTTTAGATACAGCTTTGTGGAAAATTTGTATGGTAATGGAATTTGAACAAGCTTAGGATACACATATGGCTTGTTAAGATAAATCTAAATATTTCTGCTTTTCCATTAATAGACAATGAAGAGCATATTTGAACTTTAGTGAAAAGTTGTCTCATTGGCATCCACATATCCTTATTCTAAACAAGAAAGGCAGTAACTTTGATATGTTAGTTATTTCTGTATTTTATCTGAAAGTTTTCCTTTGTATCCCTTCCTCTATTTCCTATCTTAATAAAAATCTTGTTATGAAATAATGATTTTAAAATAATATTCCAATCGTTTTTAAAATAGCTGTAACCAGGTCTAACTTTTTTCTTTTTTTTTCAGATAAAGAAAGACACAGGAAAGCCTAAATTTGTAGAGGTACAGTATATTTGATATGGAAAATTTTTACTTTCTTTTTAGCTCACCGGGGCCTAAAGGGCCCCATGTGAGCTTATGCCATCACTTGGCGTCCGGCGTCGCCTGTCGTCGTCGTCTGTCGTCGTAAACTATTTCAAAAATCTTCTCCTCTGAAACTACTGGGCCAAATACCTTCAAACTTTAGCTAAATGTTCCTTAGGGTATCTTGTTTATAAATTATATTCGAAGTTTTGATCCATCGACAAACATGGCCGCCATGGCTAAAAATAGAACATAGGGGTCAAATGCAGTTTTTGGCTTATATCTCAAAAACTAAATCTTTTAGAGCAAATCTGACGTGGGGTGAAATTGTTCAATTGGTCAAGATCTATCAGCTCTGAAATTTTCAGACGAATCGAACAACCCATTGTTGGGTTGCTGCCACCGAATTGGTAGTTTTAACAAAATTTTGCAGTTTTTTGTTAATATTTTGAATATTATTATAGATGTATATAAACTGTAAGCAGCAATAGTGTTCAGCAAAATAAGATCTACAAAAAAGTTAATATGACCAAAATTGTCAATTGACCCCTTAAGGAGTTATTGCCCTTTATAGACAATTTTACACAATTTGTTCATCAAGTATGCTAACATTTAAAAATCTTATCCTCTGAAATACAGGTGAGCGATTCAGGCTCTTGAGAGCCTCTTGTTTATGTCTCAGTCAAAACCATTGTGTCTTAGGCTTTAAGATAATTTTTTTTTTAATTTACTTCTCAACCCAACTCATTTTCAGGTTTGTGACTGGAAATTCAAACATGGCATATTTTTCTGTGCATAAGTCATTTCATACAATTTTTAAGAGTCAATTCAGGATTTCATAATATGACAAAAGAACGTTTAACTTTTCATAGATACTCAAACATTTATAACTATTATAATAACTTAGTATCTTGGGTCTTCTTTAAATAAAGTCATTAGGTCAAGCATACCATGAAATGACCTTGTCAGCTTTGATTTATGTAACCAGATTGTTGCTAAACATGATCAGCTATCTATTTTTTATGAAGACTACAAAAACTTTATTATAATTTATTATGAAATATATACTGACTATTTTGATTGGGTTAATAATTTACATATTATATTGTTCTTACAACTATAATAATCACAATACTCTGCATTGTCTACAGCTTTTCCAGTATCCTGGATATGATGGTATTGAGTTAACTCCCTTGCCTGATGATATACCAGCCATAGAAATGTTGAAAAAGGCAACAGAGGCTCAAATGGAACTGTACAAAAAGGTAAATAGAATAGCTTACTATATATTTTCATATATTGAAAATTTAAGATTAAGTGAAAGAAAAAGAATCCCTGACAAAAAATAGGAATTGAAAAATATCTTTTTGAATTTTATCAGGTGTAGGGAATCCTACATTTCATAACAAAATAGAAACATGAAACCCTACACAAAATTCTGAACAGATAAACCTGGATCACAGGTTTAATCTAGAAACTTTTTTCAATATGAGAAAATCACGTTACCCCCTGAAAAAGAAAAGTCTGCTACATTTTTTCAGATTCGATACTCAGATAATTATTTTATTGTTATGTGTAACCTATTCTTATAGAGTCGAAAATCACCTACTATACAAAATTTTACCTTTAGGGAATATCACAGGTGAATATTAATATTTAATATAAAAAAAATTCAGTTCATATATTCCTACATGATGGTGAACAGAAGAATTGTTTGAACATTTACAAATGTATTTATATTTTAAAGCAAATTGAGAGCGGTAGATTTGGAATGGGATGTGATGTAGAAAAAACTTAAATTGTCAAACAATTTTTCACCTCACTATGCTATGAAATATTTTAATTATTACTGACATTTACCCCCTTTCCCAGCATGAACCCTGGATCCAACCCCTCCTAATTGATGTGACATCTGCTAGAATTGATCAATCTGAAGTTCTGAACTCATTTTTTTTTGCTCACTGAGGCCCACAAGGCCTTTGTGTGCTATTACTATCACTTGGCATCTGTCAACTGTTGTCTGTTAACTTTCATTTATATACTGTTGATTCATTAATTTTCGTGGGTACCAGTTTTCGTGGATTTTGGAATATCATATTTTCGTTGATTTTTGATTTCATGGTTTTGCAAAAGTCTGCATTAAAGCCAATAGAGAATTCCTTCTTCGTTGAACATTTAAATTCGTGGTTCACAGATACACACGAAATCAGCGAAAACTGGTAACTCACGAATAATAATGAATCCACAGTATATAGAGAAGATCTGACGGAACAGAAATGTTTAGAATGTTGATATCTACCTACAGTCCATTTACACCAATACTGTTAAGACGCTTCCTTAAAAGGAGTTATTGCCCTTAAATGATAATATATGTTACTATTTTTGTTTTTGATTATTATCTTGAAAAGTATAATGGATAGAGATAAAATTTAGATATGATAGTTATTAGAAACAAGATCTACAAATAAGTAGGAGTTATTGCCCTTAAATAAAGGTTTTTCACCAATTTTTTTGTGTTTTTGGTTATTATCTTGAAAACAGTAATAAAAAGAGAGAAACTTTAAACGACAAACATGAAAAGTAAGACAAGTTCAACAAATAGGCCAACATGGACGAATTGGCAATTGACTCCTTGAAGGAGTTATTGTCCTCAAATAACGTTTTTTACCAAAATTTTGTGTTTTGTTTATCTTGAAATCTGTAATGAATATGAGAAGCTTTTTAAATGGCATAAATGATTAGTAGGAAAAGATTTACAAATAAGTCACATGGCTGAAATTGTCAGTCAACTCCATATATTAATTATTGTTGTTAAATGACAATTTTTTAGCAATCTTGATGTTCATTTATTAAGATGCATATAAAATGTACATCCATTGAGATGCATTTAAACTGTACATCTGTGAAAATGTATATAAACTGTATATCTGTAAGATGAATAAACACAGTTCATATATATCATTACAAAAGTACAGATTATATGCATCTTTTAAGATGTACATACTTTTTACATTTTAACAGATGCACAGTCATTATGTGCAAATTAAACAACAGATGTACAGTTTATAAGATTGCTTTAATACTTAAGAAGTTGTGAAGAGAGAATCTGTAAACAAAAAAATGATCAACAAAAAAGAGAAGTTTAGTCATGAATTATATTCTAGTTTATAATGTTGCAGAATGGCAATTATGGAAGATGCACATAGACTCTTTAGATTTAAATACTGATTAAATAGTTCATTATTCAATGTTTGTAAATTGCTTTTCTTTAATTGCTTTTCAATGAAATGGTCATATTTTATAATGATTTCTATATTAACTTGAACAGAAAAGGGGATCAAACAAGGTATAGTATCTATAAAGGGACATAACTCATAGTCATTTATAAAGGGAGAAAACATTTGGTCATTTTTTTTTGGCAGTTTATGTTATTTCTGATGAACAGTGACATTTTATTTATATTGGAGGGTATAGTTTGTATCTGCAGTGTAATGCAACTGTTGTGATTATGTGGAAATCTCACATTTTTCATTTTCAAATAGTACTTTAAAACAAAGGTTTGATATTATACATATTTTATCCCTGATACTAATTTTGATTCCCTCCTTGTGGTGGTAAATAAACGTATTTACACTTTTGGTATTTAGCTGAATTTTGTCTCCGAATGACCTTAGATCTGCTACGAATAACCTTCTGACGTCAAGCAACAATCACTTTTTAATTATGACGTCAACTTTTTTAAATTGTGATGTCAAATTTTACGGGAACTTGTGTGATTTTAAGTAATGGTGGACAAATTTGCATACAAGTGTACATACGTCTTTATTCAAGTCAATTATATGAACGTTGTGGAAAATGCTTTCATATTATCTTAATTTATATTCCTTTTATTTAAAATTTCGGATGCTTTCTGATCATACCTTTTTCTCAAATATTTACGGAAATTCTTTGCAATAATTTCATGTCATTTATGTTTCCATTGGAAATGATTTGTTGTCTAAAAGCCATTTTTGACTCTTCATAACAAAATTAACTTCAGCTTGAAACTGGAAGTGTTCAGAAGCTGGGATATTAAACTTTTCTTATTCTGTATACAACACACCACAGAAATCATCAGCAATTGTACAATCTGACATTTTTTTAAACATAAATCGCCATTCCAGCAAATTAGCTCCAATTACCCGATTGTCAATGTTGTCATCACAACACAAATAATTTATTTTGAGAAGTATTGGCTCACTGGAGATTTCACTGATCTGAACCCTTGTATGCAAGATTATAGAACCATTGGCTCATTTCAGTGAAATTCTGGATTTAATTTTGGTTTGTGATATATATAAAAAGTTGCTGTTCAAAAGAAAAACAATATGTACTATATTCAGATATTCATTTCCATTATTTATCAATACTACCTTGGTTTGGCTTATATTATTAAATAATTGTGTTATATGCATGCAATATCCCTTTATTTCATATTTAATATAATATTAACAGTGATTTGGAATATTGTAACCTATGAGTATTTTGTATAATACGACAGCAGTAGAAATTGTTCCTAATTGTTTTACTTGCCTGTATCAACAGCCATCAGAAGCAAGGCATAGGTATTGCCTTGGCAGCTATTGCAACATTTATAACCAGTCACAAATACTTTAATAACTTATTCCCTTCACCCTTTTCGACTTTCATTTAAAATTTATAAATGGAGGAAATGGACCTTGTCAGAATCTTATTGTTACCTGGCCTAACATAATATAATGCCCCGGTGACAAAGGGCAAAGTGTTTTATTTAAATTTGCTGTAATAAATGTTTTGAAATCATTAAAAAGTAAAGAATGAGTATCTACCACATGCCTAGCTCTTTATTTTTTGTCCAGAATTGGCTTTACTTTAGGTCCACTTTAGTTTCATCAGCTCTTCAGCATATGTGTTATGTTTTGGATTTCAAATATGTTGGCCTTGAGCAGCATTTAAGAGACATACCTGGCCAAAATGCAAATCTGGTGCAGTAAAATTGGTACCATGAATTTTATTGAAGATATTAAATCTATATTCAGTAGCTATCCTTGGTAGCATTTGGTATGTGGATTTATTGAAAGGAATATATATTAGAAAAACAAAGAATATGGGGTATCCATCCATGATACAAAATCAGTACATGCACAGCGAAAAACACACATAAAGCAAAGGAACAGCGCTTTTATTGCTGTTCTTCATCTCAAAGTCACAGTGAGACCTTCAACACGGAGTAAAAAAACTCTCACCTCACTGCAAGTTTAAAATGGCTCCATCCGACATACATCGCAGGACTTTTACATTGTTTTGGTCCCTTTGTCAGGTTTTTGTATCGCCTGTCACGAAAGTCACAGTATGCGAGACTTATGTATTTCTATCCAGTGGTGGCTGCATAAACTATTTGTATAAAGCTTTTATTATATTTCAGAAGGTAGAAGACCTGGATACTTCATATCTTGTATGCAGATACCTTATGTTATGAAGTTTCCAACTGTCAGATGTCAATTGTCCTTGACCTCATTTTCATGGTTCAGTGACTGCTTGAAAAAAAATTGTAGTTTTTTTGTCATGTGAATTTCTCACTTTTTATGAGTACTGTAAATTCAGAAATTATTGAGAGGTTTTTTTTAATGCGAATAATGCGACTTGTTGAGTATCACAATAATAAGAACTCGCAATCTGATATCTGATATATATATCTGTATGAAGATTTTTCTGATATCGCATTAATTAATCTCGCATTTTTGTCCTTTTTTTAAAAAATCGCAATAATAAATGCACGCAATAATTTCTGAATTTACAGTAAATTATTTTAGGATAACTTATTATGAGTAATAGGATAACTATATTTGGTATATGGGTTCTTTGCAACGTCTACATGTCTGCCAGACAGAGTTCACCTGACATCGACTTCATTTCATGGATCAGTGATCAAGGTTAAAGTTACATGATTTGGTCCGTTTCTTAAATACTATGAGTAGTAGGTCAACTATATGTGGTGTATGGAATGGTTGTATAATGATTGTAATGGGTACATGTCAGTCTGGCAGGTTTCACCTAACCTTGACCTCATTTTCATGGTTCATTGGTCAACGGTAGTCTTTGTGTTTTGGTGTGTTTTTCAAGTACTATAAGCAATAGGTCAACTATATTTGGTGTTTAAAAAATTTGTAAGTTGTATGTGGCTGTCTGACAGGATTTATCTGACCTTTACCTCATTTTCATAGATCTTTAAAAATATAAGTTTATGTGATACTTAAAACCTTTATCTTTAAGACTTTCAACATAAAATCAATGGTGAGTAAAGCAGGCGAGAGGTTTCAGCATGTGCACTCTTGTTGGATTAGGTATGTAAACATCACGGTTTACAAAGAACTGTGAGTCAACAATGTTTGTTATTTGTGGTAATGATATGTTGATTTGGTATATAACATTTGACCCTCACCACATTTTCATGCTCCAAAGAATTGGTTAAGTTATCAGGGTAATTAAGATATGTTTTTCATTGACTATGCATGTGTCAACAGCATTGGTATGAGTTTCAGCAGGTGAGACATGTTAGTGTGCCTGCTCTTGTTTAATATAATGTAATTGTTTTTCTATTTTTATCATAAGATATACATGTATAGTTTTTCTTGAATTGTTTATAGATTTAAAGGTGTTTTATTACCTGACGTAGATTATTACATATACTGTGGTAATTAGTGGTATTTTCATTATTCATGTTTTTAATGCATTATGGGAGTTATAGTTTGTGTATTTATTATTGATGTTGACTGTACTGACTTCCATACCGTACAGATGTTTGTGATGATAAATATATCATGAAGCCTTTCCTTCTGGAAAAGAAATGTAACTGTAAGATATGTCCTCTATTGAGGAGTTTAACAACAAATTGAAATATACTACTCCTGTGTGCAATTTGATACTAGTGAAGGGTTTCCAAAGCAGTAGTTTAAAAGGTACTATTAAAATGTTTCTACTGTTAGCTTGTGAAAATTTAAAGCTTTTACAACAGTAACGACATATCCTATATAGGGGCCTTATTTAGGAGATTATTTGAATTAACTTGACAATCAATTTGATTAATATACAGATCAAATCTTCCCTGACAAGCTTTAGGATCAGGCAATGCTCAGTTTTTATGAAAGCCTGTATTATGATATACCATTGACCGTCCTTTCTTCAGTCAACACTTTGTATAATTACTTAAATTTACTTTAACCAAATCTCATGAAATTTTAACACAATATTAGGATTGATGGAAGAAAATTCATTTTGTTTTTTATAATTTTTTCTTGTAATTTTACAGAGTTACAGGACTTTAGCAGTCAGCTTTAACATGTTTAAGGCAATTTTCAACTTATCACACACTCACTATAGTATGTTTGTATTGGTTTCTTTAAAACTATACACTAAAGTTTGGAATCGTAATTAGGTAATTGCTTTTTTAACTTTTACTTGAGAATGATAATTGATTTTTTCAGCCAGTTTACAAACCATACTATGAGAAGTGGTTTTATTGTGAAGCATCCCAAGCAGTATTCCAGGTAAGTACTGTTAGCAATGGGTCGATTTTTATTTCTTAAATTTTGCTCTCTCTCAGTAACAGAAACTCACTGTAGAAGATTTTATGTAATTCAGTGTTAATATATTCATTCCATTATATTCTGGTTTATTTATTTATGACATGTTATGAATTTATCAACAGTATTGGTTATTTCAATTTTTACAGGATTTGTTCTGGTACCTGTTCCTAGACAAATACCAGTCCAGTAAGAATTCCCAGGTTCGATTGTTTAACAGATGTGCACATAATTTCGTCAAACTGATGATGTTTGTTAACCATCCCAGATTCAGAGATGTCTTTTTCACTGTAAGATTTATTTTATATTTAAGTTAACTCGATCTTGTAGACAGTGTAGGTTTTTGAGTGTCATTTTAACACTTTACTGCTGTTCTGCATCTGTTTATATGGCATATAATTATGTTTTTGCCATTTCCAGTAGTATCAAATTTTAATTGAAATGTAGTTGAAAAAAACAAGGTGTAAAATTGGATAAGTTTTTAAAGATTTTATGCAAGTTTCACTGAAATGCAGCATCTGGTTTGGATGCAAAGTATAGATGTACTAGTGAACAAACAGATGGTGAGTTGTTGAATAGATTAATGAATGAACAAACAAAAAAACGTGCATTATACCCCTAGTTCAGTAAGTGTGGTATAATACATATAACACTACCTTTAATACTATACTTTTTGTCAGAATTAACCACAGGGGATAATGTTATAAGGGTTTTATATGGACAACTTCTTTACAGGAAATTGTAATTTAATATCAGATATCCATTTTATAAAAATAAGGAGATGTAGTATGATTGCCAATGAGACCACTATCCACCAGAGACTAAAGGATGTGGATGTAGACAATTACTGGTATAGGGCACTGTAGAGCCTTCAACAATGAGCAAAACCAGTAATGTATATATATATTAAGCTATAATATAAAAGGCAATAGAATGACTAAATGATAAACAAATCAAAAGGGAAAACCAACAGCCTGGTTATGTATGTCTGAATATTGTTTATGATTTATTTAACAGAATTATTCCAGTGTATAATGTCTATGTTTTGATGACAAGTATCTGATTCTTTTTACAGGATTATGCCAGTTTAATATCCCAGGCTATATATGCAGGATACTGCCACTCTTTCCCAGACTCCTATAGACAGTTTGGGGAACAGTTTAAAGAAGATGTAATCACACTAGTTTATGACTGGATAACAGGTTTGTTATAGATAAAATCATGTTAATGTATGACTGAACAACAGGTTTGTTATAGATATAATCACACTAGTGTATGACTGGATAACAGATTGTTTAGGAAAGGTTGCATGAAAACAAGGTACAGGTATATGTTCAGGAACAGATCAACAAATAAGTTTACCCTGAGACATAGTATTTAGGAGATGAAAGTTTTTTTCATGCAAGTAAGCACAACCAGAAGTGAGAGGGAAAGAAGAATGATTGAAAACTTTGTAAATATATAAATGCCTGTCAAAAAGTGAACCTCTCATGAGCACACTTATTAGTTTTTGTACGCCCGATTAAAGGATATATTATGGTATTCTGTCTGTCCATTGGTCCGTCCGTTGTCAACACTTTGGACAATAACTCATAAGTTCCCTTTTGATTTTTAAAATTTCTGATTTTTGTTTTGGAGTATCCATAAAAAAGGGGGGATTTTCCAGTTTTCAGGAACAATAACTCTAAATCTCTTTTAGCAGTTTTTGTCTCACCTGCGACAAAAGTCGTGGAAAGCGAGACACAAGGATTTGATGACAATTTTAAAGCCCTGCCCCCTAGGCCATGGTCCAGTGACTTTGAATTAATTAGCAATTTTAAATGTTAAGTTTTCTACTTAAGTTAGATTGATAGGAAGTACTTGTGATAGATCAATGATATTTTGTATGAAGTTGCATTACTATCAGTACATATCAGTTTGTCAACTATTTTGAGGCCCTGCCCCCTAGGCCATGCTCCAGTGACTTTGAATTAATTACAAAATTTTAAATGTTAAGTTTTCTGCTAAAGTTAGATTGATAGGAACCACTGGTGATAGATCAATAATATTTTGTGTGAGGTTGCATTGCTATCAGTACATATCAGTTTGATGACTATTTTGAGACCCTACCCCCTAGACCATGGTTCAGTGACTTTCAATTAATTAGCAAATTTCAATGATAAGTTTTCTGCTCAAGTTAGTTTGATATGAACTACTTGTGATAGATCAATGCTATTTTCTATAAAGTTGCATTACTATCAGTACATATCAGTTTGATGACTATTTTAAGGCCCTGCCTCCTAGGTCATGGTCCAGTGACTCTCAATCAATTAACAATTTTAAATGTTAAGTTTTATGATTAAGTTAGTTTGATAGGAACTACTTACAATAGACAATATTTTCTATAAAGTTACATTGCTGTTTGTACATCTCAGTTTTTCAACCATTTCTAGGCCCTACCCACTAGTTGGTCCAGGGACTTTGAATTAATTAGCAATGTTACTGGCCACCAGATTGTCTTTTTCTGAATTTTATGCCAACAGGCGAGACATACCTTTGTGTTTCAACAGTTTATTATGAAACTTTGGTGACTTGTTTATATCTATCGAAACAAGCTCCCTTTTGGTTTTTTTTATAAATTTCTGATATGACATTGCTGAGTTATGGAACTTTATTCCTTGAAAATCTTTGAAAACTGTCCATTTTTCACACTTTGGACCGTTATAGAATTTTATACATTCTTGAGGCCACAAACTTAGTTAAACTTGAAGTAGCCTTAATAGTGTCAAATTGTTTATGTTATGTGTCAGTGGGTGCCACTGTGTGCATGTCATATTTTTTGGGGGTCTATTTGAGCAGTGCTCAAAGTACTTCTAATGGATCATATAAATTCATTTAAAGCTTAAAGATGAGCTAAAAGGAAGACGGCGTATCATGCACTCATGGCACAGCTTTTTATTTTTTTATTGTCTGACATCATCAGATTTGTTTGATTATCTGATTTGATGGTTGTTTATAAAAGTCGATCAGGCCAAATAATCTGTCTCAATGGGAGAATTTGCTTTGGAAATTAACATTACAGCCAAACTTGCTTTTTTAAAAGCAAAAGTAAGTTTGTATTATATATGTGCTCCTTCTTTTTACAGGTATAAAACCAGCTCCTAGACTGTGGATGAAGTGGAACATGAGTAAACTAGAACCTCCAGATATTAACATTAGGGAGGAGATGATCAACTCACAGAAGAAAAAATGTAAGTTCAAGTGTGTTCTACTGTTCAATAATGATGAATTACTACACATTGAAAGTAACGAAATGACCAATCCCATGAAGAAACAGGATTGATATCAAATAAAATAAATCACTTCAATTTATGTTTAAATCCATGAGCAAAGTTTTCTTTGCATTAATTTTCTGTTCATTACGGATTGTAAATGATTTTGTTAAGACAGTCCTTAAGCAACTGGGATTTTAATCTTGCATAATTTTATAAGATAAATGTAGTAAAAGCAAACAAATATCCTTTCTTTTTTTCAGCATCTTCCAATATCAATTCGAGTTTCTTAGACAATCTATTATCTAGCCATTCACCTAGTCAGTACACCTCCACAACATCCCTCAACCAATCCGTGTCCATGGCAAGTGGATTTGGTGGGAGAAGGAGACGTGGAATCCACAGAAAGAGAAGCTCAATTGCATCTACATCATCCAAGATTAAAACTTCTGGATCTGCAAGCTCATCAAGAGATGGATCAACTGTTGACTTCTCCTCTGACTCCATGAAATCCTCTCCTGGAAAGCGTCAGCCGAAACAGCGACCAGTGGATCCCAGGAAACTGATGGATGCCTTGACACCTATAAGGGAGACAACTCTAGAAGATATGTATGAAAAACATGATACAAAAACATCTACATCACATTCTGCTGTGAAAGTTCCATCCAAGATGTCTGAGAGGATGGTTCAGGAGGTAAGAGCATGAAACCTTTTTATCTTGTTTGGAAGATAACATTTAGTAGATAGTAGAAACCTATAAATTTTTCCTGTGACTCCAATTTTTGTCTCACCAGTAATAAAAGAACGAGACAGAAGGATGTTAATCTGGCGACAGTGTTAACTATATGTATTATAGTGGTATTAACTGGCTGTTTGTGTATTGGACTTGATATAGATTCCAGGTTAGCTGCACTGTTCCCAAGACTTGGAGAGTCACTGCATGGCCAAGACAGCTGATTGAGAATCTACACTAGGACCAAAACAGAAACAGCCAGTTTATAACAATTTTATTAAATGATTCTAATCTGTCAATTAAAGAAACTTATCATTCAGCATGAACAGAAAATCAATTGTTATCTTTTCTCAGTTACATTAATGCATTATTATCTACCAATATATTGATAAGATTCCTGATTTCAGGTTCAATCACTTAATATATGCTAATGCAATTCATTTTATCTAGCAAATATAAAGTACTTTGGAAGAATAAATAAAATTTAAACCATTCTTAATAGGTAAAAGTTTTTTAATATCTATCTTCTTTTTCAGTCCCATCCAGCCTTTCTAACATCATGATCAGAGTTCCATGCTGTTTGATGAATATTTTGTCTTCTTTTTCAGTCCCATCCAGCCTGTGTTGGTCCTTCATTCAGTCGATGTTCTTTCAACATAAATGGCCAGAGTCCCTTACTGTCACATTATATGTATATGAAGCACCTGCAGTATGACAGTGGACAAAATGTCCGAGTGACAAGGACAGAAATGGAAAATCTACCTCCATATCCTCTTGATAAAGACTTATGCTAAGAGAGAAAACTAATTTTTAGTGAAAATTGTTTTGAGTTAGTTTTCACATGGAAATGAAGCAATAAGGTGTATCAATTCATGACTCACAATAACTGCACACACATGACTCATAATAACTACACACACACATGACTCATAATAACTACACACATTGACTCATAGTAACTACACACACACACATGACTCATAATAACTACACGCACAGGACTTATAACTACACACACACATGATGCACAGTAACTACACACACATGACACACAATAACTACACATACATGACTCACAATAACTGCACACACACATGACTCACAATAACTACACACACATGACTCACAATAACTACACACACACGACTCACAATAACTACACATACATGACTCACAATAACTACACACACATGAAAACATAATAACTACACACATATGAAAACATAATAACTACACACACATGAAAACACAATAACTACACACACATGAAAACATAATAACTACACACACATGAAAACAACAGTCTAAAAGGAACAATGCTTAAATCACTGTTCTTCATTTCAAAGTCACAGTGAGGCCTTCAACATGGAGCAAAAACTCTATGATAACAATTTCACTATTAAGTTATCAAGAAATCTCAACCAATAAAGGTAACTTCCTATTTTTTTGTTTAGTCAAGTTTCTAATAATTTTTTCTAGACTTGTGAGACTTTAAACATGATAATAATAGCAATCGTACAATCATTCTCTCATTTGCACAGCTGTTTATTATACTTCTACTATAGAGTTATTTGGTTTGTTTTTCATCTATTCGTCATTCTGTTGGTCCATATAAAGTTAAGCAATTAAATATTTTGGTCAACATAATTCTTATTTTAAAAATGATTTTAGTTTTTTTTTTTTTTTTAGTTTGCATACATTATAACAGATTTATAAACCCCTCCCCCTTTTGTTTTGAAACACATTTTCCCACCAGGGTGTTGTAGTCTCTGAGTGATTTTTCCTTAACTGTGCTAACATTAGATACACCAACATACAGAGAGGTTATCAAGGAATCCTTTAAGAATGTCAGGAATATGCAGAGACAGTATGAAGTGTAAGTATCTAATTTAGATGTAACCTTTATATATTTTCACAGGGCCTCAGTGGCCGAGTAGTCTAAGTAGGTCAACTACTGTATCACTAGCATGTCAACACTGAGGTTCTGAATTTGAACCATGCAAGTTGCAGGTGTGTTTGACTCCAATCTAAATAGACTTGGATGGTCAGTTTTCCGGTGGAAGGTCGTGGTTCTCTCCCCGGCACTCAGGCTTCCTCCACTTATAAAAACTGACCACCATAAAATAGCTAATAGTGCTGAAAGTGATGTTACACAACAAAAAACAATCAATCAATCAATCAATCAATCATATATGTTTTCAGGTATTTTGTAGATTATAAAAAGAAAATAGAATTTGAAAAATATGGTCTGTATTGCTTTAAGATATAGGAAGTTGTCAACAACTTTAATATTAACTCAGTAAAAATGTATTAGATTATAAACAAAAGCTTTCGTGAAATAATCTACTGATAAATATGCATACATAGTTATAAAGAATTTTTTTCCAAAAGACACAGAACAAAAGTGATTTATTATTGGTTGTCCAGTTGCATTTAGCATGCAAATAAATCAGGACAACAATGCAGAGGAAGTTTCTGTTAATATTTTAATGTTTTGTTTAATTTGACCTATAAGGATATAATCTGCCAATGTTACATGTCAAGAATGCAGAGATAAAACATTGAACACTTTGACTATAGAAATAAAGCATCTGTTAATTTTAGAAATGTTATACTGTAAAGTGTAGAATGTGTAAAACTCAAATCGCTTATAAATATCTTACCTTCAGTGTGCTGTATCATTGCTATTGAAAATGTATATTTGTGATTTAGGTTTTATGAGAAGAGTTCCAAGGAGAATCGAGCTTCTTTGAAGAAACATAGACTTTTGAAGAAGGAGTATGAACTAAAGGAAAGTGCTCTGTTGGCTGATCCAAAACAAGTGAAAAAACTAGTGGAACTTATTTTATTGGATCTTGATGTGAGTATAGATAAAAAAAAAGGGAGGTTACAGGGAGAAGGTATATTGTAAGAGAGGATACATGAGTGGCTGGATTAGCAAAGATTCCCTAATAATAATAAAAAAGAATAAAGAAAATATAATCATTTTCCTTAACTTTGTGACAAAATGATTGCAATTAGGATTTTTATCTATTGAGAATTTGGTGTTAGTGTCGGATACTTGGTTAAATGCCTAAATTTAGAAATTTCACTTTTTTCTACATGAATTGCTTTGTGCAGTATTAGCATCCTTATAAATGATGTATGGGCTAATTGAAACGTCCAACACAGAGATGTTCCTTTTCTGAATTGGTCCTTTATCAACATTAGATTGATGGTTTTCCTGGCACATACTCAAGAAATGGCTATGTACTATATATAATAATATTAGATTTATTTTAAGATAAATGTTTTGAGCAATTTAAAGGGGCATTAGCTGTCAAATTGATCTACACTGATTTGACTCAAATTCTCATATTTGATTTATAACATACTAAAAGGTATATCCAAATTATAAAAAGTCTAAAATAAACAATTTACGATGCACGGACTCGATAATATGTATCAGCATTTTGTGTGTATTTTAGTCTAGACGCCATCTAATTAACCGTCGAGGTGACCTCCGATGACTGCCAACAGTCATATTGTTTCACTTCCAATGCTGACATTCTTTTCTTTTTAATAGCTGAACATGCCTAGTTCATGCATAACCCATCTCTAGCTAAGGGGTTCAGTTGAAGTTCACATGAATATGGATTTAATTAGGTGGAATTATTCACTTGAAAAAAGTGAATAATTCATTAGCAATGTTTCTTTGCTTATTTTGAAAAAAATGATACAAACTGGCTTCTAAAATCAAATTATTGTATCACTATTTCACTTTCATTAATGATTGAACACTTTGTAAATTTAACAAAAAAAAATAATATATTATTTTCTATATCTCGTAGCTAATGCCCCTTTAAGTTGAGAATATATGATTCATTACATATTTTTTTTCGTTTTTCAGACTGATGATGAAAACACAACATAATGAATAAATATTCACAATAAATAGAAATGATGGAGTATATTAATAATCTACACTTTGTAAATTTAACAAAAAAAAATAATATATTATTTTCTATATCTCGTAGCTAATGCCCCTTTAAGTTGAGAATATATGATTCATTACATATTTTTTTTCGTTTTTCAGACTGATGATGAAAACACAACATAATGAATAAATATTCACAATAAATAGAAATGATGGAGTATATTAATAATCTACACTTTGTAAATTTAACAAAAAAAAATAATATATTATTTTCTATATCTCGTAGCTAATGCCCCTTTAAGTTGAGAATATATGATTCATTACATATTTTTTTTCGTTTTTCAGACTGATGATGAAAACACAACATAATGAATAAATATTCACAATAAATAGAAATGATGGAGTATATTAATAATCTACACTTTGTAAATTTAACAAAAAAAAATAATATATTATTTTCTATATCTCGTAGCTAATGCCCCTTTAAGTTGAGAATATATGATTCATTACATATTTTTTTTCGTTTTTCAGACTGATGATGAAAACACAACATAATGAATAAATATTCAAAATAAATAGAAATGATGGAGTATATTAATAATCTACACTTTGTAAATTTAACAAAAAAAAATAATATATTATTTTCTATATCTCGTAGCTAATGCCCCTTTAAGTTGAGAATATATGATTCATTACATATTTTTTTTCGTTTTTCAGACTGATGATGAAAACACAACATAATGAATAAATATTCACAATAAATAGAAATGATGGAGTATATTAATAATCTACACTTTGTAAATTTAACAAAAAAAAATAATATATTATTTTCTATATCTCGTAGCTAATGCCCCTTTAAGTTGAGAATATATGATTCATTACATTTTTTTTTTCGTTTTTCAGACTGATGATGAAAACACAACATAATGAATAAATATTCACAATAAATAGAAATGATGGAGTATATTAATAATCTACACTTTGTAAATTTAACAAAAAAAAATAATATATTATTTTCTATATCTCGTAGCTAATGCCCCTTTAAGTTGAGAATATATGATTCATTACATATTTTTTTTCGTTTTTCAGACTGATGATGAAAACACAACATCAGGTGCTGATGAGGCATTAGAATTAGCAATGAAATCCGTTCAGGTTGCATAATACAGAAGAATCAGATAGTCAACTATTCAAAAGGCTGATTAAAATCTATTTAAACTAGTTATGAAGTCTATTATTGTGGTATAATGAATAAATATTCACAATAAATAGAAATGATGGAGTATATTAATAATCTACACTTTGTAAATTGTAAAACATTCCCTGATTTTACTGACAATATCATATTCATATTGTAATATGAAAATCCAGATGCACATATAGGTGTATATATACCTGTTTGACTAATTTTTAAAAATACACTTTACATTATTTTTTTGCATTTGTTTTGCACACAATTTACAGAAAATACATAAAAATAAACTGTTTACAATATTAATGATATTTTTATTTTCAAATATCTGTATTATATAACTATTAATTCATGTGTATGTTGTTACATGTTTAAAAATGATATTTAATTTTGTTAGAAGAAGGTGAACACTGTTGACAGGAGATGAATTGAGGTACCAGTAGTTAAATAAAAGTGGCGGTGTTAGTTCTTCAAACTTAGATCATCTATTATCATTATCTAGTTGCAAGCCAGAGAAGAAAGTTTCTGTAGTTCAAGCTATCAGTATCATATTTATTGATGGATGATCTGGTATTTGATGTAAAGTATCTTGTAGTGATATTACATTTATAATGTGATATCCATTTTGAAGATCCTGTTGTTATTTTAATACAAGTATAAAATTTAATGAGAGAAAAAAGAGAAAGCAAGCCACTGAATTCTAGAAGATTTTTTTCATGAAATTAAACCGAGCAATATTGTGAGTTACTGTATGTTATATCCAGAGCAATCCAGATTTGAGAGAGAGAGAGAACGAGACTTTGCTTGTTAAAATTGTTTGTTATGTTATGTTGTTATTTATATTTAGCTTTTACTGGCTGTGATACATTGTACAATAAAGTTCATTTTATATTATCTATTTTTTTTATTTGGCAATTAGTTAATTGCTTCGAACTCTAACATTCAATAAAAAAAGCAACACAAAAGTATTGTTACCAATGATTATGTCACCAAGTTGATCTTAACAGATAGTATAAATAAGTCCATACATACCAGTGTTAGGAAGTTTCTGATATCAAAGTGTGAATTATAACTTGGAAAAGACAACAGATGTCTCATAAAGGAATCATACTATGACTTCTATTATTTGAATGGGCCTCAGTGGCAGACTGGTCTAAGAAGTCCAACTTCTGTATCACTAGCCTGTTACACTGAGGTTGTGAGTTAGAATCCCTCGCGTGGCAGGTGGGCTCAACTCCAATCTTAATTGACTAGGAATGTCAGTTTACCTTGCGAAGGTCAATGGTTCTCTCAGGGCACTCTGGCTTCCTCCACCAATAAAAACTGACCACCATGAAATAGCCTATAGTGCTGAATGTTTGTATAATGCCAATAAAACTACAAAAAAAATGATGCATTCCAAGATGATTACATATTTTATAAATAACTACAGATACAGCAAATTATACTCAACTTTTTAAAGCTCTTCTGATAATCTATACACTGAAAGAACTTTAGTTTTTAACTGTAATAACACTGAAAATTTAGCTGGAAGAGAGTTTGACAACATCTTTGTATATAGATGGCTTAATTATTGTATGAAGTTTATATCTAGCATATTGCTTTCTACTTTTACTTCATTGCCATGGTTCACTGATTTTGTTAAACAGACTTCATTTTTTCACCAAAAGCAATTCCTTGGATACAGATGAACTATGATTGGTTTATAGAATGATTGTCAAAAATTGGGAGAAGATACTAAGGGTCAATCAAAATCCAAAAGGTAGCTAAAACAGGACAAACCATGGATATAAAGGCAAGAAGATGAAAAAAACAAACAACAATCCACAAAACACTGCAAAGAAGATTTAGCTTAGGGAGCTACCATTTGATTTTTACGGGGGGGCTAGGATGAAATTTGAAATAAAAAGGCAGGACAGGAGTTTATGTCAAAAAAAAAGGCAGGATGAGCAACTTGGCAAAAAAAAAGGCAGGATGACAATTTATGTAAAAAAAGTCAGGATAAACTAATAAAAAAAAAGGCAGGACCGAAGAGAGTGAAAAATAAAATGGCAGGACAGAGATTACAACTAAAAAAAATGCAGGACAAAATTTTTCATCCTAGCCCCCCCCCATAAAAATCAAATGGTAGCTCCCTTAGGTAAGTTTCTCCTATATCATGAGTAGGTAAGCTATTTACTGTCCTCTTATATAGTGTGATTGTACAGTATACATGTCCTCTGACAAGAATCACCTGACCTTGACCTCCTTGCTGTTCAAATGCTCAGTATTAAGTTTGTGTTTATGTAAGTTTCTTATTTACTGAGAGTAAAATGCAAACTATAAAAAAAGAGCTGTAAAATTAGACTATGGCCTCATTTTCATGATTCATTGGTTAGCTTTTGGTTCGAATATTAAGTGTAGTTGTTCCTATATAATTATCATATGATGAATGCCATAAGGTTTTCAACATTTTGGTTGCCAGACAAAATCATTTCATTCTTAAACAATATATTTATGAAACTTCGTTTGAGAATGTCCCTTGGGACATGGGCATGTTAAAGGTTAAAAGTCACAGCAGAATGGAATTTGGAACAACCATATGTGCATCCAATACCAAACTTGGTATGATTTTCGCGCATCGGGTGAATAGGATTCCTGCCGATTATAAGGTCACCTAAACAAAGGTCAAGGTCATAGCTTCAACCAAAACACTGAATTCAGACCAAAATTTTGGTTTTTGGATGACATCTTTGAAATTATATGTCCAATCTTCTTCAAACTTAGCTTGAAATACCCGTTAGAGAGAAAAAGCCCCCTCCTTTCTAATAATTGTAAGGTCACAGTGCTTAGAAGTATTCTGAATATTGGTTAATGTATCGTTTCTAGACAAGATTTTGTGAACTATAAATCATCTCTATACCAATCATAGTTAGATAATGGGTCTTGTGGGTGAAAATGACCTTTATTGCATTTGAGATTTCTTAGTCACAGGTAGGGTCACAGTAACAATCTACAAGCAAATGTGGGAAAATATAGATTCCCTATGGACCAATTGAAGAAGAAAAAACAAGACCTATAGATTCTGGGCTCTGTAGGTCAAAAGTCAAGGTCACATTGCCGATAACTTGATGGTGACATTTTTGGAATATTTTCGATTCCAGACTGTATCTTCTGAGCTATAAACCAGTTGTTTACCAATCTTAGGTTGATAGTGTGTCTATGAAGGGAAACCCTATTTGATTTTGAAGCTACTTGGTAATAGGTCATGGTCACAGCAGCTATCGATATTTACTGCAATTTTACCAAATTTTTAGTTTTTCATTATTTAACATAAATTGTCAGCAGATTTTAAATAAATACGATAAACAAAGTCTCAATTTTCGGCATATATACGTACATATTGTAAAATATCAGCATCTTATCTACGGAAGCTTCCGAATTAAGAATATTGTGCTTTCACGATTGATTTTGTATTATATTTAGAGACAATTTTCTCGTCAGTAGGTTTTACAATATGATCGAAAGGGGGGGGGGGGGGGGGGGGGGGGGGGGGGGGGGGGTTCAAGAAGGCTGGTTCCATTAACAGGTTAACAATTTTTGATATTGCTCAAAACAGATAAAAGTAAATTTAAAATACTGATAACCGATAACAGCAATTTAATTTATCTTAAATGAGAAAACAGAAAACAGTGAATTAAAACATAGATAAATAAAAAACAGTTAACAGGGGTAATTTTTTTTCACAATAACAGTTAACAACAATGTCAATTTTAAGAAAACAGAAAACAACTACTGAATGGTAAATTTTCCTTTAATCTTCGAGTGTGTTAACTTCTGCTATTTTTAGAGGAGTGGTTAACTGAAAGATTTTTAAGTTATTGCACTCTCCAGTACTTGTCCCGTCGTGTGTCGCTTGCCATAGGAAAAGCAAAGAATGGGAGAAGCTTAGACCAGTGTTCTAACTTACATCTCAAAAGTTGTTATTTCACTATGTAGCTGCGCCTCCTTGGCCCTAGTAAACTATGAAATCAATGACCATAAAATGTCCTAATAAATTTAAACAAAATGCATACACCCAAAAAAAAAAAAAAAAAAAAAAATCGGGAAAAAAGGTTACCCTCACACTTCAACGCGACCAAACTTGCAAACCTAACCCTCAATTAAAAATGGTTCCCTATACTTAAAACAAATGAATGCTCGAGGAGAGTGACAACAATTAAGGAATAACATGGTCTATCAACGAAGAGGCGATATTGATACATTGGTGGATACTTGTTTTGATCGTGTCATAATATTCCAAAAAATTGTCACTGGATTTTTAGTCGTTTCATTTCCTCCACTTTTTAAAGGCATATCCCGTGAATTGAGCTTGCTTAAAATATTTATCTCTTGACCTTACGCAATCAACAGCCCATCAAGAATTTTCGCCAGGTGAAAAAAGGGGGTGGCACTCCAATAACACATAAATCGCTCTCTAATCTAGTCTTTAATCTTTGACATGTGTCATCGCCCATTAATGTTACAAATCATATATAGCCACGCCTTACTAGTTAACATATTTAATCCACTCAAAGCTACGCTTTTCGTGAATTAAATACGTCAATTCGTAAAAAGCGTGCTATATATATGAATTAGTTAATATAACAGTTAACAGCACATATCTAATTTCAAAACAACAGTTAACAAAAGTTTAAAAATGTCTAAAACAACTGAACAGAAAAGATCGTGCCCGCCTCCCCCTTTCTAAGAAGTCTCTCCGAATACAGAGAATATGAGAATATATGAGCCATTGAGAATGCATGCCATTGAGTGTTGAGCATATTTGATACTTCCATTCCTTCTGAAACCCATTCACTGATACAAAATAATTACAATTTACCTTTCCACGTATATATTTTGGTATTTTGAGAACAACTTTTTTTTTTCTTTCTTTCGGCCAACGGATGAATACTAAATGGCATGGAGTAAATTGATTGGGGTTTTACCAACAGTTTGATCTCTGAAGGATCATCTGAAATATAACACATGTTTATCTATAATTAATGGAGTTTCTGCAATCACCAGGGTATTCTAAATTGTGCATTTTGAAAGTTCGTAAGTGATTCAATAGGGCCCCGTTGAAATAATTTTGACCAATATCTCGATTGGTTCGTTTACATGTATATGTGGAAAAAACTGGGTAAACAGTATATGGATTTTGTTCTAGATGTCTAATGATTTTTGCGTCGATTTGTTTGCTGTCTCATAAAACCTAATTTTATTCAGTGTCAGAATATCCATATAACCTCCAAGGCATTATACTTGTCTTTATTTTTTTGGGCTACAAATTTCAAAATGTTGTGTAACTTCTGTGTATGTTTTTGGCCTTCTTAATCTCTTTTTTTTTTCGTAATGAAACGTATACAATAAAATTTACATAAAAATAAAGAACGTGGTCATCAACTCTCAAGTCACTGCAATTATTGTCAGACTCTTTTGAAATATAAAAAAAACTGTCAATTGTATTTCACGTTTTAAATAACTTAAGAATAAGAAACAGTTTATTGTAAGTTAAGTTATCTGAAGTATTGTAAACATCAAACTTCTGACAGTTCTATTGTATATCTATAGGTATATCTACTGTATTGTTTACTGGTGAACCGTAATGTTTTAAGTAAATCAAGATTTTTAATCTGATTCAAGTTTACAGAGGGATATCAGCAATTTGTACTGTCCAGAAAATTAATTAGCAAGTCATCATCACAATGACCCTTACAATGACTTGTGAAAGAAATATTAATTTAAGGTAGTACTCAATATCCGATGTCAAAACTCAATACTCAGTCAAACTACTCAATTACTCGGTCGCCTCAGAAGTATTTAATTAAGATTGTAACATGAGGGTCGGGTAATCAAATTAGACTTATTCATTACAAAGAACAAACCTTCTGACTGTGTGACATCATGGACATCAGGACAGAACAATTTGCAGAATTGAGAAAACATCAACGACATTTCAGAAAAGCCTTGGAACAAGTGTCAATAATGGACGAGAGGTTAAAAGATTTGAACAAAAGATATACACTCGCCTTCCACTCGGAAATGTATACCTTATGTGAACACATAGACTTGCGAATAACAATAGCTGAGAATGTATTAGAATTATACACAGAATTTACCCTGTTTAAATCCAAACAAATAGAGAAGGTTTTTACAAAGTTATTCTACAGTTTGAATAAGTGATTTTTAGGAATCAGATTTGCTGTACCATCTCACTTGGAATGTTTAATGTGCACAATGCCTATACTAAATAAATGTTAAGTCTAATGTACATTGTGTTATTTTTATATTATGTTTAATACACAGCTAAGGATTTGAAAGACATTATAATATTTTTTTAGAGTTGGATTTTGCAATGAAATTGTTTTGTTGGATCTCTTCACGGAGTCGTAGAATAAATCATAATTTTCATATCTACGTTTTAGCTTTAATTGACTTAAAAATTTCCTGAACGGATTTCGTTTATAGTGAGTGCATGGGATGTTTCGGTTTGTTCGATTCTAGTATATATGTTGTGTACAAATTGTAATGTTGTACAAATTATAATTTGTACAGAATTTTTGTACAAGTTATCAGTGTTTTATGAACCGCTTAACACACATGGATGATAAAAGCACACAGTCTTTTGTTTCGCATATTTCTGTCATATTTCCATGACTACATGACACAGTCTAGTACTGAGCATTGCTACAAAAAACATTATAAGAACACAAAAAGACTTTTTATGGATATAACTTTGGTATGAGGAGACAAATAAAAATAGAATTTAAACCATTCAGGTAGTCTTATTTACAGTTTTAGGACAAGGAGAATAGCACTAAATGTTAAGTTGAAGTATATAAATTTTAATTTAAGACATTAAGCTAAAAAATTTTAGAAGATAAACTTTCATCACCCGGTGGAAAAAGGTGTGTGTCAAAAAACTTACAACTTGTACAAAAACCCTGTACAAATTATAATTTGTACAAACTTACATCTTGTACACAACATATATATATATATGACATTGTATGATTCAGTGGGAATCCGATGACAAGGTGTGAATATAGACTTCGTACATGATAAAATCGCACGCATTGACTTTTTATCTATCATGTCAAGCCTACACTTACGGATCATAAGACTGAGAATTGTTTGGACATGCTCTTATTTGTTAATCCCATTTTTAATTACTTGTTACTTCGTGTTTATTTAATCCATGGATTTGTATAGTAAGATCCTTACTATACAAATCCTTGTTTATTCTTGTATTCATACATGACGAATTCTATAACACAATATGTGTACACTAAGAATTTGTATATATTTTGCGGCACCGTCCCTTGGTGACCACTATACTGGTTTATTATCATCGGATCGAGTTCTACATCACTGGCAAACTATTAGTTTAATTACAAAAGAAGGTGTACAAAACTTTGTTTTTTTTACAGTCTAGCAAATCATCTGCAAATGTTTCTAATCAGATTGTCATGAACCGGACAAATTAAGACTTATCGGTTAATGCTTTGGCACCATTTGTTATATAAGATGATTGATTGTAGGTGTTTATTGTTTAAACACTATTGGCTTTATTGTGGCGGTCAGTTTTTATTGGTGTAGGAAGCCGGAGTGCCCGGAGAAAACCACCGATTATCGACAGGAAAACCAATCCTGATCAATCCTAGTCAATTAAGATTGAGTCGAGCGCACCTGTCACGTGCGGGGTGCAAACTCACAACCTCACTTGTGGACAGGTTAGTGATACAGTAGATCTGGGATATGATATATGCTATTCCCAGACAGGGACTTTCTATACTAACGTTAGTTTAGAAAGTCCCTGTCCCAGTAGATGAACTACTTAGACCACGCGGCCACTATTTATTCTATTTTAACTATTTATCATATTATTGCAATGTCGTTTGATGTGTTTGCGCTTTTGATTTTACCATTTGATAAGGGACTATACGTTTTGAACTTTCCTTGGAGTTCGGTATTTTTGTTATTTTACTTTTCGCATACAATATCTCAGCTCTAAATCATAAACATGATAAAGATCGTCCCGAGTCTAAAACAAAGTTGTCAATAAATATAACCGACCAAATCCCGTGCCCCACCCAATTTAAAACGAAACAAAAACAACACAAAAAACTGAGTCAGCTATAAAAGGCCCCGAAATGACAAATGTAAAACAATTCAAACGAGAATACTAACGGTCTAATTTATGTACAAAAAAATGAACGAAAAACAAACAAACGACAACCACTGAATTACAGGCTCCTGACTTGGGACAGGCACATACATACAGAATGTGGCGGGGTTTAACTGTTTAACCCCGCCACATTCTGTATGTATGTTAGCGGGATTTTATAAATCTGTCTCCCGTATCACTTGAAAAGAGATCGATACCAAGCACAAAAACGACTATCAAAACACAAAAGGTATAATAGACATATGAGAGTACTCGCACGCCGGTACAGAAAGCTAATTCATTTTATAGGTTGAATTGTATGAGGCGCCGTTTTACTATTTATTACCTATTTTCTGATATCAAAAAATGATTTTCGGATATCACAAATACATTTTTTGATATCAGAAAACCGATTTCTTGATATCAAGAAATAAAGAATATTTTCTGATATCAAAAAATCGAATTCCTGATATCAAAAAATCATTTTTTGATATCAGGAAAGAGATTTTTTTATATCAAAAATTCGAATTTTTGATATCAGAAAATATTTTTGATTTTTTGATATCAAGAAATAGATTTTGTGATATCAAAAAATGATTTTGTGATATCAAGAATGCGAATAAGTGAAATAAATGAATGATGGCTCCCTGTGTGTCATTTAAAACATTCAGGCTCACCAATGAGGCCAAACATCAGGAAATATCTGAAATAATGTTCCCGGTGGCCAATTGTTTTATAGTGTGGAGTACCACTATACACGGTATTGGTCATTATATTGATGACATTGTGTCCCTTGTTACAAAAACAAAATGCTTATACACTTCAAGTTTTATAAACATGAATAAGACTTCAAAGTCTCCGGAAAACTGCTATTTAATAACAATATTTGAAGCAAAAAAAAATTTACCGTAATCTTCAGTTTGATCAAACTTATTACGAAATTCAAGACCCATGCACTAAAAGACAATATATGGAAGATTTTTTTAAATATTCCTAAATAAAACATATTTAATCTTGTGTCGTACAATCCGAATTGGCGGGATATGTCGACCTAAGAATTTACTACATACTGGAAAATGTTTTCAAGATTTAGATACGATGGCTCGATAATATATTCAGGTTCAACTGGCGATATACACAATCTTTTCGCCTTATATATCTAATACAATGCATAAACAAGTCTAAATTGAAAACAACGTTCAAACCTATGATTGCGTTGGATAAAAACCGCAATTTTTATACGTGTGCATGCAAAACAAATTTCTTGGTAGAGGGGTCTAAATACAACACAAACAACATTTTCCAAAAGATCAAAAAAGTGAAAAAGTATATTTTAACAAAACGCATTTGATTAACAGGTCGAACAACGGATGTTCTTAAACCCTGCTGACTGCCATTGGCGATTGCCAAATAAACGGATCACAAGATGTAACAAAATTGATCTATATGATAAATTTAATACCAAACAGAAAACAATAAACTTGCGGAAAAGATGGTATACTGCAAACATGAGGTGCAAAAATTTGTACACCATAACCGGATTTCGACAATTAATGTCTCTTCAGTGATGTTAGGAATCGAAACGGTATTTGGAAGACCATATAATTTACCTCAATTTAGGATAGACTCATGCATTTTGAAGAGTCGAAATATATACCCTACTAAATTGTACTTACCACTTTTCTCAAAATGAAGTGACGTCTTGACAATTCTTTCAATATAAAGACAAACTTTTCCAAAATGAAGTTATTTTAGAGATGAAAACGTACATCCAACCTACTGAAACGTTTCATTACTTCACAGAAAAGCTCATATGTATTTAAAAGGTTTATGGAAGACGCGGTTCATAAGAAATACTAGCACTCTCGTAAAAAGACGAAATAGACAAATCTTTTGAAAATACAAGACATGCATTTGTTTTATGTTGTTGTTGGCTTTGAACTAGTTGTCACTATCACATCTGTAATTTGTGTCTTTTTGTTGTTGTTACCCTGCCACGTTTGTTCTTACACTATGTTGTAATGTAACACCAGTATCCCAGGTTAGGGGGAGAGTTAAGCGCTCAAACATGTTTAATCCCGCCACATTATTTATGTGTCTGTTCCAAGTCCGAAGCCTGCAGTTTAGTGCATTGTCTTGGTTCATAGAATTGAGAATGGAAATGGGGGGGGGGGGGGGGGATATGTCAAAGAGAAAACAACCCGATCAAAGAGCAGACAACAGCCGAAGGCCACCAATGGGTCTTCAACGCAGCAAGAAAATCCCGAACCCGGAGGTGTTCCTTAGCTGGACTCTAAATAAAATTGTGTACTAGTTCAGTGAAAATGGACGTCACACTAAACTCCAAAACATATCAATGAACTAAAATTAAAAAACATACAAGACTAACAAAGGCCAGAGGCTCCTGACTTGGGACAGGAGGAAAAATGCGGCGGGGTTAGACATGTTTTGTGAGATCTCAACCCTCCCCCTATACCTCTAGCCAATGTAGAATAAAGAAAAAACATAGCATACGCACAGTAAAACTCAGTTTAAAAGAAGTCCGAGTCCGATGTCAGAATAGGTAACAAAATAAACTATATAAGCAAAATGACAATGATACATAAATGAACAAAGGACTACTAGCAGTTACTGACATGCCAGCTCCAGACCTCAATTAAACTGATTGAAAGATTATGTCTTCATCATAAGAAAATCAAGTACAATCCCTCCCGTTAGGAGTCTAGTATCATACCATCATAAAATATATGAGAAGAACATAAACCGTATCATGCCAACAACTGGTTTTAGAATAAATGTGTTTATTTCCGATGCAAAGACCCTATGAGTGAATCAATATTAATACCAAAATATGCAATCATTAATGACTAATTGACAACAGTATCGTAACTACCGGTATATCCTTTCCGAATAAGTCTGTTTAAAGGTTTGGTTAGATTTTGAGGATAATGCCGACATTTTTGTGCTTTGTAAAGAATATTTCCATAAAATATTGGATGGGAAATACCTGAACGTATAAGAACATGAAGAAGTCTGCATGTTGATTTATATTTACGAATGATGTCTGTCATATTTGTTTTACGTAAATTGTTTTGTTATAAATCATATAGGCCTTTAGCTTTCTAAATTGAGTTGTTTATTTCTTTTTCATATTGGGGCCTTTTATAGGCGACTATATGGTATGGGGTTTTCTCATTGTTGAAGGCCGTACGGTTGCTTATAATTGCTTACATCAACTTCATTTGAACTTTGGTGGCTAGTTGTCTCATGGGCTATCATACCACATCTCCTTATTTTTAAACTTAACAGAACTAACTTACTTAATAAATCCTCAACATAAACAACGGGAAAAAAATATAAAAACAAGATGAACAAAAGACTGGGGCTTGATATTTGCAAAAACCTGACTGCACAAATCTGTTTCAGAGGAAACCAATAATTGCTTATAAAAGAAGGGAGAACTTACAATTGTGGACTATAAACCTTAAAATAATAAATATGTGAAACACAAAAAACACAAAACTTCTTATATTAAGACTGATGAAGCCAAACTCTGATATATGCTTTCGTATATATTACACGACCGAAACACCCGACTTAATGTAAGGGCTCATTGGTGAACGTTGATGCTTTTATTGACACGAAGGGAGCAATCGTTGACATTTTTCTTATTTTCTGATATCAAAAAATCATTTTTTGATATCAGGAATTCGAATTTTTGATATCAAAAAATCATTTTTTGATATCAGAAAATGTATTTCTTGATATCAAAATATCGTCAGTAATATTTGATATCAGAAAATCTATTTTTTGATATCAGAAAATGGATTTCTTGATATCAAAAAATGATTTTTTGATATCAAAAAATCGAATTTCTGATATCAAGAAATAAAGATTATTTTCTGATATCAAGAAATCGAATTCTTGATATCAAAAAACGCAATTTTTGATATCAAAAAATTGAATTCCTGATATCAAGAAATATTTTTTGATATCAAGAAATATTTCCTGATATCAAAAAATCATTTTTTGATATCAGGAATTCAATTTTTTGATATCAAGATATTTTTTGATATCAGAAAATAAGGAATAAATAGTAAAACGGCGCCTCATAGAATTGACATACTCAATAAATGTTCGATTTTCAATATTTAAGTTTAAATGATATACTTTTACTAGGTTAAATTTGAAAACATTTCAAATCATAAATATCATAAATGTATCGCTTAAAATTACTACGGAACCCCTCAAATACGTAGGACTCGCATTTCATCTGTTGCGCTTCGGATCAAAATCTTAAAAAACACAAAATACTTGATGTTCTGTGCACACCTCCATCTGTGCCCCTCTCCGTGACGTTCCTTCATTGTGGACGTCATAGGCGGTACAGTTGTTTTTTGTATACCCAAAATATGCCGTGGCAAAGTATTGAATCAGTGTGGCAGTGAAAGGGTTAAAGATTCTTGAAACTTGGACAGATCGTCGGTTATTGGTCAGATCATGAGTTACTTCCCATTTCCAATGTTCCCGTTGGTAAGCAAGCATTTTCTTTCTGTGTGAGCTTTCTATTTAATTTATTTATATACATGTATCATGTTTAATAAGTTGAAAAACTAGTTAAATATTAAACACAACTGTAGTACCCCAACTTGGCCCAAGTATATCGACCAAACCAGTTGCTGTTTTTCGCACCCAAAAATGTTTCCTTATAATATAATATTATATATATATATATATATATATACAAGTCTAAATCGAAAACAACGTCCAATCCTATGATTGCGTTGGATAAAAACCGCAATTTTTATACGTGTGCATGTAAAACAAATTTCTTGGTAGAGGGGTCTAAATACAGCACAAACAACATTTTCCAAAAGACCAAAAGAGTGAAAAAGTATATTTTAACAAAACGCATTTGACTAACAGGTCGAACAACAGATGTTCTTAAACCCTGTTGACTGCCATTGACAATTGCCAAATAAATTGATCACCAGTATGAAATGGATCTTAATATTAATTTAATACCAAACAGAAAACAATAAACTTGTGGAAAAGATGGTTTACCACAAACATGAGGTGCAAATATTTTATACATTCGGAGATTTTTTGGAGAAACAATGACTTCCAAGATTCCTTCACAATCTGCTGTAGTTATTTATATTCATCAGAAAAAAATATATAGATCTCTGGTAGTAAAGGTTTAAACTTTCTCAGCCACTTCAGAAAATGTCAGACTTATAATTAACTTATGTGAATGTGTAAAATCTCTGGTGAACCCTCAGTCCACATTATTATGTCGATGACGTCTTGAAACGCTATTTTGATTTTTAACGCATTAATTTTGGCCACCACATGAAAATCTATAGGCTGTGTATATTTATTTTTGATATAATTTGTAAACAAGACGTGACAAGTGATTAAAATGCAACAGGTGATCACACGTGTTCTTAATCTCGACTGACTGATAATTCAGCCTTCTTTTACTTTAGGGTCCCAACATTACTACTTAAAAGTGGAGGGTCCCACAATATATAGTGTATTTAAAATGCATTGTGCTGTGGTTTTATATACTGTTGTATTGATTGTTTATATAGTATTGGCTTGTATATAGGTTGTGGCACCCCTAAAGTAAAAGAAGGCATTATTGCATTGCACTCTTTTACTTTAGGGGTCCCATCAAAATTACCTATAATGGGCTATATATAGGTTGATTGTGTCAAATACACATCACTGATACCAAGTTAATTTGGGTTATCGAAACCTATGAAGAAGATTTAAATTGTCACGGAATAGAAGTTCCTTCATAATATAAGTTCCAAATGGAAACAATATTCTGGAATATTGTATCCACTGGAAATAATATTACAGTAAATGTTCCTAACAAAATAAATGGTATAGAATATTTGTTCCAACAGGAACAGATATTATGACATTGTTTATAACAAAGTTTCCAGTGGAACTTCGGTTAGGCGGAACAAATATACGTTGACAAAATGACTTGAATGCATATTAACATTAATACCAAAATCTCTTTTTATTTACACAACAGCCCGTGTTGATTTTGCTTTTTCCACCGGCCCACCGTGGGCAGTCCACCCGTGCCCACTCTAGCTATAATCTCTTTTTTGTAAAAATATTGATTACAAATGCTTATCTGCTTTTTTCAAGTGATTGTACTAGTTTTTAGATGAAACAAAAGAAATTGAATGCCCACTCCTACAGGTGGGCAGAGTGGACAAGGTACAAATTTTGCCCACCCGGTGCCCACTCCCATGGTGGGCCGGTGAACAAAGCAAAATCCACCCGAGCTGTAGTGTATGTCTTGGTCATTTTGAGCCATACTATAATTAATACAGTGGGTTTAAGTTGCTGATAAATAAACATTTATTTTTACTGGCCTTAAAATATGGACCGAAAAAAACAATCTGTAAATCTATCTGTAAAACGGAAAATGCTATGAAATTAAGGGCATATGATACAGTTACAGGGGAGGTAATGACGTTGCTAACGTAAAATGTTATTTTTCACGCATCAAACTGTTATATATCGGGAAAAGATGCATTTTCGACTGATTTTTATCATACAGACTGCTTTAACTTGAAAACGTGTTCATGGACCCCTCTTTTTAAAAATGACATTTGGCTTGATTATGTATGAAGATTATTTTTGCCAATTTTTATGAACAATCACCGATGATTTTTTTTTTTAAATTAGATAAATATACAGCAAAAAATGCAGTTCTTTGACTAAAATCATGAAAATGTGATAAAAATGAATAATTTCCAAAGAATTGTCTCACAAATTCAAAGCACACTTATATAGAGCAGATATTCCAGATGCTTTTGCAAAAAATCCTCTTGTGTTTATCTTTTAAAACAAAAAAGTTAGATGTGTCTTTCTAAAGGATAGAAATGCCCAAGAAACCGAAATTTCTGGTAAATGTCTAAAATTTCGACCCCATATATCTCTAAAAGTAGCACATGAAGGTTTATTTTTTATAACATATCTGAATTGACTAGGTGAAAAATAGCTTGTATGCAAACTTTCGTCAAAAATTCACCATGGGATCAAAACTGTATCGTATGCCCTTAAGGTAGATTGAGTGTCTTTTTCTGAGCATCCGTTCTGGGAATGTTGCAAAATCATTTTTTGGTTTGAGGATATTTTACCTAACTCATGAAATTAAGGTAGATTGGGTGTTTTTTTCTGAGCATTCCTTCTGGGTGTGTTGCAAAAACACTTCTTTGGTTGAAAGATATTTTACCTAGTATCATTCAATATATATCAACAACATATAAAACTTGAAATTTAAGGATTATAATATTAAAAAATAAAGTGTCGTTAAGTGTATTTAAAATTTTCAGAAAAAAATCTTTTTTAAATCAAGGGCAGATAATTATATTGAATTTGATAGGACAATTTGTGTTTTTTGGAATTTTCAAGAAAATAAAGCCTGTGACCCGCTATTTCAGAAATGTTTATGAAAAGCAATTCTATCATTTAATGTTTCCTCAAAAAGGAAAAATTAAGTTTCCCCTATATAACCCATATAAAATAACTGATTTCATTAATTTCAATGTATTAAATGAAAAAAATATTGTCCTTGACCCTCAGTTTTTATATTGAAATTTGAAAGTTCATTGTCTCAGAAGTCTTTTACAAATGTTTAAGAAAAATCTATTGTTGAACATTTAGACATCCCAGCTACCTTTAATGACATAAAACAGGTAATTGTCAAATGTGTGATACTGTTTGTCAGGTATACTGGTTATATAATCTGCAAGAATTTTTTTCCAGTAAATTTGACAAATAGCAATTTGTGACACTCAGAGCTGTACAAAAAGTTGTTGATGCACACATTTCATTGGTGGAAAACATGCACATGACTCAGGTGCTCCAGAAGGGTATGCAGATCCTGCTCCACATGTGGCACCCGTTGTGTTGCTCATGTTAGTACAAACCCGGTAATAAGTCTTATTCGGTAGGTCATGTACAGGGAAAAGGGGACGGGATTGTAGTTATGCCAATTGGATCATATCGGCCATCATCTGTGAAATGGATATTCCATAACAGTCAACCAACTCGTGATGGCTTCTGTAAAATTTACGAAGGGATGATTTCAACTTCACCACTTGGAACTCTTGGTTTAATAGCTTCTTTGTGAGCAGCAACCCTGAGTCCCTCTATCAAGGAAATCATGATAGGAAATACAAGCCCTGGAATATCGTATCAACTGGGAAATATATATATATATATATATAACAAGTCTAAAAGGGTACAACATCACCAAAAAATAATTAAATCATGAACAAATTTTAGATATTTCGGATAACTAATATCCTTCATCAGTAAGATGTAAAATGAATCTTATCTTGACATGTGGTAGTCAAACTGAAATAAAAATCTTGAATGCTATACAAATTATCAATAATCAATACGCTGGTAATTTTTTTTCAATATGGATGTTTGGGAGGAGGAATAAATTTCTTAAATCTGTAAGAGTCCAAAACGGAAGCCTGAATTACTGGAAACAAGTGATGGTAGGGAAAATGAGTGACACATTCTTTGTTTTTTCATTTATGCCCTCTGGAGAAACTGTCCTAAGCTTTCTTATCCAAAACCTTTCTTGAGCAAGTCTGTTGGCCCTAGACCTAGAATACTAGTGCCGATCGATTATTTTTATAAAGAGTTATGCTCCTTGGAAATATTATTGTACAATTCTTGTTAGATTTTTATGAAACTTATATCGTAGCTTTATATCAGCAATGTCTCGGACAAAATTTCGAAAATCAGTGCCAATCAATTATTTAAAAAAAAGTTATGCCCCTTGGAAATATTGATTATATGGAAATTTGCATTATAAGCGCTCTCACATGTGCAATTCTTACCAGATTTTTATTGAATTTATATCAAAGGTTTCTATCAGCAATGTCTTAGACAATTGCGAAAATCAGTGTCTATCAAATATTTGAAAAAAGTTATGCCCCTTGGAAATGTTATTTGTATTGGAAATTGCATTACAAACTTGCTCTTCTAGTGAGAGGTTTAGCTAGCTATAAAACCAGGTTCAATCCACCATTTTCTACATAAGAAAATGCCTGTACCAAGTCAGGAATATGACAGTTGTTATCCATTTGTTTGATGTGTTTGAGCTTTTGGTTTTGCCATTTGATTAGGGACTTTCATTTTTGAATTTTCCTCGGAGTTCAGTTTTTTTGTGATTTTACTTTTTTCTAAGATATTTGTAAAAAAAAAATTTTGTTATTGCCCTTGGACATATAAAATATGTTGAACATGAAATACTCACTTATTATAAGTAATAGGATAACTAATTTGGTATATCATAGGTTCCTTGCAAGGTCTTCATGTCCGTCAGACAGGGTTCACCTGATCTAGACCTTGTCTCATGGATCAAAGATCAAGGTTAGGTTTTAGTGGTCAAGTCTGTATCTCAGATAGTGTACAAATAGGTAAATTATAATTGGTGTATGGATTGAATGTTAAATATACTTGTCCAACTGGTAGGTTTCATCTATTGGTCAATGTTAGGTTTTCATGGTTGTTTGTTTTTCAGTTACTATAATTGATAGGTCAATTATATTTGTTGTATGGAATGATTGCATACATGTAGTGTGCGTTTTGTCTGGCAGGGTTCATTTGAACTTAACCTCATATTTATGGTTTCGTTTTCTTTGTTATCTGTTGGATAGTGATCTCTTTAGAATGTTTAACAATCATCATACCACATATCCTTATTTTCGTAATGTCAGACCAAGAACACTTGGTATATGGATTAGCGATAATGAATATGACAGTTTTTTGTTTAGGTCTGTTCCTTAGTAACTTGCTCTCTGGTCAAATGCTGGTCGAAAGTATTTGGTATATTAATCTGATGATGTGAAGTTGAGTTACTGTGGGAACAGTTTTTGTCTCAAAAACTGTACATGAATAAACAATATTTTGGACATAAATCCTGAGACGGGAAGTTACTTTGGAAAAGGTTTTTTTCTTGGAAACTGTTCATGGATTACCAGTATGTCAGTTATGACACATACAAGTTTCATTTGATTATTTTCTTAGTTTCAGAGTCATACATTTCAGAAGCCAAGGCAAAATATTACCATGTGTCTTTTCTTATTTCCTTTCAGTTAAGTTTATGTGTCTTTTCTTATTTCCTTTAAGTTAAGTGTTTGTCTTATTGAATAGTAATTACTAAAAATATCCTTGAGCCGTGATAAAAAAGGAAGGCGGAAGATACCATTGGGATATTCAAACTCATAACTCAAAATGGAACTGACAATGCCATGGCAAAAAATGATTATTGTTTTTAAATGTCTGAAAAAATCTTCATTTAGGTACTTTTTACAAAAATTAAACTATCTAAGATTTACCAATTTGAATTTGATTAAACGATTTTGCCCCATCAGATAAGTAAAGTAGTCAATCTAATAATTTATTTGGTCTGCTAATTTCTTTCATGTAAGTGACATTAAATGAAATGAACCAATATTTAATATACCTTGTCATTTCAAAATAAGTAAAGAAGGATATGAAAGCTTAAAAGTCATTTCATCATATCCTATTTTTGTCGTTTTGGTAAAACACCATCAATAACATAAGGAATAATATTTTGCATTTAGTTTTAGTTAACAGTCATTTATGTAATTCAATAGTACTGCAGATCTCAAAAAAAGATATAATGTATGAATAAAAAAGACTAATTGGAATGAAAAACTTAAAGCTAACAAAGAAAAAATTACATAATGAAGTACTTTACTGTTATTTGTACATGATGAATACAGCCAAAAATATTTGATAAATTAAAGAGTCCATGTACAATCATATTTGACCTGGAGATATGCATGCAATGTAAACAACTCCATTTGTAAAGATGAAGGGTGTATGTTTCACGATTTATCCTTCAGTCACACATTACACATTGTCATTCTGCATGTCATCATACTTAATTATAATTATGCAAATTAATTAAGGATTGACTATTTCAGGCTCCAAAAAGGTACCAGGGTTACTTATGTTTTAATACTTCCTTGTTTCACTACTGTCATATTTTTCTAGCTAGTTTAAAGTTGAAAAGAAACCAAGCCCAGGAAGAATTTCATGTAAAAAAAGACCTAATTAAGTTATCCATGGTATCTTAGAACTCTTTGTGATGGTTGTTTCTGTGACTGAATTAATCATAATCTTGTATACATGAAGGAAGAAGGTTGTCTTGTTTAATCAACCTGTCAGTGAGGTATAGAGGGTCCATCAGATAGACTTGTCACTAATTAATTAGCTTATATATATTTCAACAGGTGTGGGAGTACTATGTAATTATAGAGTCATTTGTACAATAAATCCAATAACAGGTAAGTCAATTTGTGTTTATAACATCATTAACAATTGTTTGTAATATTGAAATCTATATTTATAAATTTATCTATGTGAAGTATTTGAAGAATGTAAATTGTTACTAAGTTTCATTCATGTCTACATGTAGATTGTCATTTTACTTAAAACGTGTCCACAAAAAACAGGAACAGGATTATAATGACACAAAATGAATTAACCTGATAGAAATTTTGATCAGGAAAAAAAAAATATTCTTTTTCCATAAGCTAACCAAATTTATTTTTTATGTGCCTAATATATGTAATATGACTTTTAATCAATTACTTTTTGTGTGATTCATTATGCGACATTTTTTAGAAGAAAAATAACATAAATACAAATTTTTTTTTATCATGTCAAACTTGGGTTATCACTTAAATGGATACATCAACAAAGTTCAACAAATCGCAGAAAAAATCGCTTGAATTTTTAGAAAGGGTTCAATGTGAAAAAAATATCTGCCAAAAATAACCATGTAATAGTATTTTCTATTATATGTATTGGCATTCAATGTCATCATATTTACAAGCTTTATATTTAGCACTGATTCTTTTTTCTCCCTTCACTGATTCTTTTTTCTCCCTTCACTGACCTTTATTTTCTCCCTTCACTGACCTTTATTTTCTCCCTCCACTGACCTTTATTTTCATTGTCCTTCGAGCTATTTTTAATTAGATGGGCTTGTAGTAAATAAATAATGTTACCAGCCCATCTATTCATATATATATATATCTAAAAATAAAAGTCTAAAGATCTTATCTAAGATGGTAATATACGAAGATGATGTTATAAAGGTAATATACGAAGATGATGTTATAAAATTGTGTATATATAATTTGATATATATAAAGTGCCTAGAAAATCAACCTAACAATGTTAGAGTAGATCTGGTTCTTTACTTCCTCCCCGACCGGGGCTGTAACCTGTACTTTTCACTTCATTTTTCTACGACAACACCGCTGAGCATTGCGTAGATGCCTTATACCCTCTAACTATAGTTGATAAGAATCAGCTTTTGTTTCGGGAGGTGTTACCTTCTCCTAGGAATTGAACAAGGATGTCTAAACGCAATACACAAAGTATTTTTAAGTGAACAGGAATGATCATATATACATATGGTAATTTTACTACATATAAATATTTCATATTCAAGAAAACTTTTTTTTAAAGTCATGTTTTACTGAATTTGAAGAAAGTACATAGTCCAATTTAAAGTTTCCTTTTAAAACCTAATTGTAATTTATAGTCAAATGATTTCCCCTTAGATTTCATATGATAAAGATTGCCATAGATGTGCTAAAATAAACCAGGAACTTAACTACTAATGAGATTAACCAGGATAATATTTAAGTTATAATTTGTATATTAGTATTTATATGATAAAGTTTAGGTTAGGTAAGTAAATGTATATATATATATCAATCACAACATTACATTAAGGTACAGGAAAAAATGAAGATTCACTGCTTGTTTCAACAACATTTCCATTCCATTTGTGTATTAATGAAAGTCAAATCAAAGTGTAATGTTCTACAGGTGAAAATACTCTGTTTATTTGGCTATCACCAGGTCAACTTTTAGGTAACACTGTTTTAAATGACTGATTATTTTTCATTGTTCATAAGTGGTTTACACATTACAAGGGGATTTTAATGTTTATACATATATAAGAGGTAAGACTAGAATATCTTACAAAATTATAACATCATAGTCTAGATAAAATTGACAATTTTTACAGTAAAATATTGCAAACTTGAAAGTTATTACTTTCAGTCTATTGGCCAGTGCCATTTACCAACACTGGGTCTTCAATTTGAAGATTTTAAGTTGAATGCATAAATGTTGGAAGTGTATGAAGTTAATAATAATAAAAAATACGTTTTATTTAGAGTCCACATAGTATACAAACATGGACATAGCATAAGCTCCATCGACAGTTACTGGAGGTTATAAATGTCTGAAAATATAAAATTAATTTGTATCAGTTTTATAAACTGCATGTTTATTTTCTGTTTTATAGCTTTTTACTACCGTTAATATATTTATTTATCAACATATAATGGTTATTTTTTATTCTGCATTTTGAATTTTTTCAAGGTTTATTGAAATATAAAAAGGAGTTGAGATATATGCTTGTTATAAGTCAACTTTGTCAACTAAAGTTTAGTGTATGGTTTAATCTGAAGTCTCTTTTCTGTAGAAAATGACATTGTTTGAACATGGAACTGTGACCTAAATAATTAGAATATTATCTTTTGCTCATTTTGAAATACCAAAAAAACGTCAATATTTGTATTCTGTACAAGTATACCTTAGGTTTGTTTGTTCACCTTTTATTGTACAGTAAAAATAGTAAAACAGTTGATTGCAGGATAAAATAGTGTTTTAGATTTCTGCCACAATTCAAATTTTAAGGGCTATTCATTGTTAAGAGTGCTGATGTTAAGCAATAAATAATCAATCAATCATTGATAAGATGACAAAGTCATTGACAATGCATCAGTGATCCCTTTAGTGAGTCTCATGACAATAAATAATGCATGTAAATCTCTTTATGTTTACTGTAGTCCTATAGTTAATCAGGAAGCTATGACAGAGTGATAAAATATTTATATTAGTTAAAAGAAGGCAAAATACTTCCTTAAAATGACGGAATAAAATTATGATACTTTATTAACTGAATGTTTATAATGCTATCCAATGAAATATTGATTTGAACTATATGAAATTGTATAAACTGTTATTGATTTAATATTATTGCCTTTCTATTTAGTACAATATATATGTATATTATAATTCTATGGACTATGTACACACTGTGTAAAGTAAGTACAATCCTAAGTAAAGTCGGACTAATAAATTCATGAATTTGTATGGTTTAGGGGATACTTTTACTCTTATGCTCCTTAGGACATTGCATATAAATTGTTCGGTTTGCACTATGACTAGGATGTAACAGATAAATTATTAAGGGAATTCATGGTAAGGATCTTAATCGTGTTAATAGCATGTAAGAAATTGTTGACTTTGATTCAGTGATTTAGTTTAAATTATGGAGACAGAAGAAATCAGCTGACTTTGGGAAATTATTATTCATTGTAATATAAAAATTTGTTTAGCTAGAGAAAATGCTATACTTGGAATGAATTATTTGGTTTGTGGAAAGATTACAATTAGTTTGTATGATCTGAGTAAAGAATCTACTTAAGACTTCACTTCCTTCGTTGGAAAGAAAAAAGTTGAAGACTTGAATTCCTGGTCATATAAGGAATTAGAAACAAATCGTTTTGTTCGGGGGAACTACATAGCTAACTACAATATAATTAAACAATCTGTCAAAAATTAAAGATACATGTAGATGGAAATTATTCATTGCCCTTAAGCCAAAACAATCTTTTAAATTTATTTTGCATGTTTATAAGATGTTTATTTAATTATAGGTGTTTTTCATGACAACGTTAAATCCTGCTTGTTGATTGATATTTTGTGGAAATATATCGGAAGCTCTAATGTGTGCATATGACTTTTCTAATTCAATTTTTGAAAAAAATAAGATTACAGATTAACAAAGAACTTTCAATTCTCAAATATTTGATATTAGCCCAATGCATCATTTAACATATGACTATAGCCTATAGAATATAACTACATAATAATTTAAATATGGGGGAAATAACTGCATTGGAACACTGCATGTACTAATGTACAGTGTGGATTGAGATCTCTTGACTAGTCTGGTGATCTTATCACTCACTATAATAAAGGTCCAGTATTGAATGAGTGCATATGTTTCCTGTAAAGTTTTTGCTAGACCAGATTTTAAAATCTTTTGAAGACCTGAATAGGAACACTTGAACCAAGAATGCAGTGAAATTGGTTTTTGTTCTTTAAGTGATTTTTGTCTCACCTGCGACAATGTGAGACATAAGGATAACATTCAGGTAGCAGTGGCAGCAGTGGTGGTGGTAGCTGCATAAACTTATTGTTTAAAGCTTTATATTTCAGAAGATAGAAAACCTGGATGCTTCATACCTTGTATTCAGATGCCTTATGTTACTAAGGTTCCATCTTTCATATGTCCATTGTCCTTGATATAAAAATAAGGAGATATGGTATGATTGCCAATGAGACAACTATCCACCAGAGAAGTATGATATAAAAATAAGGAGATGTGGTAAACTGGTATGATTGCCAATGAGACAACTATGACAAGCACTGAATTACAGGCTCCTGACTCCGGACAGGCACATAAACAACTATTTCTCAGTTGCTACAAGCAATGGGCTAACTATACTTGGTGTATGGTATGATTGATCGGTGTACATGTCTGTCTTGCTCGATTCCTCTGACCTTGACCTTATTAACAATGATTACAGACTTTCAACATAAGTTTAATCATGATGAATAAAGCAAGCAAGACATTTTAGCGTGTACACTTTTGTTTTTTTTCAAATTGACCTGATGTAATGCTGGTAAAAGTGCAGTAATTTATGGGTTGTTGAGGAATTGATTTTGAAGGGCCTTGCAGAATAAGGCCTTCATTGGCCTTCATTGGTCTTCATTGATTAGCTAATGCCTGTCTATCTGTAGTTCCATCCATATATATGTCCCTTCCTCATAAATATTTTCCACTCTCTTACTTTGAAACCTGATCAGAGATCTGATGGAGTTTGGGGGTTGATAAGTGGTGCATCAGTAACAAATTTCTTTCCATGGATATAAACTATATTCAAATGAAATAACCCGGATTTCTCCTAAAATTGCATTTCTCAAATTGCATCACACTCATTAAACTGGGTTGGAGCCTCTGTGAAGATTTCCATCACTATATATATCCTCTACTAACTGATCTGGATATCAAATCCACCAGGAAGTACATTGACTGATCAGTTGTACCTATTGAAATGTAAAAAAATATATTAAATTTTCTCGTAAGAAAATATTTGTTTTATAATTCAGTAAATTTACCATGTTTACTGTATTTCAGTCAATAAAAATATATATATAGAAATAATATATTTTGCATGTAGATTTATATTTGTCAACCCTTTTTGAATATTTAATGATTTCAATGACGCATTAGGATATGGTATTCATAATCTCAAGTTTTATTTCATTGATTTATTTTAAAAACAACACACTGAGTTAAAGTCATAGTAGATGTTGCCCTGCGGACTATCAAAATGAATCCTCCAATTTGCTGCGAGCACTTTACTAGATCACCAAAAATGCTCTGAGAGGCCAAAAGACGTATAAATACAAGTAAACAAAAAAGTACTAATAGGAGTAGCCAGTTATTGTTTGATATGATTGATTGTGTTTTCAGTAGAAGAACAAAATGTACTTGGTTAGCTTTCATCAATGTTCTCAGTCAGCTTTTTCAAAAATATTGATCAAGTTTTATTGTCTGATTTCTAATTTCAGGGGCGGATCCAGCCACTTATAAAAGGGGGGTTCCTAACCCAGGATAAAGGGGGGGGGTTCCAGCTATATGCTATAAGCTATATAGTTTAAATGTGATATTAAAAATTATTAAGTCTGCTATTTAACTCAATGAACAATCAAAACTTACTAAATGTAAATAGTAAGTTTATTAAGAACTGTTTTTTACAAGAATGGGAGCAGACATTACAAATACATGCTGGTTGTAAACTATGCTCTTATGTACTTTATAAAAATAATTTTGTCTGTGAAAAATATTTATCTATAATCCACAATGTTGATATTAGAAAAAATCTGACAAGGCTGCGTGTTTCAGCACATTCCCTAAAGATTGAAAAGGGAAGGTATCAGGGTATTCCTAGACACGATAGAACTTGTCCCAGGTGCTCAAGTTCTGAAGTTGAAGATGAGTTACATTTTCTTCTTAATTGTACCTCATTATATAATGAGAGAAGGAAATTAATACTTTGTGCTAGGAAATATTGTGCTAATTTTGATATGTTGACAATTAAAGATCAGTTTATTTGGTTAATGAGTAATGAAAACAAGGATATCTTGTATGAAATGTGTGCTTTCATAAAACAGAATGAAAAATACTCATAATTCATACCATTGTTTGTGTTCTTTTTGTATTTTCTTTTTTCTCTCAGTGCATTGGGACAAGTTGTGCAGAGGCTGCGTCCAAATCCAAATATTTTTATACAGAAATTTTACACAATATATTACTATGTCCTTTAAGCACCTGCCCTTGGTGGCTCCTGCATTTGGATAACTACATATTAATCTTATTTATGTGCATTAGCCACAAGGAGGACTATAATATAGTAATTCTTTTTAAGTATTAGTTTATGCTTGTGCGTAAAGTGTTTAAGTTTTCATATTTTTAGGCAGTGAGCACCCTAGATTTGTGTTCTACCCAATAAATGCTGAAATACGTGCCATTGTTATTATCTAGCTGGCTATTATGTTATTTATAACTAATTGGACATTATTTTAATACTTTTATTTCTGGAATACAAAAAATATGACCGGAAAAACCTTAAATGATCGTCGAACTACCCAAAACTTTTGAAGTTGCACATAGGAAGTAGTGCTCAACAGAAATCAGTACGTAGTTTATTATCCCCTGTGCATTTGGCTACGATGTCAAAGAACAATTGTATGAAATATTTCATCGCCGAAAATCGGTAGTTACAAGTCGTTTATATTTCCCAAATGGCAAAATGCGCAGGAATATTGTTCATGTACACCAAATCTCTATGATAGAGGAAATAAAGTTATATAAGTGGGCGGTTATTTTTAACTTATCTTGCCAAATAAGGTTGTTGTTATTTTATGAATGAAACGAGGTCATGAAACAGATGCGGAACTCGACGTTGATGGGATGTTTTAAGTAATGTGGACAACTCGTTCCCGAGACAAGTCGGACCGAATCCACTCAAACCGTCTAAGAAGACAACTTTGACCGTTTGTCAGATTTACTTAGGGTTTCATAGAATATTAGACTAACATGTCTAGCGGAGCCATTAATCTTTTGTTTGTGCATTGGGGGTCTATTTAGGGGTATTTGGAGGGGCCTGAAGAAGGGAGGGGTTTACTATAGAACCCTATGGGATTTTATTTTTTTAAATTTTCAAATGACTATTTCTCGAAAACAGTAAGTGATAGACTCATGCAGTCTTCAGTAATGAGAACAGGACAATAAAAACAAATCAACCAAAATATAGGGTGAGTCCCTGGGGGTCATCCCAACCCCCTTCAATTTGAAAATGTACTTTTATCTTGTAAACCGTCGCGATCCCCACCCCTAAACAATATATATACTTGTATGGGACAATAAAACAAATCAAATGAAAATAATTTGGGGGAGTCCCTGGGGTCACCCCAACCCTCCTGTTTGAGAACTTGGAAATGGTTGAGATCCCCACCCCTAAACCATATACATGTATGTATGTTTGAGAACTTGTAAACGGTCGAGATCCCCACCCCTAAACCATATATATTCATGTATGGGACAATATAACAAATCAAATGAAATATATGGGGAGTCCCTGGGGTCACCCCAACCCCTCCTGTTTGAGAACTTGGAAATGGTTGAGATCCCCACCCCTAAACCAATTACATTCATGTATGGGACAATAAAACAAATCAAATGAAATATAGGGGGAGTCCATGGGGACACCCACCCCCTCCTGTTTGAGAACTTGTTAATCAAGATCCAAACCCCTAAACCATATATATTCATGTATGGGACAATATAACAAATCAAATGAAATATATTGGGAGTTCCTCGGGTCACCCACCCCCTCCTGTTTGAGAACTTGGAAATGGTCGAGATCCCCACCCCTAAACCATATATATTTAAGTCTCCCAAACAAAGTTTGGAGACTTATTGTTTTTGCTCAGTTCTTATTATTTTTATTATTCTTCCTCTTCTCTTAACCTTTTCTTTTTCTTTTTCTTTTTCTATTTCTTCTTCCGCCACATTAAAGATGAACTTGTCCGCAGCGGTTCTCCAAAACCCCTTGTCAGATTTACTTAGGGTTTCAAAAAATGTTAGATTAACATGTCTAGGGGAGCCATCAACCAATCGTTTGTGCATTGGGGTCTCTAAAAGGGTATTTTAAGGGGCATAAAGAAGGGAGGGGTTTACTTTAGAAACCTTTGAGATTTTATCTTTTAAAATTTTCAAATGACTTTAACTTGAAAATTGTAAGTGATAGACACACACAGTTTTTAGAAATGATCACAGAACAACAAAACAAATCAGATGAAATATAGGGTGAGTGCCTGGGGTCACCCCCCCCCCCCCCCCCCCCCCCCCCCCCCCCCCCAACCCCCTTCAATTTGAGAATGTGCTATTATCTTGTAAACGGTCGAGATCCCCACCCCTAAACCATATATATTCTTGTATGGGACAATAAAACAAATCAAATGAAATATAGGGGAAGTCCATGGGGGTAACCCCCACCCCTTTCTTTTTGATAACTTGTAAACGGTCAAGATCCCCACCCCAAAACCATATATATTCTTGTATGGGACAATAAAACAAATCAAATGAAATATAAGGGAAGTCCATGGGGGTAACCCCACCCTCCTTCTTTTTGAAAACTTGTAAACATTCGAGATCCCCACCCCTTAACCATATATATTCTTGTATGGGACAATAAAACAAATTAAATGAAATATAGGGGAAGTCCCCTGGGGTCACCCCCACCCCCCTTCTTTTTGAGAACTTGTAAACGGTCGAGATCCCCACCCCTAAACCATATATATTCTTGTATGGGACAATAAAACAAATCAAATGAAATATGTATTCTTACCCCACCCCTCTTCAATTTGAGAATGTGCTTTTATCTTGTAAACGGTCGAGATCACCACCCCTAAACCATATATATTTCTGTTCGTCATTTTAAGAAGATTTGAATGACATACAGGGTAAATCAATAGGCGTCACTTATGCATATCACAATCCAATTTGTACTGGACTTTGCCCAATGTCAGGCGACCATGGGAATGACGAATTATTGGAGCTTTGTTTGGGAGACTTCGTAACAGCATCCTGTTACAATTATTTCTTGTCATGTATGGGACAATAAAACAAATCAAATGAAATATAGGGGGAGTCCATGGGGACACCCCACCCCCTCTTGTTTGAGAACTTGTAAACAGTCAAGATCCCCACCCCTTTAGTTGAGAACTTGTTAATCAAGATCCAAACCCCTAAACCATATATATTCATGTATGGGACAATATAACAAATCAAATGAAATATTTGGGGAGTCCCTGGGGTCACCCCACCCCCTCCTGTTTGAGAACTTGGAAATGGTCGAGATCCCCACCCCTAAACCATATGTATTCATGTATCGGACAATATAACAAATCAAATGAAATATAGGGGGAGTCCCTGGGGTCACCCCACCCCTCCTGTTTGAGAACTTGTAAACGGTCGAGATACCCACACCTAAACCATATTTATTCCTGTTCATCATTTCAAAAAGATTTGAATGACATACAGGGTCAATCTCCTAGGTGTCACATATGCATATCACTTTACTAGACCAAACCAATATGAACTGGACTTTGCCCAATGTCAGGAGACCATCGGAATGACGAATTATGGGGGCTTTGTTTGGGAGACTTCGTGACGGCATCCTGTTACAATTATTTCTTGTTTATTATAAAATTTTATTGATGCAAAAAATGAGCCTAGGTTAATTGAATTTACTTTAATAATTTATTAAATTATTTCTGGGCCTATAATAATTTTCATTTATGGCTCATTTTAAAGAAAACATATAACTCTTTCAAGCAGTGTAAAGCCCGAGAATGTTTGACCAACTGTTTTATAATCACCTGTCATTTTATTCCAAACTTGGTATGGAGTAACATCATGCATATGGGGATGAAGATGGGGGGTCATTTACATTGATATACGAGTTGCTTTTGAAAACCTTGATGAAATATTAATTAATTTGCCTTAATAATCAATTCATTTAATGAACATAAATGTACAATATACGAATGTTTAATGTTTGTTCTTTCAAATCTTAAAAAAAAAAATGAAGCAACACTGCCACAGTTTTCATAATTACGTTTGGCTTGGTTTTTGGTTAACTGCCTACAGCGCTTACAGTGCTTTGATTGTGTATTGGCTTGAGTGTCCTTTAAGCACCTGCCCTTGGTGACTCCTGCATATGAACAATAATACTATTTGTTCATATGCATCAGCCACGAGGAAGGACTTAACTCAAAAGCTTTTTCTATAATGGATGTGATGCTGCTTCTGGTGCATGGTCAATAAACACTGAACATACTGGTTTATGTGACTACATGTATTATTAACTCAATTTATATTTCATGTGTTTTGTCAGTTGTATTTCTATTTTTTATTTTCTTGTGTATTGTCTATTGCAATTGTGTGATAAAAAAATCAATGTACTGATTATGCCTATAATGGGTCCTATATTGGAAATAAAATTAATTTTTATCTCTTTATATGTCCCCATTCAAATGCATTGATCGTCAAAAAAAAGGGGGGGGGGGGTCCAACCCCCAAACCCCCCCCTGGATCCACCACTGAATTGAGTTAAAGCCGAATTATTTTGAAATTATGATCGAATTTTTTTATAAAGGGTTATTTTGTTAAGGATATACAGGACAGATTAAAGATACACTTGTAAACCAAAAAGAACCAGATACACCAGTATACCAAAAAGAACCAGGTCAAATGATTTCAAACCATTTTAAATTATTATATATTTAAATATAGTTTAAAACCCTCTGTCAATCATAGTGGATCAGTTTTACTTATTTAGGTCTAGCACTAGGACAACCTATTTAGGACAATCTAGTCCTAAAATAAACGATCAATATTTACAGCTTTCAAAGACATTTGATGAGACAAATTAGCAGACGATTATGTTTCTGAGTGACAGAAAGAACTTTTTGCAGCTTACCCGGTTATGACAAAGAATGAAAAGTTTGCCTACAATATATCATCTAAAATCATTAGACAAACAGATTTCACAATCGTTTCTCCCGCAATTCAATATTTTTCCCAATATTGACATTTAAATTCTAATTTATTAAAAGCTTTAAACAATCACTGCATTAAAAATTGAAGATTTATCTGTCTAGAGTGGAGGAATATTGTATTATATTTGATACAGTTTTAGAATCTAGATGAGTATTAAACATTATTTTTGGCATTTATAAATGCAAATGTTAATTAATCTGCACAAATGTCAGCTGAATTAATGGAGATTTGAGGAAATTCTATCTACAATAAAATAATGCTTTTGGAATTAAAAAAAGAAATAAATCCTCAAAACTATAACACCACATAACTTAGACTACAGATAAATAAATCTCATGCTATGAAATAAATATCTGTGAAGTATTTATATATAAAATATGTTCATTTTATATGCAACAAGAAAAACATCACAAACACTTCTGAATATAGAGTACTTATTTAAACAGATAGGAACAATGAACTGTAAGGTTTTATAGATTGGTCAATAAGGATATTGATTAAATATAAAAATATTTATCTTTAGGATAACTGTATTACTTGTTTATCCTCAGTAATGGTATGGCATGAAAATATAATATAATATAATACAATACAATATAATAGTTAATATAAAATTGATTGATAATTTGTGAATTAATTTACTCTACTTTAATTTGTAGCTACAAAAGTGGTCAGTCTTCAGATAAAATATATTGTGACACCACAAACATAAATACAGATAAACGTTGTGACAAATTGCATGCCATTTAATATCAGTATTTATATATGAGATATTTTACAAACCTTTCTATATATATATAGAAGGCTGATCTGTTATGACTGTAGATTGTCTTTACCTACAACAAGGAGCAATAAGAAAATTCAGTGTTTTGTTGCCTAGATTTATTTCTTTTTAAATTACTATACTGAGTAAGTTTCTTAAAATGAGACATGGGTTTCAACTTGTTTTAACATTTGATCATCCATAATTTAGTGTAAAAACTTTCAAAGAGGGCCTTTTTTACACAGAAAAATTCAATGATACCTCACAAGATCTTCTTTCAAAATTTGTAGCCTCTAATTAAGGAATGACTGTGATATTTTTCTGTCTGTGAAGAAATAACATAAAAAATGTAGTGCACACTGAGTAACCCGTGTAATGGCAGATACTGCAAACTTGTCTTATCTTGGAAACTGAAAAGACCTATTAAATACCAAAACTTGATATTCTAATGGTTTTAAAGTGGATATCTTTAAAGATAAGATTTCCTTCAAAAGAGGATTGTCACAAATGGTAGTAGTCTTTTTAAAGTGGTTTTACTAAAATTAGAGGAGGTCTCTTTGTACTTGTTTCAGTATTTACTGAATCTGCTTCACTGTCTAATGACTCAGTGCTCCATGAGTAAAATTGATCAGAATTCTGGATCGGATCATACTTCACTGTCTAATGACTCAGTGCTCCATGAGTAAAATTGATCAGAATTCTGGATCGGATCATACTTCACTGTCTAATGACTCAGTTCTCCATGAGTAAAATTGATCAGAATTCTGGATCGGATCATACTTCACTGTCTAATGACTCAGTTCTCCATGAGTAAAATTGATCAGAATTCTGGATCGGATCAAATGCAGATCCTGTGTAGAGGATCTTACGATGCTCAATTTTTTTTTGCATTAGAAGACCTATTCTGGGTCCTTAAATTTTTTTAATAATAATACCTACCTTTAAACAATTTGGAGACCGAAATTTCATATCTTGGCATAATTAGTTATAGAAATGTGAGATCCTCAGGTCAGTGAATTAGCATGCACACTGGACCTGTATTTATATCATTGTTTCATGTTAACTGGTAGTAGCTTTAAAGAAAATGATATATTTCATAGCAATGCTTTATTGCAATTAAGCTTATATTGACATTTAGAAGCAAAATTCTTGGTTAGGAATTAATGTCTTTTGGTTCATTGAATGATTAAATGATTTTACTACATAAAATTGAGAATGGAAATTGGGAATGTGTTAAAGAGACAACAACCCGACCAAAGAGCAGAAAACAGCCGAAGGCCACCAATGGGTCTTCAACACAGCGAGAAAAACCCGCACCCGGAGACGGGCTACAGCTGGCCCCTAAATAAAAATGTGTATCAGTTCATTGAAAATGGATGTCACACTTAAATCCAAAACATATAAATGAACTAAAATTAAAAAACATACAAGACTACCAAAGGCCAGAGGCTCCTGACTTGGGACAGGCGCAAAAATGCGGCGGGGTTAAACATGTTTTGTGAGATCTCAACCCTCCCCCTATACCTCTAGCCAATGTAGAATAAACAAACACACAGCAATACGCACAGTAAAACTCTGTTTAAAAGAAGTCCGGGTCTGATGTCAGAATAGGTAACAAAAGAAAAATGTATTTGATTTCTGTTTTTGTACCGACTTTTAAAAACTCTTTGGTAATTAGTTTTAATTCATACTTTCCAATAAAGAGAAGAATCAATAAGTAATAATTTATAACTCCTGAAATGGTTTTAAGGAGACAGGAAATTACACTTTATAAGGTAGGGTTGTTTGAAAACTGGATTTAAAAAGTTTAGAACTACTAATAGATAATTAGGTTAAAAGTTTTAAACAGTAAAATGACTGCTTAATTGTATTTGTGACATTATCAACAGACTAGAACTAATCACTAAAACAAATAAAATAGATTATGATAATAACTCGTTTTAGATATTAATTTACATTAGTTATTAGTTTACAGTGCCAAAAAATCTTCATTATGAATTTGTGAAAATATTTAAGTGCATTTGTTCAGATCAAAAGAAGTAACTTTCGATTAATTGCTTATACAGAACTGAGAAAAATCTGTGAGATTGATTCATTTGAAAATCTCCAAGGAATCAATGTCAGTAACAAATGGTTATCCACTTAACTTTTTAACCAACAGTTTATGACTTTATCTGATTAGTTACTAGTGCTGCACTTTTAAATATATTTCCTAAATTGAAAAAAATAAATAAATTGTTGCAATAAATTTATACCCCATTAGGTCTTTTTAAGCTCACCTGACCTAAAAGGCGCCATGTGATCTATTGCAATAACTTGACACCTGTTGTCATCTGTTGTAAACTTGAAAAAACTCTCCTCTGAGTTGATATTGAGATCGATACCTTACATGGAACAACTAGATATTAAAAGTTTTCATTGCTAAGTTTTATTATTTACAGAAAAGAAGATGACTAAAACTGTCAAGTAGATGGGTATTTATATGAGGAAAACTCTGTTTATACACTACATGTCTTGTCTTCTTTTTCAGACAAATAAAGAAATGCACTGATGTCTAAGTTTCTTAATTCTCCCCAGTTGCCTCCTGGGACAAAACCTCTGCCTACCCAAGTAGCAGGACACAAGTATGGAGATGGAAAAATAGGTATGTACATTTATATATTAATGTCTCCCCTATAATACCCCATCTAATATGTTAGTGAATTATTTACTCTTAAATATCCAAATGTCAAAGTCATATTTTCAAATTTCTCTATCAGTATGTTAATTGTGGCAGTCACCTCAGGCCTTTACCTCAAATTTCTCTATCAGTATGTTAATTGTGGTAGTCACCACAGGCCTTTAACTCAAATTTCTCTATCAGTATGTTAATTGTGGCAGTCACCTCAGGCCTTTACCTCAAATTTCTCTATCAGTATGTTAATTGTGGCAGTCACCTCAGGCCTTTACCTCAAATTTCTCTATCAGTATGTTAATTGTGGCAGTCACCTCAGGCCTTTACCTCAAATTTCTCTATCAGTATGTTAATTGTGGCAGTCACCTCAGGCCTTTACCTCAAATTTCTCTATCAATATGTTAATTGTGGCAGTCACCTCAGGCCTTTACCTCAAATTTCACTTTTAGTATGCATATCAATACATTGTATGTAAATTGTGTCAAGTCTCCTTGGGTCTTCACCACAATATTCTCTACCAGTATTCTCATCATTACTTTAAAGCCAAATTGATACACATAAAAAGGGGTAACAAAAGTAGCCAAAAATACTGCACAGTACAACAACACCTTACTCCTTCCAATAAAACAGACATACAAACAAAGAGAACAATGAACAACAAATGGCCCAGATAGCCTGACTTGGTACAGAATGTGGTTGGATTGAACCAGTTTTACATATATACATGAACCATCCTTTTTGCTTATCTAGATTATATGTTGTGAAAACAAAACATGTTTAAAAACATACACAGTGTACCTACCAACAGTATAACAATTTCATAACATCAAAACTTTTCAAGAACCAAAAAACAATAACCAATTTCTTTTAAGGTCAGCACTGCCAGGGGAAATTTCCCTTCAAATTACTTGTGGGTGTAAATTTAGTTTTAGTTCAATGTCAAATCTGCTAAGAAACTCTTCCAATAACATATAGATTAACAGGTAGTAGGGTCACAAAATAGAATAAGAAAGTCCTTTTATTGTTTGTGGACAGATTAAAACTTAATGAACCTTGACCCCTTGATCCTCTTACCTTTATGTTATTAAAATCTTACATGTATTTCTATCTTAGAAAGCTTAACATTAATATTGTGAATTTGTGGTGATCTAACATGACAGGTATATTATTCAGTAACTAGACAACCTGTATGTTCATAAGGTCTAGCTTCCTGCTAGACAGACACGTGGATGTTAAGCTGAGATATACATCTTTATGGTTGATCAGTACACCATACACTGCACATTAATTTAACCAGAAACTATTAAACTTACAAAGAATTAACATATAAAGAAAAATTAAGTTGGAAGTAGACCTAAATGTTTTTACTGCATTAAGTACCAGTATTTTTAGCTCACCTGGCCCGAAGGGCCAAGTGAGCTTTTCTCATCACTTGGCGTCCGTCGTCCGTCGTCCGGCGTCGTCCGTCGTCGTCCGGCGTCGGCGTAAACTTTTTACATTTTGAACTTCTTCTAGAGAACCACTGAATGGAATGAAACCAAACATGGCATGAATGTTCCTTATGAGGTGCTGACCAAGTGTTGTTACTTTGTAGCCGATCCATCATCCAAGATGGCCGCCAGCGGGGGACTTAGTTTAACATAGGACCCTATGGGAAATGCATACAAATGACTTCTTTTAGAGAACCACTGAATGGAATGAAACCAAACATGGCATGAATGTTCCTTATGAGGTGCTGACCAAGTGTTGTTACTTTGTAGCCAATCCATCATCCAAGATGGCCGCCAGCGGGGGACTTAGTTTAACATAGGACCCTATGGGAAATGCATACAAATGACTTCTTTTAGAGAACCACTGAATGGAATAAAACCAAACATGGCATGAATGTTCCTTATGAGGTTCTGACCAAGTGTTGTTACTTTGTAGCCGATCCATCATCCAAGATGGCCGCCAGCGGGGGACTTAGTTTAACATAGGACCCTATGGGAAATGCATACAAATGTCTTCTTTTAGAGAACCACTGAATGGAATGAAACCAAACATGGCATGAATGTTCCTTATGATGTGCTCACCAAGTGTTGTTACTTTGCAGTCGATCCATCATCCAAGATGGCCGCTAGGGGGGGGGACTTAGTTTAACATAGGACCCTATGGGAAATACATACAAATGTCTTCTTTTAGAGAACCACTGAATGGAATGAAACCAAACATGGCATGAATGTTCCTTATGAGGTGCTGACCAAGTGTTGTTACTTTGCAGTCGGTCCATCATCCAAGATGGCCGACAGCAGGGGATTTAGTTTAACAAAGGACCTATGGGAAATACATACAAATGTCTTCTTTTAGAGAACCACTGAATGGAATGAAACCAAACATGGCATGAATGTTCCTTATGAGATGCTGACCAAGTGTTGTTACTTTGTAGCCGATCCATCATCCAAGATGGCCGCCAGCGGGGGGACTTAGTTTTACATAGGACCCTTTGGGAAATACATAAAAATGTCCTCTTTTAGAGAACCAATAAATGGAATGGAACCAAACATGGCATGAATGTTCCTTATGAGAAGTTGACCAAGTGTTGTTACTTTGCAGCCGATCCATCATCCAAGATGGCCGACAGCGGGGGACTTAGTTTAACATAGGACCCTATGGGAAATACATACAATTGTCTTCTTTTAGAGAACCACTGAATGGAATTGAACCAAACATGGCATGAATGTTCCTTATGAGTTGCTGACCAAGTGTTGTTACTTTGCAGTCGATCCATCATCCAAGATGGCCGCTAGGGGGGGGGGGCTTAGTTTAACATAGGACCCTATGGGAAATACATACAAATGTCTTCTTTTAGAGTACCACTGAATGGAATGAAACCAAACATGGCATGAATGTTCCTCATGAAGTGCTGACCAAGTGTTGCTACTTTGTTGCCGATTTACTGTTCAAGATGGCCACCATGATATTTTATTAAATAACGGGACCAATATTAATCAAAATTTGGCCTCAATCATTATTTGGGTATCTGTTATGATTTTTATCTATCTTTACATGATTTCTAAAACCAAAGTAGAGTCAGGTGAGCGACACAGGCTCTTGAGAGCCTCTAGTTACTTAATGATGTCATAGAGTAAATAGAACACTCATGATATGATAAGTCACATTTCTAGGTAAGTGAGAAATTCAACTTCATAAGGTCACCTAAACCAAAAAATTCATGTCAGTTCTTTCCATCACTTGGAGTTGTTCACTGTCATCCTCTAGGTTAATTAATTTTCTCCTGAAGCTACTGGGTGTATATTACAAAACTTTACCTATATTTTCCTTTGTAAATTGAATTTTGGGATTTGATCCTTCAACAATCATGGTTTTGCTTTTGATAAAATAGAACAGAGGGGTCAACATCTTATTTTGTTTTTTTTTCTCTAAAAAGTGTAAAAGATAGATAAAATAAAATTATTACCTTGAAGCTTTCACAAAGCCTTTATCTACAAATGTAAATATTTGTTAAGAATTATCAAACAACTTCTTATATATTGCATTTTTGGAAAGTATCTTGTAAACTAAAATAGACAAGAGATAAATTGTCAATAACAAAAACAACTATCGAGTAAAGATGCGCTGTTGGTGTGTCATAAACCATGGTCTGGTCACTCTGATCTTGACCTTTGAACCCTATGATTGTAAAACCTTGTCCAATATGTGTCCATCACATACATTTTGTACCAAAAACTTAAATTAACCAAACTTGGTATGCAGTTGCCTCATGGCTTGGGATGTGTCACATTCTAAAGTCAGGTCACTCTGACCCTGACTTTAACCTTTTACCATTATGATAGTAAAACCTTGTCCAATTCGTGTCCAGCTCATAACTTTAGTACTCTTATAAGGTATGTTAATCATATTGGTATACAGTTGTATCATGAGCTTGGGGTGTGTCATATACCCCTAAAATAATAAAACCTTGTCTGATTAGTGTCCTGCAAAGTACTTTGCAGAGAACTCTAGTTTTAAACTTATTTTAAGTCTTTACCTTATATCTTGCAAATTATAAAAGAAAGATTGAAACTGTAAACAGCAATACTGATCAGCAATACAAGATATACAAAAATGTCATATGGTAGAAATTTTTGATAAAATCCTACTGGAGTATTATAGCCCATTAAAAAAGGGCTTATTATCTAGAAAACTATAATGTGAAACTGTAAACAAGAAAAACATGTATTGATTTGCTTATATCTTGCCCCTTCCTTAATGATAGGACAAATTAATATATCAATTCTGATTTCATGAAAATCCAAACATTTATCATGTTTATATATAAGACAAAACGTAAAGCAAAGGAACAGCACGTTCTTGTTACATCGGATAATAAGGATGTCAAAATTGCCAATCCCTCTATGATTAATTGTGACAATCAAAACTAACACTTCTATAATCATATATTAATCATAAGATATAAATTTAATTGGAGTGTTATTTAATTATTTGATTGTAGTAAGGTATTTACTGATTTTGATCTAGTTTTTATTTCCGGTTATGAATAATGTTGGATTAATGGGTTTAAAAGATTAAATGTTTGAAGTTATTCACCAAAATGTAGACAGAGGCAGCTCAGATTTAAAGAAAACATATTTGTTAATGTTTAATCTGATTTTAATAGTGTACATTTTTAATCAGACTTCTCCACTCAGCTGGATTCAAACCCTTGCTTCTGTGACATAGTTGCAACACTGCCTGCACTGTGTCCAGTGCCATGTCTGTCATAAAATTGTCACATGTTTCATACAACAATAATTGTCGTCAAGACCATGTCAGTTGCTTTGTAACAAAACAAATTCATTACTCAAAGAAAAAAGAAAGTTACTCGCATTTCTACATTATTCACATTAAAGTCAATGTGATAAAGAGAATTACTGATCCCAGATTTCTAATATTGAAATATTGATATACTCAGGACTTAACAACAGTGATAATTCACTCATGTGTTACATGCATTCGTTAATTAATGTGTTCAGTCGTGAGTTCAATACTTTTCATTTTTATTATTTGCCTATTAACTATTTTATAATGAAAAAAGAGCAAATGTTCTATCTGTATCCCTGAAACTCTCCATTCCCTTTACAGCACTTGTTGACTTCTTTAGAAATTCATTATAATTAATGGCACAATTTATAATAACAGGAGACTTAAATTATCCAGACAAGAGAGGGGTTTTAATTTTTTTCAGCATATATGTGAGTGATATATTCAAGATTTTGTGGAATGTTCTAAATATATTATGATATCATAACTGTATAACCTTGTTAAATATTTTAAACATAAAAACATCTGTTCTATTGACGAACATTTTATATAAGATTCAATTTGATTTAGCAAATAGGAGAAAGCTAAAACATCTGATTTAGTGGCCAATTAATTTGACTTGCAATTGTATAAACAAATTTATTTTCCTTTTTTCATTATCCCATTATAACCTCTTAATTCTTAAGAAGAAGGCCCAAAAAAAGATTGTCTTCCTTAAAAGATATTAATTATAGGGCTAAAACTTTTCTTCAAGGTGGCTGTAAAAACATGCAAAATAGTTTATATTGATGTCATACAGTAAACATTGCCTTAAATAGGTTATCTCTATAATAAACCCATGTTATATATTTTAAACCTCCTTCAAAACTGATCATGTATATCGCATCAACTTCTAAATATAAACCTCTAATGTGTCATTAAATAATGCCCTTGTCATTTCTAAGCCGTCTTAGATAAGGTTTTATTTAACAAACTTATTGTACACAATAAAAGAGCATTCTGAATTTCTTCATAGATTTATGGTCTATTTTTTGTTTGCTGAACTTTTTAGTCAAAACGAAATTGTGATATACCTACAAATTATTTACTTTCATATAAAACTGTCTGGTTAGCTTTTCATGGGCAATAATCCCAGATTAAAGACTACTTGAATGAATATTTGTTTTATTATAATTTTTTATATATATAATTTATACTGAAGTAAATACTAAAGCAAGTTTTAGAAAAATATATTGAATAAGAAATTAGAGACATCTCAAGTTTTCACAGATAAAAAGTTTTTTAAAATCAGTTTTTATATGAATTTGAAGTTTAGGGGGTTGAACTAATGAACAAATGAACTAAATGTGTAATGAAACTCACCAAAGATACCAGGCATTTTGTATGCCAGACACGCCTTTTGTCTACAAAAGACTCACCAGTTATGCTCGAATCGAAAAAGTTAAAAGGCCAAAAAATAGTATGAAGTTGAAGAATGAAATCAAAGATTTGCAGTGATTTGCTCTGGAAGAGTAAATATGGTTTTACTTTTTTAAACAGGATTTTCGAAGTAAAAATCGGTTATTGATTTGGGGATGTACGGCGGGCGGGCGGCTGCCAAACAGTGTCCGTTCATTAACATGCATACGCTTTGACAAAATTTTTTCAAATTTAGATATGTTGTTTCCTGTGAATAAATGAAGGTCAAGTTCAATTTTCACGATTTTCTCGTTGTTGAGTTGTCGACCTTTTAGTCATTTGTGTCAGTAGCCAAAAGTTATACTTATTATATGATTGAGTTATTTCCCTTTGAACAGAAATTGAGATTTGCAAATATCATTTTCATTAGATAATAATCTATTTTTATTAAAGGATATATTTCATTACATAACATTGTGTAGATAAAATTGTTGACATTGATATATAAGTTGCAGATCTATATTAGTTTGTGACAAATGAAAGAAAATATTGGGAACTATTAATTATATATATAAAGTTTGATTACACTAAGTGTTTTTAAATAATTGTCACCTGTTATCAGATAACAAAGCATCTGGTAAATATCTGGTCAATTCATCACACAATTATGATTGGAGTGACAGATTTATTTGAAAATTTTCTGTTTCCTAAGTGTTGATGATGATAAGATCTGTAGTAGGGTATAAATAAAGTTTGAAATTTACTGTTCATTATTAGACATTTTGAAGATAATTACAGATAAGTTTTATAGATTTTTAATAGATATTGTATTAATGATAAATTACATTTTGGATTTTTTTTTCTTCTTTTCTTTGGTAAATTGTTTGAAGAATTTTGTGGTAGGTTTGTTTTGTTATTCTGTATAAACTTCTTATCTGAATGCTATATATTTTTTTTTGATGAAGCAAACTCCTTTAAAAACTAAGTTTAGTTTGTCTATTAATAAACATATATTTAGATTTCGGATTTTGGGCCCAGTATTCAAGTTTGTCCAAATTAGGGTCCAAAATTATACTGTGTTTGATTTCAGCATAAATTGAATATATATAGGGTTCTTTGAATGCTGAATCAAAACCTGTATTTATTTTCATTATTAATTAGATAATACCACAAGGTCCAAAGGGTCCTAAATTAACCTTGAGTTTGATTTCATCAAAAATTGAATTCTTGGGGTTCTTTGATATGCTGGTTCTAACAATGTACTTAGATTTTGGACATTGGACCATAATAGGTAAATGTCTGATTTAAAAATTTTCAGTTCTTTGACCACATTCATTTTGTGTCACAAACCTATGCTGTGTCAAATATTCAATCACAATCCAAATTAAGAGCTGTTTTAAGCTTAAATGTTGTGTTCATACTTGCTCAACTGTTCAGGGTTCAACCTCTGCAGGAAAATCCGGTTTGCTGTCACTCTGACAGCCTCTTGTTTGTATAATAAAAAACTTGCAGTACACTGTTTTCATTGTAGGACAGTCGGGCCAGAAGATTTTTTTTTGGCGAGTGCTAAAATTATTTCACAGGCCCAAAATGAATATTGGTTTGGTAGCCCAATTATTTTACCAAGAATTTTTTCAGTGTTGAGCAATAACAAATGCCAATAAAGTAATACAAATCGTTGTTCTTTATTCTTCAATCAACCCCTCCTGATGTTCTTATGTCTATTTGGCATCAACCTGTACTGGTGATACGGCAGACTAAACAACATAAAATAGTAACTTACAGTGAAGAAAACTTATAAAAATACATTAGTTAACTTACTTTGCATATTTTGACAGCTTCATTGTATCCATTGACAGGGTTCAGGGTTCACAACAGAAGGAAAATCAAAGGTGGGGGAGAAAGTTCTTCAAATCAGAGATTGTGTGTTGAGTTGTCAAATCGTTCCTTTTGCATAAATTGTTAATTTATGCCTTACAAGTTTTTGTCATATATAGCTAATTTGGGAAGGGGGTCTCACATTCATTTTGTAGTTGGTCACCACACTTTTAGGAACATATTAAACAAGGAGAAGTAAACACCTAATGTGGTTTCCCAGATTGCAGGGATATTAAAGTAAGGGATCCACATATAGTATTGCTTTTCATGTGATAAAGTATGCAGTATATAATTTTATTATTTTAAAGAGCTTTCTGACAAATTCAGATTTAATTTGAATTGTCTTATGGAAAACCACATGGTAAGATAGAAAAGATAAAGGAATTAATCTTTAATTTTCTTTTTAGAAATCCCCAGCCCGTGTTTGTATATCCTCCATGTTGACTGTCTGTGTCTATTCTGATGCACTTGCACGTTTTAACAGCGTGACCCAGAGTACAGGATTTCTGAAAATGGGTGTTCTGAATTTGGGGTGGTTAATTTATGAGAGTAAACTATGATTTTGAGAATAATAATGCACTCTCCCAATGATTTATTTTTGGGCCAGTAACTATCCATCTTTTGACAATTTCTAGTCACCCAATCAAGGTTTTGGTCGCCAAATGCGAATAGGCGACCGTCTGTGTCCTACGATGGTTTTATGCTGCAAACTTTAACATTTTACTGAAACCTGTTATAACTTTGTATATCATAATATCATCCAAAAAATTTATGAATACTAAAGGTATTTGGTGGTCATGTGTTTCAAGTTTTGACAAACATTTTTAATTTGTAAAATCAAATTAATCCTCAAAAACTGTTCAGGTACATTAAAATAAAATGACATATAAATAATGCAATTAATTATTCATGTTTTTGTGTCTTTTTCTTTTCTTTTGTTTTTTTGTGAGTGTTTCTTTCCAAAATAAATATAGCATATTCCTACATTCTTAAAAGGACTAGAATTACATAGGGAAATTATACAGACCAGGAAATCAAAAGATTGATTTCAGAAATTGTGTTAAAAACTAATTATATGTTTTACAATGTTCATTTAAATAAATTCTAACAAAAATTGTTAAAATCTTTGTTAGTATCTGTAAAATTAGTAGATGATTTTAAAGCTTTGTTAAACGGTTTCTGGTTAACCAGTATTGTATATTGTTTGAATTGTGTCAAACTTAAAATCATTTTATATATCATGTTTATCTATATAGTATTGTGTGAAATGACATGTCAGTAACCTAAAGAGATCAATGGGGTTATGGCAAAGGATTTAGAACTCATATATATGTGATGGCAAAAGAAGTATAACCTTGATTGTTAGAGGTATAAAGGGATCAGAATGTTTGGTTGTCTGTGATGCATAATATCCAGTCATCAATTCTATAGAATTATTGAAAGATTTAGTCAAACATCCTCTCTGCAAGAAATTTATGTATTCTTTTTTAACTCACCTGACCCAAAGGGCCAAGGGATCTTTTCTCAATACTTGGCGCCTGTCGTCCATCATCTATCATCGTCTGTTGTAGTCTGTCATCTGTCATTTTTAACTTTTACAAAAATATTCTCCTCTAAAACTACTGGGCCAAATTTAAACAAACTTGGCCACACTCATCATTGGAGTATCTAGTTAAAAAAAATGTCCGATGACACTGCCCGCCAAGCAACATGGCCATCATGGCTGAAAATAGAACATAGGGGTAAAATGCAAGTTTTGTCTTTTATCTTGAAAACTTCCATGAATAAAGAAATGTTCAGATTGATGATATCTACATATTGTATATTTGCTTCAAAACTGCCCGACAACTTCTTACAGGAGTTAAATAATTGACAAATTTAAACATTTTTTTTTTTAGATTTTGCCTATTATTTTAGAAATTATGATAGATAGAGAGAAGTTTTATATGCAAAAATGATCAGCAAGACAAGATCTGCAAATAATTTTAATGGATGAAATTGACTTTTAATGACAATTTTTACCTATTTTTTGTCTAATATCTTAAAAACAATAATAGATAGATTGAAACTTCAATAAGCAGAAATGATCAGCAAGACAAGATCTACAAATAAGTCAACATGGCTGATAAGTGTACATAGCCGAAATCACCTGCAAACTCCTTATTGAAGTTATTGCCCTTTAGTGCTGTTTTTACCAATTTTTTGGGTATTTGCCTATCATTTTATAAACTATAATAGATAGATAAAAACTGAATTAAGCAAAAATGATCAGCAATACAAGATCAACAACAAAGAGATTATTGTCATGAATTCTATTCTAGACTAGTCCACAATGTTGGAGAGAGTCCATTGTTGAAGATGCTCATAGACCTAGATGAGCGACACAGGCTCTTTAGACTAAGCTTCTAGTTTTGTTTCAGCTTTAAAGTTTTAGACAGAAAGAATTCTATCATATTTGCACGTTGTATTACATAATAATTTATTGGTTTTTTTTTCAGGATGTTTAGAAGTAGATGATGGTACCATACTAAAACATGTGCAGCGTCCACCTAAAGGTCAGAGAGAGTTAGATTTTTATGATGAAGTCTTCAAGTCAACAGACGACAACACTTTAATAGAACTTCGGCCATTTGTTCCAGAATTCCATGGTGTCATCCATGGTGAAAAGAACGGAGGTGTAGCCAAACGTAAGAAGAGCAGACCTTATTTTATGTCACAATCTCTTTGTTTAGTCTTTAAGATAAAAAGGTTTAATGTCACTTTCCATTACCACCTTTTGATCTGGTTCCTCTATGTATAATCTGTCTTCAATGATTTATAATACATAGATATAGGAGTATCCTGTGCTATCTTGATTATAAGATTTAAATAGCTGTCATGTTTAACTCCAGTTAGTTTGTATAGTCAGTTTTAAACATGATATATATATGTGTATTTTGTGAAATGTGTTCAATTACCACAAGTTGATCAGTTCAGGAAATAGGACAGTTCTATATCTATGATCTAAATCACTGATCGAGGTTAAGAAAAAAGAAATTATTTGATAAATATCCAAGGTCACCAGTGATTCAACATTTCCACTGCAGGTATTCAGGGTTACTGTAAGACTTTAGTCGCAAGTTGATTATCGTTTCCAAATCCACTACTTCTTATCAATTCTCTAGCTTAACCAATTTCTAATAAAAACAACTGTCTGTTTTACGTTTTGACAATAAATCAACGGAATTCCATAAAGATAATTTCGTATTTTGTCTTTTTTATTCTATAATAGTTGAAAATGATTATATCCACACCGTTCACATCTATATTTAGACATTCGACAAGTTAACATAAGTTAAATATAACTTAAATGGGGTGTTAGCTCCCCTTTTTAATACCAAATTTCATATTGGTTAATAAATATTTCATTTGATGTTTAATATTTACAAATTATTTAAATTGAATTGATTTTGGTATTTATGACTTATATAAAAAGACATACATTAATATACAGAATTTATTTATCTTGTTTTGAAAATTTTAATAACCAAAATTTAGAACCTTTGAAATTTATATATAGTATTTAGCAAAATATATTATGTATATCATCCACACATCAGAAACGGTTCCTAGAAGAATTGTACTGAGTTTGTAGTAAATATAAGATCTTGGAATTGTGGTACGTAAATAGACTGATGAGATAATTTTTCTTATTAGATAAAATTAAGTTAAAAAGACTTTTGCAATGTTGAAGTGTGCCATGCGTCAGTGAATTCATATTTTCTTGAAAGTCTTATATTTTTCACGCCAATGTAATAATTGTGAAATAAGTCTTTACCTTTATTTTCCAGACCAGTACCTGAAGTTAGAAAACTTGATAAAGAAACTTTCCAAGCCATGTGTTTTGGACATAAAGATGGGGAGAAAAACATATGACCCAGAAGCCTCACCAGAGAAAGTGGCATTAGAAATAGCCAAATTCCCCCCTGTCATGCAGCTAGGCTATCAATTCTCAGGAATGCTGGTAAAACACTATTCACTGTATAATTATGTATCAATTCAGTAGTTAGTGCTTCAGTACTTACATGATATATAACATGTGACAATATCCTAAAGTTCCACATTGACAGATAAAGAAATTACAAGTGAGAGGTTTAGCTAGTATAAAACCAGGTCTGTTATGAATTTTCCTTGGAGTTCGGTATTTTTGTTATTTTACTTTTTACTACATAAAAAGAAAGTAAGGTTTCAACTTCCACAAGGCAAAGTTGACAATAGCTTTTCTTTAAGGTCGCTTTTGGTCTTATAGCTTATTACGTTTGTACGTAGTAATACATCCCTGGCTTCATCAGGTCAGAAGTTAGTGTTTTAGATTAATTGTAATAATTTTATAAGATATTTCCCTAAAATTCCTTGTTGATAAATTCAGAAAATATTAAAAAAATAGGTTCCAAATCTATCAGGCAAAGTTGACTGTAGCTGATTTTGGTTTTTCCTTTAAAGTCCCTTTTGAAGATTAATCTCCCAACATTTCTACACATCCCTTGCTTTCTAATGGATGGGTTTGAGTGTTCATGATGAAGGTAAATCCAGGATGGCGCTTCAGATGAGAAAAATTAATAAAGTGTAATTTTCATTTATACTTTTGAAGTACAAAGAAGGCAATTGTATAAATAGTGTCATCACTTGGAACCAGTCTTCATCTATTAAGTTACCTTTTACATAGTCATTTGTTCATACCATGTGAGTTTGGTTAGCCATTTAGCATTTAACTTTAGTAGAATCATTCATTGGTTGGATCTCTTCCAAATTTTCAAAATCTTCATCACTGCATAAGTATCAATAAGGGCATCTGACTGGCTTTTACATTTCTAGTGTATGTTGAAATCATTTGACCTATTTAGACCATGCATTGATTGAATGTTCCTTTGTTAAAAATTATGTCTTGCAGGCGATACGTTTCTTAATGGTGCTTAGCTGTTTTTGTCTCGCCATGACAGAGTCAAAAAGCAAGACTTAGGTATGCTCTTTCCTGTGTTGTCGGCTTGTTGGCGGCAGCAGTGTCAAAAAATGTACTATTAATGATAGTATAAGCATTTGCAAGTCTCCTTTTCAATGGAGATTATTTGGCACCACCCCCTATCAAGGTTCTTTGACTTTGAAACTTTTACATTGTTTACAAGTAAAAGTTTGTTTTTAGGTAAGTGTTTAGGGAATCACTTATGATAAGTCAATAGCATTTGGTATGCTGTTGTATTAACATTGGCATTTCTCATTTCCATGGAAATTATTTGGCCCTGCACTCTGAATCATGGTTCATTGACTTTGAATGTTTTGCATAGTTTATATGTTTAAATATTGCCATTTGGATTCAATATTTGCATTATACTATGAAAATTTCAAAAAAGGCGAGACATATTTCTGTGTTAACAGTTTATTAATGTACAAACTAAATAAGTTTCACATTATCAGAAATATGATAAGAACAAAATCTGTATCTATTATTTAGTTTATCTGCAGAGAGACTCAATGTACTTTCAGTTTGACATTTGGTATATTGAAATAGCTTATTTGAGAAACTTTGAAAATCTGTTAATTTAATGCAGTTAAGAGGGTAAGCATTCATTGTAATGGTGAATAACAATATAAGCAAAAAAACAGAGGTCTGCCTCTTTATAGATCTACTTGATTATAGTTAGAAAGAAGGAAAAAAATCGGAAAACCTCATACTAAATGCATATATACATTTTTCAGAAGTTTGACATAGATAAAAACAAGATGGTGAAATATGATAAATATTTCTGTAAAAAGTTAACAGAGAAAACAATGGTGGTTGATGGTAAGTGTATTACAATGATTGCAATTTTTTTTAAATGGGTTAATAATTGGAAATTTTAGAACAATTGTGAATTTATCAAACTAAGACCAAGACTTTTTCTGTTTTTATACAACCGCAAAAAAATTTTGTGGTCGTATATTGGTATGACGTTGGCCTCGTCGTTGTCGTCGTCCGAAGACACATTGGTTTTCACACTCTAACTTTAGTTTAAGTGAATGGATCTTTATGAAATTTTACCATAAGGTTCAATACCACAAAAGGAAGGTTGGGATTGATTTTGGGGGTTATGGTACCAACAGTTAAGGAATAAGGGGCCAAAAAGGGGCCAAAAATAAGCATTTTTGTAACTTCCAGACATAACTTGTGTGTTAGTTTATGGATCTCTCTGACATTGTACCACAGGGTTCCATATCATAAAGGGAATGCTGGGATTGATTTTGGGGGTAATTGCCTCAAAATTTTGGGAATTAGGGGCCAAAAAAGGGGAAAAAACAAGCATTTTTCTAGTTACATGACAATAACTTATGTGTAAGTGTATAGATCTTTCTGAAATTGTACTACAAGGTTCCATATCACAAAGGGAAAGCTGGAATTGAGTTTGGGGGTAATTGCCCAAAACGTTTAGGAATAAGGGGCCAAAAAGGGGCCAAAAATAAGCATTTTTCTAGTTTCCAGACAATAACTTGTGTTCAAATGTATGGATCTCTCTGAAATTGTACTGCAAGGTACCATACCACAAAGGGAAGCCTGGGATTGATTTTGGGGGTAATTGCCTCAAAATTTTAGGAATTAGGGGCCAAAAAGGGGCAAAAATCAAGCATTTTTCTAGTTTCAGGACAATAACTTGTGTGTAAGTGTATGGATCTTTATGAAATTGTACTACAAGGTTCCATATCACAAAGGGAATGCTGGTATTGATTTTGGGGGTAATTGCCTCAAAATGTTTGGAATTAGGGGCAAAAAAGGGGCAAAAATACAAGCATTTTTCTAGTTTCATGACAATAAGATGTGTGTAAGTGTATGGATCTTTATGAAATTGTACTACAAGGTCACATATCACAAAGGGAAAGCTGGAATTGAGTTTTGGGGTAACTGCCCAAAACATTTAAGAATAAGGGGCCAAAAAGGGCCAAAAATAAGCATTTTTCTAGTTTCCAGACAATAACGTGTGTTTAAGTGTATGGATCTTTATGAAATTGTACTACAAGGTTCCATATCACAAAGGGAATGCTGGGATTGATTTTGGGGGTAATTGCCTTAAAATTTTTGGAATTAGGGGCCAATAAATGGGCAAAAAAACAAGCATTTTTCTAGTTTCATGACAATAACGTGTGTAAGTGTATGGATCTTTATGAAATTGTACTACAAGGTTCCATATCACAAAGGGAAAGCTGGAATTGAGTTTGGGGGTAATTGCCCAAAACATTTAAGAATAAGGGGCCAAAAAGGGGCCAAAAATAAGCATTTTTCTAGTTTCCAGACAATTACTTGTGTTCAAGTGTATGGATCTCTCTGAAATTGTACTGCAAAGTACCATACCATAGAGGGAAGGCTTAGATTGAGTTTGAGGGTGATGAATCATAAGGGGGTTCAAATAATTTGGGGGGAGGGATTTTTTTTCCCTTTTTTTTCTTTTAAATTTTCCATTTTAAATTGGTTATTTCTGATTTATATGTAAGAGCAAATAATAATGATATGGTTTGAATAGGTCAATTAATAATTTATAAGTTCTTAGACCACATTCATTCTGTGTCAGAAACCTATGCTGTGTCAAATATTTAATCACAATCCAAATTCAGTGTGTATCAAGCTTGAATGTTGTGTCCATACTTGCCCCAACTGTTCAGGGTTCGACCTCTGCGGTCGTATCAAGCTGCGCCCAGCGAAGCATTTTATTAAGGAATGATACAGAATGTAACCAAGTATGAAATTATGTAGATGATAGTAGCTGAAATACAATTTTATCAGATTAATATTCTTCTCAATCTGCAAGTCACGTTTGTCAAAAAATGGTTTTTAGTTGGAAATATTAGATTTTATTGTGTTCAGCTACAATTTTCCAATGACTTACATCTTTCATAATAAAAACTGGAACAGTTGATGGACTTATCTATGGAAATACAGAATTAATTTATTTTGACATTTTTACCTAATATGTCTTCGTTTTGCTCCCATATTGTTGTCAATATAATGGAATTCTATGCAACTGTCATACAAGTGAGAGGTTTAGCTAGCTATAAAACCAGGTTTAATCCACGATTTTCTACACAAGAAAATGCCGTTACCAAGTCAGGAATATGACAGTTGTCTTCTATTAGTTTTATGTGTTTGAGCTTTTGATTTTGCCATTTGATAAAAGACTTTCCATTTTGAATTTTCATTGGAGTTTGGTATTTTTGTTATTTCACTTTTTAGTCAACTCAGTATGAAGCTTTTTTGAGCTCATTAGCAGTGCTCACTTGTCCTGAATATGCATGAAACATTTCCAACTGAACATTTATAAGCAAACAAAAATCAATCAATCAATCATGAAAAAGCTTCATATTGGCACTTTATATAATATAATGTATGCATCTGACATATTAAATCATGCCAATGTCCAACATTCTTCATATTTTGCAATATTACCATTATGAGTTATCTTGATAATTATATTTCTCATTTTAGGATTAGGTGAATTTTTTCGTCAAGGAAAACACTATAGAAAAGACTATATCCAAGTCGTGGTTGACAAATTAAAATCAATAGAAACCTGGTTCTTAAATCAGAAAAAATATGCATTTTATGCCAGTTCATTGCTGTTTGTTTACAATGCATCTGTAGACAATACTGAAGCACAAGATATAGTGTTGTGTTCTGAAGGAAAGGAAGAAAAACTGGACAGTATGGAAGATAAGAAAATAAACAAGGACAGTGAATCCGACATTAATCAAACTGACAATCGACTCAGTGAGGAAGGAAGTGACGAAACAGAAAATACTTCTTGTAACCATAGCAATAGAGATAGAAGTTTTGTAGATGTACGAATGATTGATTTTACCCATGTGTTTCCGTCAGAAGACCGAGATGAGAATTATATATTTGGATTACAAAACTTGATAAAACATTTACAATCTCTGCTTGAGATTTAATTCCTTATTTTTTACCACAAAATGTGCAAATATGTGTGAGTGCCTTAATGTTTCAAGATCAATACTAAAGTGTTATGTGGTTATGTGGAGCTTTTTATTTTTACTCACAATAAATTTTTTACACAAATTGTTTGTTTGTACATAAAGAACTGTTAACATACTTCAAAGATCTGTGGCTCTTCTTTTTTCATACGGCATTAAGAAAAAATATGTTTCTAATTACCTAGTTAACCTTATTATACACCTGGCTCAAATAAAGAAACAAATCATATTTTTTCCAAGCATATATATTTTTATAGATCTTTTACTTTTTAGACTTTTTAAAATTTTGATTTGCACTGCCATTTTTAGATACCCTGAGAATGTAGACTATATTAAACCTTTGATCTGATTTTAAGCTCTGCTTATGACAGCTATTGTACAGTGGATGTTTTATATGTCATTACATAAATACTGAAATAAAGTACAACTGAGGAGGAGTTATTCCCCTTCCTTAAGGTATTATTTATTTCCCATGTTAACTTCCCATCACAAGGTTAACAACTCCTTTGAATGGAGAGTCACTTGTATCAAAATATAATTATTTTTCTCAGGTGAGCAGTTGATAATATACAGATTGTTTAAAATCATTGCATATGTAACATTTTTAAGTTGTCGTGTTCATATGGATAATTTGTAAGGTGTTTATGATCTCTTAATGTTGTTTGTACTTCAATGATGGTATTCAGGCATTACAATGTTAAAAATAATATAAGAAGTCAGGTTTCACAAAGAAACAGTTTTTCAGTGTGCTTGAAATAATTTCCCTTATAGAATCTAGTCTATATGCTTATCAGGATAAGATACATTTAGACAGGTTAAGTGTAAGGGACAACAAAAGATTGATGTCTAAGCAGGCTGTCCTGCACTCTGAAATCAAATTTAAGTGACATGTGACCTTTTCAAAACCTACTTTCTTTAATAAGTGACCTGGTGACCTTCAGCAATTTCAAATGTGACCTTGTGACATAATCAGTATACCCTACTGGAGAAACAAGGTTATGAGCAGTACGTTTCTTTTAGAAATGTTTGTCTTTCTGATATTGTAAAAGATGATCAATGTAGAACAGTTAGTTGTTTAGGTCAGGGAATGAGTCAGAATACCTCTTTATAATGGTGAGTGATTTTTACATTGTTCGTGTGCTATAAACATGATAATCAGCTTTAGTATAATTTTTGGCAATCATTTGCTTAATGAGAAGTACTAGGTATATGAACCCATACACAACTTAGTATACTGTCTGTCATAATATAATAATAGTCAATGTTTGTGACTGTTAATATGATAAATATTGCCAAGTACAGATCCAGAATATTTTTTCTGGGTTCCATTTTAAAAAGTTGAATTATTTTTACCCTGTTACCTTTTTCTGAATCAACCGTTGATAAGGAAATATATACTGAATAAAGGCTTGTATAGTCCGTGGTTTTATTCTCCAAAATTGAACCTTCCAGACAGGGGATTGGACTATAGAGTAGGATAAGCAAGAAATAAGAGAAAAAAATCGATTTCTTGAGGTGGTTTGTTTACATTCCGCCATGTTTGTTATTGAAATTGGAAAGGGTGCTCTTATCATTTTCAAAACTAATATTTTTACCTAATCCATATTAATATGTTATTTTTGTTCAATATCAAATTAATACTGATTAATTTAAAAATTAAATGCTCACTACAAATTTCTCGTTTCTTTTCACTGCATTGCTTAAAATAAACTGGAATCTGCTTGAATGTAACGGAACGAAAAAAGTATAAAAGTCAACCGTCAACTCTTACACAATTGTACTTTTTTAGTATCAAAACTTTTTTTACACAAGGTTTGTACTACATATTTAAAGTCCCAGTTTTGTACTTCTGCAGTGTAGTAATACAAAAGTACACTAAATAAATAGTACTTTTTTTCATTTTAATTTAATAGAAAATTTTACTGAAAGTGTAATATTATAAAAAAAAATACCGGACTGGTACAAATAGAAATATGACCTTCAATGTACTACAAATCAAACGTATAAAACTATTACCATCAACTTTTAAGTCCAGTACTGTGAAATTATGGTACTGAATTAACACACTAATTTCAAAAGTATTATTATTTAGGTATGTTTTCTGTACTTCAAATTAATGTTACTACATAAGAATACATGCCAAAGTAGTTGTGTACAGACACTTACTCTTATGTTTTGTACAGATCTGTGTAAACATTCCGTTTTGTCATCTGTATAATATTCATTAAAGGTTTGTGAAATAGGAAATTTTGTTTGGCTATTGCGTTTGTATGCTTGAGTATATATATTGTAACTATGTATATGATGAACAGAAAGTAAATTAAAGTGTTTCCATGGAAAAATGCATTGCTATGAAAGCGTTCTCTAGATTGACCTTGTGTGAAGACATTAGTAGGCAATATTTTTGTGGTAGCTATGAAAGAGGGATAGATAATACCGTAGAAAAATTGAATTGATTAATGGAACATTTAAAAATATTATACAAACCACTTAACAGTTATGTTGTAACAAACAAAACCATAAATGATGCATTAAGTGTGAAAAACTTTGGATTTATATAAAAATCACCAATATATATTTCATAAAAGAATTTAATCATCCTTTGTTTATTGTTTATTGTGGCGTGCAGTTTAAATTTGTTTTCCAAATAATTGACACATTTGTAGTTATATAAGGCTCCTTACAAAAAAACTGTATATAGTTTAAACTGTGTTTTTGGTTTAGGAAATAGGGTTTTTTGCACCTCACTGAATATTCAGTAATAATCAGAATTAGGTTGACTTCTTGTGTGAAACCAAGCCACCAACACCAACCTCCTCCCCCCCAGAAAAGGTAACAATTTGTCTCGATAACCTTACTTGCTACTTGCCCCAAACACTCCCTTTTATATAGTTGATATGATTAATTCCAAACACTAAACTATAAATCAACTCTTTTATCTGTTTTAAAAAATATAACGCAAAGAGACATTTTTTTTATATTGAATGAGAGGTCATAGTTGAGAAATGTTATGAATTAATGTGTAAATAAATATTCATCACTTTCAGAGGTTAGCATTATCTTTAAATTATGTCAAAAGTTTTAAAAACATAATTTACTTTTAGTTGGATACATACATGGATTTTTCAACCATGAAATTTATATTTACTAAGAATATGAGTCTGAAATTATTTTGATTTTTAGGTTAAATAAACCTGGTATCAACAAAAATATAATTATTCAATATTGACAGCTTCATGTACAAGTTTTATATATCATTAAGTGAATAGTACAAATGTCTCAACCAATCTGGAACACGTTTAATAAACTGAATTAATGCTGAATTTTTAAATGTTTAACATAGGTAGAACATGAAAGTAGATAATTGTGCATATATTTTCCTCAATTTTCTTATTATTGATATAACAAGCAAACAAGCATTGTTTTATAGACAGTATTTATTTTAACACTTTCCATATGGTGCTAGGAGTTCATATATACAATGTAATAGGTTATCTCCCCTAATTTAAAAAAAATGTTTTTTTAATTCTATATTATAGATATTCACCATTCTAACATGACGTTCTTCAAACGCTTTGAGTACACACCCGTGGTAAAATATGAATATATTGTTTGGGCTGTTCCAATCATACTCCCGCGTCACATGTTTTTTTATGAATGAGCTACCTGACGTCATAGAACGATGACGTAAGAATATAAACATTTTACGGGAAAATACACGCTTGTGAAACCGAAAATCATCACAACAAGGAAACGTAAACAAACGATGCAAAAATGTGTTATATAAGCCATTTTTTATACGACCGCAAAAAAATTTTGTGGTCGTATATTGGTATGACGTTGGCGTCGTCGTCGTCGTCGTCCGAAGACACATTGGTTTTCGCACTCTAACTTTAGTTTAAGTGAATGGATCTTTTTGAAATTTTACAATAAGGTTAAATACCACAAAAGGAAGGTTGGGATTGATTTTGGGGGTTATGGTACCAACAGTTAAGGAATTAGGGGCCAAAAAGGGGCCAAAAATAAGCATTTTCTAGTTTCCAGACAATAAATGTGGAATGGTGTATGGATCTCTCTGAAATTATACTACAAGTTTCCATACCACAAAGGGATGGTTAGGATTTGCTTTGGGGGGTTATGGCTCAAACCGTTTAGGAATTAGGGGCAAAAAAGGGGGAAAAACAAGGTTGTCCTGGTTAATGGACAAATACTTTAGTACAAAACATAATTTAAAGCAGTGTAAGGGAGATAAATCAAATACATCATTGAAATTATCTCCCTTACACTGCTTTTAAATTATGTATAAAGTAATGGTTAATGAACAATAAAGATAATTTAAAACAGTGTAAGGGAGGTAATCCAAATACAACGTTTTGGTTACTTCCCTTACACTGCTTTTAAATTATGTTTAAAGAAATGCATATTTATAAAGGAAGACCAGTAAAAATATCTGCAAATGTTGCATCATTTTTTTTTACAAAAAAATCCATATGAAAGATTTGACACTATATTTTTTATTCTATTATAAAATAGATTAAGTTAGCACTATGGTAAATTTAAATGGGTAATTATGGTTGCCAACTCCATTGGAAATTTGAATTGAGATTATGACCATATCTTGAGGGAAAGAATTTTTTGGGGGAAAAAAGGGGGGGGGGGGATAAAAAGAAATTGTGGGGGGTCAATTTTTTCTCATTTCAGATTTCAGAAATTAAAAAGAATTATTCTTCAAATATTATTTTTTTTTCAAATTTCAAATATTGAAAAATTTCAAGAAGTAATCTTTAATTGCACAGTATGGCGCATTAGATTTGTAAAATCTTTGATCACATTTATTTATTTGTTATGCCGAATCTAACAGTGTATTTAGATTTTTAATTTTGGGTCCAGTTTTCAAAATGGTCTACATTAAGGTCCAAAGGGTCCAAAATTAAACTTTGTTTGATTTTAGCAAAAATTGAATATATGAGGTTCTTTGATATGCTGAATCTAAACATGTATTTAGATTTTTGATATTTGGCCCAGTTTTCAAGTTGGTCCAAAATTAAAATTTGTTTGATTTCAACAAAAATTGAATATATGGGGTTCTTTGATATGCTGAATCTAACCATGTATTTATATTTTTAATTTGTGGACCCCGTTATCAAATTGGTTCATATTGAGGTCAAAAGGGTCCAAAATTAAACTTTGTTTGATTTCATCTAAAATTGAATTATTGGGGCTCTTTGATATTCCAAATCTAACCGTGTATTTAGATTTTTAATTTTGGGTCCTGTTTTTTAAATTGGTCTACATTAAGGTCCAAAGGGTCCAAAATTTAACTTAGTTTAATTTTAACAAAAATTGAATTCTTGGGGTTCTTTGATATGCTGAATCTAAACATGTGTTTAGATTTTTGATTATGGGCCCAGTTTTCAAGTTGGTCCAAGATAGGGTCCAGTATTTAAACTTTGTTTGATTTCAACAAAAAATGAATATATGGGGTTCTTTGATATGCTGAATCTAAACATGTATTTAGATTTTTGATTATGGGCCCAGTTTTCAAGTTGGTCCAAATTGGGGTCCAAAATTAAACTTTGTTTGATTACATCAAAAATTGAATTATTGGGGTTCTTTGATATGCCAAATCTAATCGTGTTTTTAGATGTTTAATTTGGGTCCCGTTTTTTTAAATTGGTCTTCATTGAGGTCCAAAGGGTCCAAAATTAAACTTAGTTTGATTTTAACAAAAATTGAATTCTTGGGGTTCTTTGATATGCTGAATCTAAACATGTGTTTAGATTTTTGATTATGGGCCCAGTTTTCAAGTTGGTCCAAGTTGGGGTCCAAAATTAAACTTTTTTTGATTTCAACAAAAATTGAATATATGGGGTTCTTTGATATGCTGAATCTAACCATGAATTTAGATTTTTTATTTGTGGCCCCGCTATCAAATTGGTTCATATTGAGGTCAAAAGGGTCCAAAATTTAACTTTGTTTGATTTCATCAAAAATTGAATTATTGGGGTTCTTTGATATTCCAAATCTAACCGTGTATTTAGATTTTTAATTTTAAGTCCCATTTTTTTAAATTGGTTTACATTAAGGTCCAACAGGTCCAAAATTAAACTTAGTTTGATTTTAGCAAAAATTGAATTCTTGGGGTTCTTTGATATGCTGAATCTAAACATGTGTTTAGATTTTTGATTATGGGCCCAGTTTTCAAGTTGGTCCAAGTTGGGGTCCAAAATTAAACTTTGTTTGATTTTAACAAAAATGGAATATATGGGGTTCTTTGATATGCTGAATCTAACCATGTATTTTGATATTGGACATTGGACCATAATAGGTAAATTAAAAAAATTCAAGTTCTTAGACCACATTCTTTCTGTGTCAGAAACCTATGCTGTGTCAAATATTTAATAACAATCCAAATTCAGAGCTGTATCAAGCTTGAATGTTGTGTCCATACTTGCCCCAACTGGTCAGGGTTCGACCTCTGCGGTCGTATCAAGCTGCGCCCCAGCGAAGCATTTTATTGTATACATATAAGACATATAAGTCCAATTATCATTTAGATTCATCCAAACCTATCTAAATATGTTATTGTAAATAGTTTAAGCATGTCATTTATTCAGTTTGCTCCGGTCTTTTACGTCAATTTAATAGTGCGTTTATTTATGGGAACGGCAAATAATGCCTTCATCTAGAGCGCTTCGATCCAAAACAATTGCCGTATTTGTCCTATTAGAATCGAAATAATTCATGGGGGCTTGAATATATCGTGATTTTACCACGGGTTGTCCTTTATAAATTTCGATTGTATAGAAATAGAAATACTTTTAAGTTTAAAATGGGATACCAGGATAGCTTCAATAAAATTTTAAATTCAGAATTTGCACACTTTTAGACAGATTAAGTTATATAACAAATTATTACTCCTACAAATTTTAATAGAAATACGTGTATTCTTTATTTGGAAAAGGTGGTTTCCCATGGTAATTTAGGAGTTGTCAGCTCAAGGTGGATATTTCTTATGTTAATTCAGAAGATAAAGAGACATATGGAAATATTTTGGACTTTGGTATAGTAATAGTTTTGATTAATACCATTGCACTAGTAATAAGTGAAAACAGCACAGAGAATGCTATTTTATTCCAATCTGCGCTCACTTGTGTATGTGTGTGGTTTTTTTGTTGATAATCAGTGGCATTATTCCTATAGAAATTTAAAGAATTAGAAAAAACAAAAAATGCTGATATATTTTTATTACAAATGAAAATTTATATGTCTGAAGGTAAATACATCTATTTTATGAAATTGGATCAACTGAAATACTGAAACAACAGTTTATACAGAGGCAGTTTGGACCAAAATTAACCAAAATGTAGTTTTTCTGGTCAATGTTAAGTCAAGTTTTATATCAGAATGACATTCTTGTTACGTTTTTACATCTTTGAAAGTTGTAAAGCAGATGATACATCCCTTTTCAGGTTAAATTGATTTTTTTTTACCTTCCCATACAGTTCTTATTTTTTTAAAGATAAAATTCTGACATAATTTGATTTTAAGGGAGATAATTAACACTGGCTTTTTACCCTCAATCAAACAAAAGTAATTGTTTACTATATTCATTTAAAATGTCAGAGTAATATTTTCTGGGGTTACAATCACTTTGTCTATTTTGTTGAAAATATATATTGTAATATTTTACATTGTAACTATTTTGTAATATTGTGCATGTTTTATGAGAAACGTATGAATAATAACTGTGATAATTTGTAATTTCTATAAATATATATTTATATTTTGTCAAAATACTTGTTAATGCATTAAATATCTTTCAAGCTGACCATAGACTTATTGTTTTGATTTTTTTAAAAAGCTTGATAATTTCGTTGTGGTGGTGTTCTGTTTTGCTTTGATTAAACAGTATAATTATATGGGACAGTTCTGAAGACACTTTATTTACCTTCAGATTTCTATCTTATTACTTGTTCTAAAATTTATTTTATTATGTTCTATTAATTTTTAAAACAATGATCATCAGAATAGGATGAGAGTATATATGTCCGAATTGGTTACTAAAGAAAGGAGAAATTGACCAAGAATTATCTCTAAAAAAGTGAGACATAGGTATGCTGTTTCCGGCGGTGGCGGTGGCAACAATGTATTAGTTTGTGATTAGGTCATGTTTGTTGTGAACCACTAGTGGTAGATCAATGATATTTGGTATGCAGTTGAATTAGCATTGGTACATCTCATTTCCATGGAGATTATTTGGCCCTGCCCCCTCAGTCATGGTCTATTGACTTTGAAACTTTTGCTTAGTTTACATGTATTAGTTTGTGGTTATGTCAGTTTGTGAGGAACCACTAGTGGTAGGTCAATGGTATTTGGTATGCAGTTGTATAAGCATTGGCATATCTCATTTCCATGGAAATTATTTGGCCCAGCCTCCTCAGTCATGGTCTATTGACTTTGAAACTTTTGCTTAGTTTACATGTATTAGTTTGTGATTAGATCAGTTTAAGATGAACCACTTATGTTAAGTCAATGATATTTTGTATGCAAATGTATTGGCATTTGCAAGTCTTGTTTCCATGGAGATTATATAGCCCCAACCCCTTATCATGGTTCATTGACTTTGAAACTTAGTTTACAAGTTAATGTTTGTGTTTAGGTTTATTAAAAGGGAACAACTTATGATAAGTCAATGGTATTTGGTATGCAGTTGTATTATCATTGGCACATCTCATTTCCATGGAGATTGTTTAGCCATGTACCTTCAGTCATGGTTCATTGACTTTGAATATTTGCATAACTTACATGTTAAAGTATTGCTATTTTAATTTCAACATTTGCATTATCTAAATTGCAAAAAGGCGAGAATATCTCTGTGATAATAGTTTGTTAATCCAGCCATGCTGTATCTATGTTATCACTCCAGATTTTAAGATGGTGCGGAATTCTGATTCATATCGTGAATCTAATTATGTGTTTTATGACTTATGAAAGTTTATACACCATTTTATTCACCTACTGCCATTTTGACATGTTATTAACCCTTGAATTGAGAAAATACAGGTCCAACAGCTACTTAATTTTAGATACACACTCGCATATAGTTCATGTGTAAATAAAAATTTATGATATATTACTTTTTATGAATAAAAATGAAAAAGTAATATATCAATTATAATCAGTTAATAAGAATTATAAAAGCATTGTATTAGTATCTTATGCTTGTGTAAGTAATTGAATAAAATTTGGTATAAAAGATGTGTATTGATATCAAAGTTGATTCCCACACTATTTTCAAATGAATTATTGCAATTCTTTCATTAGGCAAAATAGCCTGAGAGTACTGCTGTAATGTAATCTAAGTTGACCACAGTTAATATCTCTTGAGTTACATAATTGAATACTTATTACACAATTAACTTAATAAACAATTCTACCACCTCGGTAGTCTCATGGTAGCGTGTTAGCCTCGAGTGCGGGTGATCGTGGGTTCGAACCCCGGCCGGGTCTAACGACTTTAAAATTGGTATTTGCTGCTTCTCCGCTAAGCACGCGTCATTAAGGAGATAGAGCAGAGACTGGTGGGCTCGGAGTCAGAATAATGTGTCCGGGTAAGGTGACATGTCTTCCTACCGACTGTTACCTTGTGAACTAGCACGTTGAGCAGCCATCCATCATCATCATCATCAAAATAAAGAATTCTTGACCTCGATATTACACCTATAATTACATTTGATCTACACTGCATAAAATTATTCTGTAATCAGATGTGGATACTAAAAAATTCCAAAGATCTTTTAAAGTACGTACAATCTAAGACTCTATCATCTTGCAATAGTATTAAAACATTTGACTTTTCTACACTTTACACAAGTATTCCCCATTCCAAATTGAAAGACAAATTGAAAGAGTTGGTCCTTCTTTGTTTCATTAAACAGAATAGCATACGTAGATACAAGTTTCTTGTCTTGGGGATGGATAAATCGTACTTTGTAAAAAATCTTTCTGATTCGAACAAAAAATTCTCTGAAATTGACATTATCAAGATGCTTGATTTCTTGATTACATATAAGAAGATGTGGTATGAGTGCCAATAAGACAACTCTCCATCCAAGTCACAATTTGTAAAAGTAAACCATTATAGGTCAAAGTACGGCCTTCAACAAGGAGCCTTGGCTCACACCGAACAGCAAGCTATAAAGGGCCCCAAAAATGACTACTGTAAAACCATTCAAACAGGAAAACTAACGGTCTAATCTATATAAAAAACGAGAAACACTTATGAACCACATCAACAAACGACAACCACTGAACATCAGGTTCCTGACTTAGGACAGGTGCAAACAAATGCAGCGGGTTTAATCGTTTTGATAGGCTCCAACCTTGACCTTACCTGAAACAATAGTGTAACATCACAACATAGAAAGACACACTATAAAATATCAATTGAAATGGCTTAACTCAATCAAAAGACATATTAACAAAAACAAATGAACATACACTGAACGAATAAATTTGATCTATGACACAATGTAAATACAAAATTAATAAAACAAGGGGGTTAGATGTAAACAATATAAGAAAGACAACCATAACCTTGGACAAAATGCCGCCCAAATAAAATAACGTTCACCGGTAAAATAAAAATAATATTGTTGTAAGGTATACATGGAATGTGGAAATGATTTTTACAAAATAAATAATTTTATTGGCAACATATTTGTTACGCTTGGAGGATTTTTTTTCAACAAACAATCGGCATTCCCAGAGGAACCAAATGTGCTCCTCTTCTTGCCGACTTGTTCGTTTATTCATATGAGTCTGAATTCATACAGGAACTTCTTAGGAAGAAAGAAAAGAATTTAGCAGTATCCTGCAACTTCACTTTCCGCTATATAGATGATGTTCTCTCACTAAATAATTCAAAATTTGGACTATGTTGAACGCATCTTTTCCATTGAACTTGAAATAAAGGATACAACAGATACAGTTAAGTCTGCCTCAGATCTTGATTTACATCAATAAATTGACAATGATGGTCGGTTAAAAACAAAAGTTTACGACAAAAGAAATTATTTCAGCTTCCCAATTGTTAACTTTCCATTTCTGTGTAGCAACATTCCAGCAGCGCCTGCATACGGAGTTCATATTTCCCAGTTGATACGATATTCCAGGGCTGTATTTCCTATCATGATTTCCTTGATAGAGGGTTGCTTCTCACAAGGAAGCTATTAAACCAAGAGTTCCAAGTGGTGAAGTTGAAATCATCCCTTCGTAAATTTTACGGACGTCATCACGAGTTGGTTGCTCGTTATGGAGTATATATCCGTTTCACAGATGACAACGGATATGTTCCAATTGTCGTAACTACAATCCCGTCCACTTTTCCCTGAATGTGACGTACCGAATTAGACTTATCACCGGGTTTGTACTAACATAAGCAACACAACGGGTGCCACATTTGGACCAGGATCTGCTTATCCTTCCGGAGCACCGGAGACCACCCCCAGTTTTTGTTGGGGTTCGTGTTGCTCAGTCTTTAGTTTTCTATGTTGTGTTTTGTGTTCGGTTGTTTGTCTTTTTCTTTTTTAGCCATGGCGTTGTCAGTTTATTTTTGACTTGAGTTCGAATGCCCCCTCAGTATCCTTCGCCTCTTTACTTCTGTAAATTGTGTGTGAAAGATGAACGATAAGATATGTATTTTGCCCAATCATCTGATATTAGTCAATAATTTAAATATCAGACTAGCTACACTAAAAAAATCTAAAATTAAAATATCTTTGGGCAAATGAATACAGATTTTATAGTAAGAACATCAAAATGAAAATAACTGAAATAAATATTAAAAATGAGATCAGAAAAAAATATCAGACTAGCTACACTATTGGCTGGATCCCAGCAACAACGACGCTTTGACTGTCTCGCCTTTCGACAAATGTCTGAGTATGAAAGACAGCCAGATGATAATCTGGCAATGTCTCAGAATTACTATATTGTCTACAGATTTATATTCCAGAAGGTGTAATTGGTGAATAATTCACATCTTATTTATAAATGCATCATGGTCATTAGTTTTCATCTGGTGTATGTTCTTACCTCATTTTCATGGTCCAACGTCTAGACAAAAACTCTGTAGAGATCCTGTCTTTCTCATGCACGACAAGGATGCTGTCCTGGCAGGATAGAATAGACTACATAAACTATTTATATGAAACTTTATACTTCAGAAGTTGGAAGAGCTGGACAATTCATATCTTGAAACTTTTAATATGGTTGATGTTTCTTTCTAGCATATGTCGATTGTTCTTAACCTCTTTATCATGATTCCGTGACTGCTTAAAGTAACTATCATTTGATTTTAAAAGTTGGTATGAGTAAAAGGTCAGCAGACTTTGGTATTTAGAAGCATTGAAAGATAGCAGAAGTTTGATTTGGTACGTCAGACGCGCGTTTTGTCTACATCAGACTCATCAGTTGCGCTGGAATAAAACAGTTGCTAGGGCAAATTGATAACGAAGTTGGGACAACATTCAAAACCAAATGCCGCGCTTTTAATGGAGATGCAGCAAATCCATGTATCAGTTTTAAAGTCTTACGTTTGAGGGCTACAATACCAAAACAGTAAAAATACAGAATAACATGACATGATATGTTGTACATATATACCAAAGGGGAATGTTGTTCAAAGAAATACAGTTTTAATATCTTATTGCATTTAATAGAAAATGGGGATTTTGTGGCAAATAAGCCAATAGTTTTGCAAAAATCCAACAGATATTTTCATCACAAAACTGTAAACATAGATTACTCACTTAGTTGTCCATGATGCGCTAGCGTTTATTGTCTACAAAAAGTCCTAAACAATCCAAAAAACTCGTGCTGAGTCGCTAAAGTCGTGCGTACAATTGAATGTGTACTTGACTAGGTATTTTTATACTTGTTTAACCAACATCTTTATTTACATACTTGTTTTAGGGAAAAGTAAAATAACAAAAATACCAAACTCCAAGGGAAATTCGAAACGGAAAGTCCTTTATCAAATGGCAAAATCAAAAGCTCAAACACATAAAACGAATGGATACGGCTGTCATATTCCTGACTTGGTACAGGCATTTCCTGATGCAGAAAATGGTGGATTAAACCTGGTTTTATAGCTAGCTAAACCTCTCACTTTTATTGTATGACAGTCGCATAGAATTCCATTTGATTGACAACAACGTGTGAGCAAAACAAACAGAAACAATAGGTAAAAATGTCACAAATTTTAGATTGAAATTTTGGTACAGCAGTCAACATTGTAATTTAATCTTAATCACTACAAAAACAAATAACTATTTCAACAAAGAAAAACAAATTGGTATACAAACACTGTATAAACAAAGTACATAAGCAAAAGTGAAAGACAAAAAACAAAATTGACCATAGCACAATAACACAATGGCGGGATGTATAAGTACCAAGCCACGCTAAAAGTATATTACCAAAAATGGACTAAACAGTAAATCATATCTAGCACTCCATGCAATAATCCTCTGTCTATAAGGCACCGAATTGTCAAATATAGGAGTACAAGGGAAATGCTGTATTTTTTAATAAATTCAATATGATAAGCATTGAAACAACAAAAGGGTACATTATCCTTAAATGAATGATTATTTACATTGTTCAGAAGTGGTTTACACATAACAAGGGGATCTTAATGTTTGTACATATTATCGTAATTTCTGCCTCTGGCTAAGTCTGTCTAGATTTAAAGCAAAGAAATACGAATAAACTCATAAAAATTGTAACTATACGATGGATAAATAAGTAAGGCCGTCGATTCTGATGTCTGCTCTCTCTCAGTATTGGTAGCGTGAATAAATAATCTATAGTAGAAAATGGTACGTTTATAAAACTTCTGGAACAGCTGATATATTTACATACATGTACAATGTTCTAACAACTATATAATTTACATATGGGGCGGAGCTACTAAAATAACATTCTTTCTTGTATTTTTGCACTGACCAAACGGGGATATCTTAAATTCTACATTGCAAATAAATCCAATAGATGCGAGGCTAACAGCTACCTGCGCTGCTTCTTACCTCTTAACTACGACAATTACTTATAAAATATACGGGGCATACAGCTAAATGCGCTGCTTCTTACCTCTAGAAACCCCCAGAATCCTTGCTGTAGGCCAAATGTAAGCACAGCAAAGACAGACAAACATGACCTTGTTCTGGTATTTAGTCATAACTTACCGGAAGTAAACATTCTAAGCAGTAGGAATAACATAACGTCAAACGCTGACTGAAAATATAGAAGTCCTCGACTTAAAATGCTTATTCTAATAAACTATCGTGACTAAACCAATCCAGGCATGTCTATTCTTCCAGTTACGAAATCATAAGTGTACACATTTGACGGGTACACGTTTAGAATATTGACCCAACGGTAACCTTTTGAAGAACACATGACAAAGTTGCGCCATATTTGACGTTATCGATACAGCTAATAACTTAAAGTAAAACGTACGTTAATTGCTTATTAAAATATGATGACCTATAATTGTTCACTTTGTACACATTGTGACTTGGATGGAGAGTTGTCTCATTGGCACTCATACCACATCTTCTTATTTCTATTAAAACTAGGAATAACTTCTAAAAACTAATACAAAATCTCAAATTACCAAAGTAACAATATTTCATTATTTAAATTGGAATCATCAGTGAACACATTTGCAACACATATATAAGAGGTAATACTAAAATAGCTTATACAATTATGACATGATAGTCTGGATACAAGTTACAATTTTTACAGTAAAATTTTGCAAGGGTTAAAGAGGGTGACTCGATCAGCATTCGCTAATCTACCTTGAAGCCCTCACAAAAACATATAGAACAAGTATTACAAATATTACAATTTTTGAACATATAATTAAACTTTCACGCTAAATGATTGTCTGTAGAACAAGAAAAACAAAATAATACATTATACACAAACATTTAAAAGACACGATAGAGTCAAAGAGTTATTACATATCATTCATAAAAATCTACACATTTTCCGTTAAAAGTACCAAGATTTTCACATTGTTTTATTTCATTTGGTAGTTTATTCCAAAGTATTGAGGAGCTATATGTGAATGGTTTTTTCATGGAATTTGTGTTAGGCCTCACTACAGCTAGATTATTATTTGTAGAAGATCTTAAATTGCTGCTTTGTAGGTTTATAATTGGACAACATGGTTCTTTAAGGTAATTATGTGCTTTATTATTTAGAATTTTATGAACAAGAATCAATTTATGATAAGAAATCCTAGATTTGAAATTTAACCATTTTAGCTCTTTAAATAAATTTACAGTAGAAGAAGGGAAAATACTTCCTTTAAATGGAGGAATATAATTATGATACTTTATCAAATGAATATTTATTATTCTATTGATTTGAACCATGAAATTGTATAGATTGTTATTGATTTAATACTACTGCCTTTCTATTTAGTGCAATACATATGTATATAATAATTCTATGCACTACATACACTCAGTAAAGTACAGCCCTAATTTAAGCCTGAGTAATAAATTGTTTGGTTTAGGGAATACTTACACTAAGGGTCCTAAGGACATTATATATGAATCATTTTGTTTAGGGGATACTTACACTAAGGGTCCTAAGGACATTATATATGAATCATTTTGTTTAGGGGATACTTACACTAAGGGTCCTAAGGACATTATATATGAATCATTTTGTTTAGGGGATACTTACACTAAGGGTCCTATGTCATTATATATGAATCATTTTGTTTAGGGGATACTTACACTTATAGTCCTAAGGACATTATATATGAATCATTTTGTTTAGGGGACTACATTGAATTACGATCTTTTTTAATATATTGAATATAAATTGTTTGGTTTTGCACTATGATTAGGATTAAAGAGATGAATTATTTAGGGAATTCATAGTAAGGATAGTAATAGAATGTAAAAAATCGTTGACTTTGATTCAGTGATTTAGTTCAAATCATTGAGACATAAGAAATCAGATGGCTTTGGAAAATTGTTATTACTTGTAAATTATAAATTTGTTCAGCTAGGGAAAATGCTATACTTGGGGAAAAATATTTGATTTGCGGAAAGATTACGATTAGTTTGTATGATTTAGGTTAACATTCTACCTAAGACTTCACTCCCTTGGAAAGAAAAAGTTAAAGACTTGAATTCCTGGTCATTAGAATTAGAAAAAAATCGTTTTGTTTAATGACCCGTGCTACAAAGTAATTTAACAATCTGTTGAAAATTGAAAACAGATGGCATTGCCCAAAAGCCAAAACAATCTTTTAACCTTCTGTGTTGACATGAATCATTATTGAAATGGTCATAATTATAAAAAAACTGTATATAAAAATCTTTATAATGAATTTGTGAAAATATTCAAGTGCATTTGTTTAGATCAAAAGAAGTAACTTTCAATTAATGGCTTGCACAGAACTGAGAAAAATCTGCTACATTGATTCAAATGAAAATCTCTTTGGTCTAAGGAATTAAAGTCAATAACAAACGGTTATCCACGTAAGGTGTTAACCATCAGTTTGTTACGTTTATCTCTAAAAAAAACCCAAATTGTTATAATAAATTTTTATCCCATTTGGTCTAAAAGACCAACTGATCTATTGCAATAACTTGACATCTGTCGTCGTCTGTGATCGTAAACTTAAAAAAACATCTCCTCTGTGTTAATATCGAGGTACCTTACATGGAAAAAATTCCTTTATGTTATTCAAATACATGGTTACAGATGAAACACATATGTTTCTATATGTTGTTATTGACTCAGACTAATACATGATGGTTTTTGTTATACAGGTATACAAGTTTGGTGGTCACATTACATAATCTGTTTTGCCAAAACTAAGAAACAGGGGAAATTTTCATCAATTAATTTTATTATTTACAGAAAAGAAGATGACAAAAAAAGTCATGTAGAAGGCTATTGATATGGCTAGCAGATTCTTTAAAAACTGTGTATATACAATGCTTGTCTTTTTTTTTAGACAAATAAAGAAATGCACTGATGTCTAAGTTTCTTAGTTCTCCCCAGTTGCCTCCAGGGACAAAGCCTCTGCCTACCCAAGTAGCTGGACACAAGTATGGAGATGGAAACATAGGTATGTATATATATATATATTAATGTCTCCCCATGAATTATTACCCCATCTGATATGTTAGTGAATTATTTACTCTTAAATATCCTAATGTTCAAGTCATATTTTAGGCAGTTAAGCTGCTTAATGCTAGCATAGCATATTTTCTCTCCCCCCCCCCCCCTCCCCGGGAATTCTGAAATAGGTGCCATTGCCATTTTCTAGCAGGCTGGTAGTTTATTTATAATTAATTGGACATGTTTTCATACTTTTAATTCTGGAATACAAAACATATGTCTAGAATAACCTTAAATGATCGTCGACCAACCCACAATAAATGACGTTACACTTAGGAAATAGTGCTCAATGGAAAGTCTAACATTGTTTTATCTTCTGTGCTTTTGATAAGGATGTTAAAGAACAATTGTATGAAATATTTTATAGCCGAAAACTTTGTATATACAAGTTGTTTACATTTGTCAAATGGCAATAGGCACATGAATGTTGTTTGGCGTTTATTTTAACTTGAAGACGAAAAGTCAATTTCAAGGATTTATAACACTGTGAGTTATAGCAGCATCAGAACCAACGTCCTTGTAATATGTGGTAGTCATGCATTGATCCTTTCCTTCCTTCATGTATTATATTATTCTGTTTTATTACATAACTGGCCCTGTCAACTCTAGTTTATATAGTTCTAAAAATGGCGTGGTCCGGGTGACATAGCTATCATATCGGACCCTTTGTCCGGTAAATAATTTCAATCTTTTAGGTCCGATAACAATTTTCAGTGTCAAAAGATTAATTTTGACTGGTCCCGCAGTCACTTCGCAAACAGATAAGTAGAAACGGAAAGGGTCTATGTTGACTTCCGGTTTTTAATGCATCAGGTGATTGTGCATGATCAATCGATGTATACACTAAGGTCGTCCTTAATCACAGGTCGTACCTACGTTTTGGTAAATCTCTTATACGTCTCTGCAACACATAATTTTACAATGAAATTCAGTTTTAAACACAAAAAAAATAATGATACCCTATTCAAGCATCATATTCTGATTTGATCGACTTAAATGTCTTTTCCTTATAACTTGTCCGTAAATAGAAGGCTGAGATCTACATTGGGGCGATTGTTAATATTTGGATATACTGCGTTACATTTAAAAAATGCGTTTACTCGTTTTTTTTTTTTAACAAACTTGACCGTTGTTTTTGTGAACCTTATATAGCATTTTTGGAAAAAAAAAAAAAAAAAAAAATACCGAACTCCAAGGAAAATTCAAAACGGGAAGTCCCTCAACAAATGACAAAATCAAAAGCTCAAACACACCAAACGAATGAAAAACAACTGTCACATTCCTGACTTGGTACAGGCATTTCCTTATGTAGAAAATAGCAGATTAACCCTGGTTCTATAGCTAGCTAACCTTCTCACTTGTATGACAGTCGCATATAATTCCATTCCATTGAGCAAAACAAACAGAATAAATAGGTGAAAATGTCAAAAGTTGGAGTACAGCAGTGAACATAGTGTTATAATCTTAATCACTACAAAAACAAACAACTATGTCTACAAAGAAAACAAAAGATGGCATATAGACACTATATATACAAAGCACATATGTAAAAATTAAAGACAAGAATAAAAAAATGACCATACAACTGATGGTTTTGAATTATTCTCAGCACATAATTATGTGAATGATCATATGGTGAAGTTTTGTGGTTTTTTCCAATGTTCTAAATAAATTACGCTCGAATCAAAATAGTTAAATGGCCAAAACAAAGTATGAAGTTGAAGAATGAAATCAAAGATGTGTGGTTCATCTTATAGTGAATTGAGTGGTACATGTCAGTGATAATATGTAGAACAAACACATTCACGCATGTATAAACAACACTGACATATAAACCTGACATCAACTAACATTAAACCCTTCAGCAGGTGCTCTGGAAGAGTGAACATGGTTTAAATTTTTTTGTATAATACTAAACGTGAATTGCACTGTTTTATGCTGCAAAGTTTACATTTTACCGAAATGTCTTATGACTTTTCAGATCATTACATATGTACATACATCATGAAATATTTATGAATACTTTACACATTTGGTGGGGATGTGTTACATGATAAGGGATCAGTATGTTTGCTTGTCTGTGATACATAATATCCAGTCATCAGTTCTCTAGAATTATTGAAATATTTAATCAAACCTCCTCTTTGCATTGAAGTTGTTTAGCCTGCATTTAGATTTCGCATGAAAGTCTTATACAAAAAGAAATCAATGTAGAATTATCTTGTGATATTTGATAACAGTTTAATTTTTTCAGGATGTTTAGAGGTAGATGATGGTACCATACTAAAACTTGTGCAGAATCCACCTAATGGTCAAAGAGAGTTAGACTTTTATGATGAAATCTTCAAGTCAACATACGACAACACACTGATAGAACTTAGGTCATTTGTACCAGAATTCCATGGTGTAATCCATGGAGAAACAAATGGTGGTGTAGCCAAACGTAAGACAGCCTTTTTTATTATCTGTCGGAACTGTCTGTAAGATAAAGGGTTTAATGTCACTTTCCATTACCACAATTTGATTTGGTTTCTCTCTGTATAATTAGTCTTACTTGATTTATAATTCATATATATAGGAGTATCTCGTGTTATCATAATTATAAGATTGAAATAACTGTTCAAACTCCATTTGACTTGTGAAGTCAGTTTCATACATGATATATAATGTATGTTGTAAAGTGTATTAAATTACCACAAGTTGATCAATGTACACTACAAACTGCTCAGAGTCTGAAAAGACAATATTTTATGCTCGACCAGTGAAATCGAGCACAGATTTTACTCGACAGTACTTAACTGTACTTAAATGTACTCGACTATACTTAATAAGTCTGATTCAGTACTTGATGATCTTGATGCAGTCTGAAATGGTCTCGACCAGGGCTCGACTAGTCTCGACCTGTCTCGACTAGTCTTGACTTTCAAATTTAGTCTTCACTGGTCTGAATCAGCCCTTCTAACTACATTAAATGTAGATCTTACAAAATTCCAGTTTGTTTGGTAGTTTGGTTCATTGCTGTGAAACTAAAGAATTTAATTAATAGGCAAAAAAAAATCGATTAAATTCAGATAGTATTCATTAACAGCAATAAACCAAATTACCAAATAACCTGTTTTTTTGTTAGATAAATATATATTGGAGATAGCTGTAGATTTTGATGAAAATCCAAGTTGTTTTGAAATAGTTATAAATATAAAAAAATTTAAAGATAACTATCTGAATTAAGTCCGAACTGAAAATTCTAGCTTTTTTACCCTTGATTTATTAAACCCTTACATTTGACAGCAATATGCCGAACAACATAACAAATTGGGATTAAGTACGATCAATATACAACTGAGATAGCTGTATAGTTTTATGAAAATCCAAGTTAATTTGAAAAAGAAATAAACAAATTTAAAGGTGACTATCTGATTTCAGTCTGAACTGAAAATTCTAGCTTATTTAATTACCTATCAATGAAATCCTTAATTTTGACAGCAACTAACCAAAGTACCAAACAACCTGGCATTCTATAAGATAAATATATAACTGAGATATAGGCGAGTGACATTTTTCAAAAAGACGCCTTGTTAACGACTTTAATGCACCCACCTAACATACGGCTATATTATATATCATTCGAAAGCTTATTATCTGTACTTTCTGTTTTGCCCGGTCGTCAATAATTCGTACGGTGCAATTTGCGTTAAATCAAGGTCAAAGGTTAAAATTGAACATTCCTTAATTTTGCCAGAATTAAACAAAATGCTATTTTCTGGTACTTGTATGGATTTTTTTTTCTAAAAATGATCTAAACCTTTTATAACAATAACCATCGGTCAAAAATCAAATGCAAAATTAATTGTTGATTGCTCTATATTTACAGAAAATTGCATTTCTTAAAAAAACTTTCAAAAATGTTAAAATTGCAATAAAATCTAAATATTTTCTTAAGTTTTAATATTTGTATGTCGAAAATAGAATAGATTTATCGTTTATAGGCCAAGGGAATATTTTCATCATTTTAAACTGCAACTAATATGATATAGGACAAGATGCAGCCTTCAATTGAAGCTATTGCAGTTGCCCTAAAAAACACTATCTGCGAATGGGGATCATTTTGCTTTTACTGGCTACATAATATTGCCAATATCGGCAGATAATGATCAACCATATCTAAAAAAAGGATTATGGAAGAACTTTAAGGAACAAAAAAGGTATACTTGACAAAAATTAGTTTTCCGATGTGGAAAGACATGTTACGAAGTTTATTCTCGTTCAATGTTTCAATAAAAACTGTTTGTACCATGCGCTTTCAATATCAAATCCGGCGAATTCATTTTGATGTTAGACCGTCATTATATACTTTATTAGTTGTTTTATTAAATATGACTGAAAATTAATAATTCAGATTAATTAAGATTGAATACCTTTCCTGAGCAACTGTAATCACCATACTGGTTTACGTAGTGTTCGCACATTTCGGTATAGTGTTTTAAGAAGTTTTGTTTGTCTGTCCTACTTTTTCGCCTTGGTCATGCTGTCATCTGTTTTCCGACATTACTTGGTAGAATTAAGGAAGTTCAAAGTGCACATATAGAGGTTATACGTGAAGGGATTTGTTTCATAATAGACATATTCAAAGAGAATTAAAAGTAGTAATCTCTTAAAATTGACCAGAACATACATGCTTTCAAGCTATCTCATAAAGTTAACCCCAATCTTATTAAAATGTAGATCTCTGATTTCGTTATTCTCATACGATGAATGAGCAGGCGAGTCGTGATAGATATGAATTTTAGTCAGATTGTTTAAACCCATGTTTTTACATTTATACATAACATTATGTACGTTTTTTATTTCATGAACTTATATATCACTTATCATTGTTGTGAGATCTTCGCATCATTAAAAACCCGAACGGAAAAAATATGAAAATAAAGTGAGAAAATCACCAAAAGTCGCTGTCAGATCAACAACAGAGGGTTCAGTGGACAATAAATATCCATAAACATAATTTAAGATTAGATGACATAAAACCAATTAAAAAACATGATAAATTAAGGCAACAGTAGTATACCGCTGGTCAATAGTCATAAACCGATTGAGAGAAAACAAATCCGGGTTACAAACTAAAACTGAGGGAAACACATCAACTATAAGAGGAAAACAACGAAACAACAGAAACACTGAAGTGCAACAAAAAAATCCAAACGACTATGCAACATACATAGAAACTAACTACTAAGTATTAGATAACAACTGCCACTGGATAAATTCAACCACAATTTTCATTTTTCACAATTGTATAGGTATTTTAGAATAAAATGACTTCATTTTATCCATATTTATTCTTAATGTACATGTAATATCTTTAGGTTAATATGCCAACGTCCAACCAATGCTTAACAGATGATCTACTATATTTTTCTTTTTTTCTAAATGCCTTAAAATATTATGTGAATTTGCATTATATTGAAATTTTAATGCAAATCATGGCCAATTAAGTTTGAAATAAAAGTGGTTCAAATGCATTTACATTTCTGTTTCTATTACGCAACATTACTTGTAACATTAGCTGAATTAAACATCAACATCAAACCTGCTTTGTTTTGTAAGAGGTTGCCTACTTTTACAAAAGGTAATTGATGCTGATTGGTAGATTTTTGTTGTGACACCTACACTGGCAGTAATTTCGTCCATGATACTAATAGCTATAACTTATGTTCTGTTGATGGGGATTGCCAGTTGCCTGTCGAAGGTCGGTGGTTCCTTGGGCACTCCGTAGGCCTAAACCAATAAAAACTGATCGCCGCTAAATACTTTAATAGCCAATAGTGCTGAACCGAAAATTGCGTCAAACACCAACAATTCATCAATCATCTTTATATTATAACGTATGTATATGTAAACTATTCAGGAAGTGTATGTATTGTTATTGCGAATTGCTAGAATTTCCATCTAAAAAATTAATGTAAGTAAATATAATTGCGAAATTCTCAATTTATAAACAAGAATTACGTAGTTTGTTAGGATTAAATACCTTGACCAGGCATAAAGAACATTTCAGTCGCTAGCTTATAATAATTTTCACTAAGATCCTCAGTCAATACAAGATGCAGTATAAGCAACCAAGAAAACATATAAATATTGAAATATTGAAATATCAAAGTTTCGCTCCAAAACTTTCCCCTAAAAGCATGAATGACCTATGTATTCTGTCCTGTAACAATTTTGCACTTTTAAGATTTGTGTTTTTCAACCTAATATTGACTACATACAAATTGATTTAACAAAGAACAGCTAAAAAAGCTTTTTTTTTGCAGATGGCGGTATTTTGGGCAACTACATGGTTGTTATAAGTGGCTGTATAATTAACAAGTGGCGTAATTGCAGTAATCTAATTATGTCAAAAACATCCTAAGCACTAAATAAAGTATGTTATTTGGTTTTATGGTGAATAACAGTTGATACACAGACACAAATTTTGGTTTTCATGCATTTTTGTCATTTTCAATGGAATTTCTGGAAAACGGCGCTATTTATTAAAATTCCGACATTAATATTTCAAAGTGCTTTTGATAAGTTACTATTAACATCTGTTCTAACAGATTGAAAAAGTTAACAAAAAATTTAAAGTTGACTATCTGAATTTAGTCCGAACTGCAAATTTTAGCTTTTTTGACCTAGATTAATTTAATCCTAACATTTGACAGCAATACACCAAACTACATAAAGACCTGGGATTCAGAAAGATCAATATATAACTTAGATAGCTGTATAGTTTTATGAAAAAGAAATAAACAAATTTGAAGTTGACTATCTGAATTCAGTCCGACTGAAAATTTTAGCTTTTTTACTTATTAATTAAATCCTCAAATTTGACAGCAATTAATCAAGCAACGAAACCACCTGGCATTCTGTAAGAACAAAGTATAATTGAGATAGCTGTAGAGTTTTATAAAAATCCAAGTTTGTTTGAAAAAGTTATAGAAATAATTAAAGATGACTATCTGAATTTAATCTAATTTGTTTTTACCTATTAATTAAATTCTTTAGTTTCACAGCAATGAACCAAACTACCAAATAAACTGGAATTTTATAAGATCTATATTTAATTTAGTTAGATGGGCTGATTCTGACCAGTGAAGACTAAATTTGAAGATCAAGACTAGTCGAGACTGGTCAAGACTGGTCGAGACAGAGTCGAGACTAGTCGAGACAGGTTGAGATTGGTCGAGACAGGTCGAGACTGGTCGAGCCTTGTGCGAGACCATTTCAGACTACACCAAGATCATCAAGTACTGAATCAGACTTATTAAGTAAAGTCGAGACCAAAGTCGAGTACAATTAAGTAAAGTTAAGTACTGTCGAGACAATGTCGAGTCTAGTCGAGTAAAATCTGTGCCCGATTTTACTGGTCGAGCACAAAACATGGTCTTTTCAGATTCTGAGCAGTTTGTAGTGGTATGGTTCAGGAAATAGGACAATTCTTTATCTCTGATCTAACTCGCTGAAAGGAGTTTAGAAAAAAAAAGGAATTATTTGTTAAATATCAAAGGTCACAACAATTCATCATTATCACTGAAGTTAAACATGGTTACTGTGAGAAATGTTTACTGTTGACTATGGTAATATCAGATGAAATTTAAAGCAGATCGTGATATAATGTTAAAGATAAGGAGTTCTTTCTAACTAATATAAATGACAAAATTCTAAATATGTTCAAGCTTAAGATTTTTCCTGATATACATGAAATATTTACCACTTGAAATAACAAGTAGAAATCAATCATGTAAATATGTTAAGCAGTATGTAATGAGTCAAGATTTGTTCTTAGTTTTGTTTTAATAGTTTGCTTGAAAAGTTCCCAATCATATTCCCCTTATAACTTCAGCTTATATATAGCCCTGAACATGCATTACATATTTGGCACTGGAGGTAAAACAAACAACAATCAATTGATCAGTTTCTAGATAGATTAGATATGTTGTAATTTTTCCCCACACCAGTAAAGGGTCATAGAAGAATTGTACACATAGAGATATCATTAAATATAAGATCATGGAAATGTGGTCCCTAAATAAACTATGAGATAATCTTTCTTGTTACATAAACTAAAGTTAAAAAGACTTTGTCAATGTTGATGTTTGCCATGCACGGTGAAATTAATGTTATTTTTGATATTTTCATCACAATATTATAATTGTGAAATACGTCTTTACCTTTATTTTCCAGACCAATACTTGAAGTTAGAAAACTTGATAAAGAAACTTTCCAAGCCATGTGTTTTGGACATAAAAATGGGGAGAAAAACATATGACCCAGAAGCCTCACCAGAAAAAGTGGCATCACAAATAGCAAAATTTCCCCCTGTCCTGCAGCTTGGATATCAGTTCACAGGAATGCTTGTAAAACACTATTCACTGTATAATTATGTATCATCTGCTCAGTAGTCAGTGATTTCCTAAAATTCATTGATAAATTATGGAAATTATTGCATATGAAGAAAGTAAGGTTCCAACTTCTGCAAGGCAAAGTTGACCATAGCTGAATATGGCTTTTCCTTTAAGGTCACTTTTGGTCTTGTAGCTTGTTATGTTTCTACGCATTAATACATCGCTGGCTTCATCAGGTCAGAAGTCAGTGTTTCAGTATTGAAACGATTTATAAGATATTCCCCTAAAATTCCCTTCTGATAATTGCAGAAAATATTACATAATAGATTCCAAATCTATCAGGCAAAGTTGACCTTTTTTTGACTTTTCCTCTAAGGTCCCTTTTGAAGATTAATCTCCCAACATTTCTTCATATTTATACATCGCTTGTTTTCAAAAACTTGGGTTTGAGTGTTCATGATGAAAGTAAATCCAGGATGGTGCTTCAGACGAAAAAAAATGAATTAAATGTAATTTTCATTTATACTTTGATGTACACAGAAGACATTTGCATGAGCAGCGCCATCACTTGTAATCAGTCTTTATCTATCAAGTAACATGATGAGTTTATTTACATAGTACTGTTTCGGTTCTTGTACATCCTTGGGTTTCAAACATAAACATTCGACTTTGAGAGTTCCTGATGAAGGTAAATCTAGAAAAGCGCGTCGGATGAATAACATTTATAACGTGTTGTTTTCATTCTCTATTTGTTCATACCATGTGAGTTTGGTTTGCCACTTAGGATTTAACTTTAGTAGAATCATTCAATTCTCAAATCTTCATCACTGCATAAGTATCCATAAAGGCATCTGACTGTCTTTTACATTTCTAGTATATGCTTGAAATAATTTGACCTATTTAGACCCTGCATTGATGGAATGGGTGGAGATACAGGTGTTTATGGTGCTGAACTGTTTTTAATGTTCAAACTAAAAAAGTCTGACTTAATCAGAAACATTATAAGAACAAATTTTGTATCTATGATTTAGATTATCTGCAGAAGGAGTCAAGGTATTTTTTGTTTGACATTTGGTATATTGACAAAAAATAGCTTATTTGAAAACATTGCATAGATCTGCCAATTGGATGCAATTCCGGGGATGAGAGCATTCACAGTAATGGTGCATAAGATATAGAATCACTAATTAGGGTCCGATCAGACAGAATATACAAGAAAGTAGTAGATATTTTAAACAGAATAGTTCCTACCCATAGCTGTAACTTTGTCAATAAGTAAAATACTTGGGTGATTTTGGGTATCAAAGGGAATCTTATGGACTTGGGTTCACTATAGAAACCGTGTTGAAAGTTTTTTCTCAATAATAAAATAATAGGAAGGCACATGTGCCCTGTTGTTCAGATCAGAAGTACGTGTTCTTGTACTACCAAACGTCCGGGAACGAATCATTCTAATATGCAATTAAAGGTATGTTGAATTTTTCAGCACAAGTCAGGTATAGTTTTGACATGAAATGACTGGAACATAATTTGTAGTTAAGAAAAAGTAGCCTTTCATGCTTGAACTTGCAGAATTTAACATAGAAAGCTATGGGAATACGAATTAGTAGTGTTATTCCTATTTCTGAAAGGAATGTGAAATTCAAACTTTAGAAACTCATACCCAATACAATGAAAATTGGTCACATTTGCTGTCAGTTATCATGTTACATAATTTTCTCAATGTTGGTTTCAAATTACAGCTCCCAAATTGCTACAATAGGATATATCAGCCTTGTCTGGGTCATTTAGCATGCAAACAGTTAAGACTTAACCTGAAGTTTTAATTTTTGCGTTATTCAAGACTGAAATCAATGAAACATGCATAGTATGACTGGTTTATAGTAAAAATATAGATTTCGGTCAAATTATCTAGTGAGTTTTCATGTTTTATTGGGTTTCTTAGTAGATCATTTATTTCTAAGGAAATTGGTATATACTTGGATAAGAATTCTAAAATCTCACTTGGAATGCCATTTTCAACCAGTTAAGCAAGATGTCTAGCTGGGAAATACATGAATTTCTCTTGTTGGTCCATGTTTAACATAAAAGTATGTTTTTACCAAGATACACTCCTTTTCCAACATGTTAAAAAAGGGGGAAATATTTCAAATATGTTTATGTTAGGACCACTATATTTATATTCAATAAAAAATCTCTGTTAAAATAAGACATATAAGTAAGAACATTGCTATTTGAGTAGATATTAACCAGTGCTCTCTAATATGTAATCAAAGGTATATTAAATTTTTCAGCACAAGTCAGGATAAGGTATGAATTGCAGAATTTAATAAAGAAAGCATTGGGATATGAATTAGTAGTTTTATTCCTTAACAGTATCAAAATACAGAATAAATCTAAGTAGTCTTATGATATCATTAACCCTATCTATAAGTTTAACTCTTACTTCAGATTTTACAAATTTAGGAGCCTGTATTTAAAGATAAAGATTTCATTTGATAATTAGACAGAATTTTTGTTTTTGATAAAACCTAATACTAAATGCATATATACATTTTTCAGAAATTTGATACAGACAAAAACAAGATGGTCAAATATGATAAATATTTCTGTAGAAAGTTGACAGAGAAAACAATGCTTATTGATGGTAAGTGTAACACTCTTGTTTTATATGTTGCCATGAAGATAAATGTGGCAAATGTATACATATTGATATATGCAGGTGCTTGATGTACCCTTTTCTAGTCTAAAGTGAGTTGTCTTACGATTTGGTTTTGAATTGCAAAAAAGTCTGGAAAAACTATGGATAAAAGAGGGACGAAAGATACCAGAGGGACAGTCAAACTCATAGATCGAAAACAAACTGACAACGCCATGGCCAAAAATAAAAAGACAAACAGACAAATAATAGTACAGATGACACAACATAGAAAACTAAAGACTAAGCAACACGAACCCCACCAAAAACTGGGGGTGATCTCAGGACAAAACAATAATGAATACAACAAACAGTATGAAAGACACCAATCAATGACAACCTGTTAATTACAGGCTCCTTAGTTGGCACAGGCACATTCAGATTGTGGTGGGAATATTAAAACTCATAAGACAACAAAAACTGACAACAATATGGCAAAAAAAAAAACATGACGAAAAGACAAACAACAATATCCCATGATAATTTTTCAAACACTTACTTCAATTCTAAATATTGTTGAGGTAATTTGAATGATGCCAATACTATATGAATTCATCATTGTTACCTGTTTTGAAAGTTGTATATTTCATAACAATTTCTCTTTTGATTTTTATTATGTGTGTGTTTGTTTGATTATTTGTGATTCTTTGTTTATTGTATTTCAATGTAGTTCATGAGAGCCTCAGGGAAGATTAATTTTATAGCCTACAGTGTAACCCTCTTTAAAAAGAATTATTATTATAATTTTTATTATTATTATTATTATTATTATTATTATTCTCAATCTGCTAGTCACATTTGTCAAATATGGGTTTTAGTTGGAAATGTTAGATTATATTGTGTTCAGCTATGATTTTTTAATGACTAACATCTTTGATAATAAAAACTGGAACAGTTGATGGACTTATCTATTGAAATACAGAAAAACAAATTTCTTGTTTTGAGGTTTGAATTTTTATTTTTGCTGCCCAAAATGGTATAGTAAAATCATCCCTGAATTCACATATTATTCATGAATCGGACATGGATCAGATGCGACAAACCCTTTCTATACACGCAACAGTACAGAATGTAGCTTTTTTCAGCTTATAAGCAGTGATCATTTGTCCTGATTATGCATGAAAGATTTCCAATTGGACATTAAGCAAACAAAAATCAATCAATCAATTGTGAAAAATCTTTATAATGGGACTCACAGCTGATATTTTATAATATTAATATGCAGAAAATCAAATAATTATTATACATGACTTATCAAATCATACCAACGTCCTACATTCTCTGTATTTTGTTATATAACCATAATTTTCTGAATAAAAATCTCTTTTTTTAGGATTAGGTGAATTTTTTCGTCAAGGCAAATACTACAGAAAAGATTATATCCAAGCCGTGGTTGACAAATTAAAATCGATAGAAACCTGGTTCCTAAATCAGAAAAAATATGCGTTTTATGCCAGTTCATTGCTGCTTGTTTACAATGCATCTGTAGACATAACTGAAGCACAGGATATAGTATGGTGTTCTGAAGAAAAGGAAGAAAAACTGGACAGTATGGAAGACAATAAAATAGACTTAAATTATGAATCCGACATTAATCAAACTTACGATCGGCTCAAAGAGGAAGGAAGTGACGAAACCGGAAATTCTTCTTTTAACCATAACAATCCAGATAGAAGTTTTGTAGATGTACGAATGATTGATTTTACCCATGTGTTTCCGTCAGAAGACCGAGATGAGAATTATATATTTGGATTACAAAACTTAATTAAACATTTACAATCTCTGCTTGATATGTAATTCCTAATTTTTTTAACAGAAATGTGCAAATATGTGTGAGTGCCTTAATGTTTCCAGATCAACACTTATGTGTTATGTGGTTATGTAAAGCTTGTTATTTTAACTTCACTATTTTTTTTATAACAAGTGTATTTTTTTTTGTTCAAGAAGACTGTTAACATGCTTTAAAGATCTGTGATTTTTTTTTTCATAAAGCATTAAGAAAAATATTAAGGTGTATAATTAGCTAGTTATTCCTTTGACTATACACCTGTCTTAAATAAAGAAACACGCAATATTTTTCCTGGCCTATTTTTTTTTTTAAAAGATGTTTTACTTTTTAGACTGTCAGAAAGTTTGATTTCCACTGCCATTTTTATACCCTGACAAAAGTATATAGACCATATTAAACCTTGTTAGATTTGATTTGTTGTCTGCTTTTGACAGCTATATAATTATATTGTTCAGTGGATGTTTTAAAAATTTGTCATTTCAATAATACTGAATGCCAATAAAGTACGTATAACTGAGGAGGAGTTATTTCTCTTTCTTAGGCTGTTCTCTCATCCTAGCTACCGATCACAGGGAAAAATTTCCTCTGAATGAAGAGTCGTTTGTTTCAAAGTATAATTATTTTTGATGAGGAGTTCATATTATACAAATTGTTCAAAATCATTGCATATGTAACATTTTTAAAATGTCGGGTTCATACTGATAATTTATATGGTGTTTATGATCTCCTACTGTTGTTTGTTCTTCAATGATGGTATTCAGGCATTACAATATTAAAAACACTGTAACAAACTAAAACCGAGGGAAACACATCAACTATTAGAGGAAAACAACGGAATAACAGAAACACTGACCTACATAGAAACGGACTGTCTGATAACAATTGCCATATTCCTATTTTAAGGAAAAAATGGTGGGTTGAACCTTATTTTATTGCTAGCCAAACCTCCCGCTTATATAGCAATGTTATAAATACCACTAAAATGGCAACGCTACGTGACAGGATTACAATACAAACAAATGCTCAGCACGGAGAAATACATAAATACATTACAACCGCAGAATAACAACGGACACCTCCCATGAATTTCAGACAGCACACCAGGACACCACAAACGAAATATAAACTGCGCGTCACATGAATGGATCAACGTCACAAAAAGACGTTTATATTATCTTTAAATTTCTAAGCATAAAATAGGTTCGTTTTATTTATAGACACGTTCAAGAAAAAGAAAAAGATGATCAGCATAGAACAGTTAGTTTTTAACATGTTAGGTAATGGAATGCGTCAGATGTATCATTATAATAGTGAGTGCTTTTTATATTGATTGTGTGATCATTATAATGGTGAGTGATTTTTATATTGTTTGTGTGCTATAAACATGATAATCAGCTTTAATATACTTTTGGCAATCATTTGACATTCTTGTCACTCTTTTACATCTTTGACAATCTCTTTTCACAATGTTTTAAATCAGATGATTTGCGGCGTCGGAGGCGGCGGCGTCGTCAACAATGTATTCGTTTGCGATAAGGTCAGTTTATTGGGAACCAATAGTGGTAGGTCAATGATATTTGCTATGCAGTTATATTACCATTGGCACATTTCGTGACCATGGAGATTGTTTTGGACCCGCCCCCTTAGTCATGGTCTATTGACTGTGAAACTTTTGCTAAGTTTACATGTATTAGTTTGTGATTAGGTCAGTTTCTGGGATCCTCTAGTGGTAGGTCAATGATATTTGGTATGCAGTTATATATAAGAATTGACACATCTCATTTGCAGTCATGGTTCATTGACTGTGAATATATTGCATAATTTGCATGTCAAAGTATTACAATTTTAATATCACATTTGCATTAGACTATCAAAAATACAAAAAGGCGAGACATATCTCTGTGTTAAGTTTATTTTATATTAAGATGAAATGAGTCTTAGCGAGATAATAAACACTGGCTTTTAACCCCCAATCAATCAGAAGTAATTGTTCATTACAGTCATAGAAGATATCAGAGTAATATTTTCTGTGGGTAAAATCACTTTTTCTATTTTCTAGATAATTGATATTGTAATATTTTACATTGTAACTATTTTGTAATATTGTGCATGTTTTATTAGAAACGTATAAATAATAACAGTGATAATTTGTAATTTATGTAAATATATATTTATATTTTGCCAAAGTACTTGTTAATGCATTAATTATCTTTCAAGCTGACCATAAACTTATGGTTTTGCCAAACTGACCGCAGCTGTTGTTTTGATTCACCTAAAAGCTAAGCTGTACATAGACTTATTGTTTTGATTTGTAGAAAAGTATGATAATTTGTTGTGCTCTGTTGCTGTTGCTATTGTTTTGTTTTAATTTGATTGAACAATATAATAAAATGTAATTAAATGTGACAGATATAATATCTGTCCCAATGATTACACAAGAAAAGCTAAATTGACAAAGATTTATCTTCATTCATTTTTGTCTTGCTTTCGACATTTGTCAAAGAACGAAAGATAATAAAATGATTGTCTGGTGGTGTCTCTCTAGAATTACTGTTTTGTCTAAAGTTTCACTTTCCAGAAGATAAATCATATCTTATTAACAGATGCACTTTCATCTGGTCTATGTTATTGACCTCATCTTCATGGTCTGATGATTTAATAAAAACTGTGTACTTGCTTATGCAAGACAAGGATGCTATCTAGGCAGGATAGCTGACGGCATGAACTTTATATTTAAGAAGGTGAAAGAGCTGGATAATTCATGTCTTTCATACAGATATGCTAAAAATGATTGATTGGATTCAATGATTGCTTGAAGTAACTGTCACTTATCTAATAATTATTACGAATAAAATTTCAGCAGAATTCGGTATTTAGAATCATTGTAACATGGTGCATTGATCAGCGTATATTGTTGTCTCGTCAGGGACGAATGCCTCAGGATGTAAGACATAGGACTGTAATCCGTCTGTGTCAACGTTAGTTCTTTGTGTAACTTTTCAAATTCCAGAATGAAGACCTAAACACTTTCCCTGGCATTTGACCGTTGTGTTTGATCTCATTCATGATTCGGCAACTGTTTTTCTTTTCTTTACAATGTGATTCTCTCGCAGTTATTAGCGAAAGCACACTTGTATTGGATTTAAAGAATCATAGGGATGCATACATATCCATCAGACATAAATCAATGATCAGCGTTTAGTTTTCGGTATTAAATTGGTCCTGTTCCCTGATACTACAACCAATAGGTAAGCTATATTTGGTACATATGATTGTAAGGTGTTCATAATTTAAGTGGTTCATTGGTCAACGTTAAGTTTTGTAATTACATCCGTGTCTCCGATTCTATAAGCAATAGGTCAATTATATTTGTTATACAGACCGATTGTTAGGTGTACGTCTCTCTCTGGCAGGGCTCATCTACCCTTGATCTTATTTTCATGGTTCGTGGGTTATGGCATGTGTTGGTCTTTAGGTTTTACTTTTCATAATAGCTTATCTTTGTTTGGTGTATTGAATGATAGAAATGTGAACATGTCTGTCTGACAGGGTTGATATATTGACCTGGTTTTCATAGTTTATTGGCCAATGCTACGTTTATCTGATTCGGACTTTCTCGCGTACTAATTGTAAAAGCTTAACTTTATCATGTTTATTATGTGTATAATGGTTGTAATTGTAACTATCTGTCTAGCAGTGTTTATCTGACCATGGGAATCATTGATAATGCAAAGTACCTGTTATAACTGTATTGACCCTTTATGTTTCTCGGAAACTATTAGCAATGGGTGAACTAAATTAGGCTTAAAGAATGATTGTAAGTTGATCGTGTCATTTACAGGTTTCTAATGACGTTAACCTGAATTTCCTGGTTTATTTGTCCAAGTTAACTTTTCCTTGATACATTTTGTTTCTCAGATGATGTCAGGAGGGTCCATACTTGAAAGGCAAGGATATTTTTTTGTAACCCGAAATTGTTCTCTCTTAATCGATTTATGACTTCTAAACAGCGGTATAATACTGTTCAAACACTTCAAATACATTAAGCCACATGACTAAAAATGCATACACAAAAATTAATCTGAGGTTAATTTGCCTGAGGGAGTGGAAACCTTAGTTTGTTAATCATTAATAAATGTATAAAAGGAGAATTAGAAAAAAGGTACTAGTGTGTTATAGGTCATGTCAGCACAAGCATTTACTACTGAGCTGGTCCCTTGGACCTTCATGTCATAAGCAACAGTTTCGACACTGCGCTAGAAAACAAGCTTAAGTAACACTTCTACAAATTTGATGCGTCCGAAGCGCCTCGAGCATCACTGAAGAGACATTAACTGATGGAATGCACATCTGGTGCAGTAAAGACTCATTAAAGATATCAGGGTGGTAAATTGGTATGCCAGACGCGCGTTTCGTCTACACCAGACTCACCAGTGGAACTGGAATCAAACAGTTAGAACACCAAATCAAAACAAAACATCAAAAACCGAAAATCCGAAAAAGTTGTGCCAAATTATTTTCCTTCTTGATTCACACCCACATTAAGTATGTAATTCAAACAGAAAGAATTTTAGTTTTTTTCTTCATGATTTACACCCACATCATGTCTGTTGACTTATTGGTATTGTTATACTCAAATATTTTCTGTAATTTTCAGTTACACAATGAATTAGCATTACCAATATCAGTGCGCATGACACCTTCTGGTCATTATTTCATCAACTAAGTTCAAGATCAACAGTTTGGGAAAGAATCAGAACCAAAAGTTGACTAAACCTCATGAGACGTATGATCGTGGATCTGAATTAAATTGACAGTAGTTTACCGATATTCAAGTCTCGTAAATCGATTAAGAAGAGACAAATCAAGGTAACTCGAAAAGGAGCCAAATCGCTTGCGTGGACAGGTTAAGTGTCTCCTGCTATGCATGCATCACCCGCCACGTGAGTGCGCACTCAAGAAAAAGGTCACAGTCAATAAAAGTACACGTTGGACGACTACACTGGTATCCAATGAGCTAAGACTGCGAAAACATGTCGCTAATGGGTTGAGACATCAACACATATTATTGGTTAACCAATTCATGATGGTGACTAAAACTTCTGTAGTGTCGATTTCAGTCGGTCTGCCTCATCACTCTGGTCAAGAAGTCCTTGTGTTTGGAGCACATTCCTGTTAATGAAGTCCGTATATTTTGAACAAGCACGAGACTATCGTATTAACTGAGATATGTAAACTCCATACGATGGAGCAGAGGGTATGTTACTGCTGTGAAAAGGAAAGATAATAATTGGAAAGTTCAAATCATCACGTTTGTCATACATCTAGTTTGAAGTCGTTCATCTGAGTCAATATCGAGGAAAAAATCAAGTTATGGAGCAGACGTTCTACTTTCGGTAGTATCCTTAATTTCAATATCACTGGGGTATATATGAGAGGTAAGCACACACTGAAACGTAGATAATTGAATGACAGAATATCATCAATCTATCTTGGGAAATTAAAGATCTTTGCATGAAGCTTTTTCTCTTTGTCTTTGATAAGGATATATTCTTAGCTAGAAGATGCCTGAGGTCAAAGTTTGTAATGGTTTGAATATTTTATCTATGGATAAAAGTTTGCTGATATCTTTATATGTTAGTTATCATTTGTCAAAGACTAGGAAATATACATATCTGATTAGCAGTTGATGTGCTTCATACTTGTTAATCGATAATCATCATGAATAATTATTTCATCAAATTTATTTCTCAATTAGAAAATGTTGAACTTTTCCGTCAATGCTTTTTTCATTTGTCGAATACATAAAGGCATAACATGACTGGTTATTCATTATAACATAAAAAATCTAAAAGCATAATTCGCCTACTAGTATATAAAAGAGGAAGAGATACCAAGTGGTAATACAAATCATGTGTTTAAGAAAAGCACACAACACAATGGAAAATAAGAGGAACTAACAACAAATTTAGCTAAACAAATCCATCCACAAAACACGGGGCTGTTCCATTATAGAGTGAGATGATCCTGCTCCACGAATAGCAAAATTCATGTTGCTCGTGGCAAGTAATGTATCCGGTGTTTAGTCAAAATTTAGAAAATGAAGATAAGATTGAGGCTATGTCAAGTAAAGAACGGTTCAATGTGGCTATCCCTGACACAGATATTTCATAACATCAACATTTTCATCATGAATTTTTGTTCCAATAGCTTCCTTATAAGAACTAATATTCTATCATTGAAATCATGATAGGAAACACTAGTCATGGAATATCTTATCAATATTGATAAATAAAATATAAAAATACAAATGCAATTCATGTATATGTTGTGTACAAGTTATCATTTTGTACAAATTATAATTTGTACAAAAAAATGTATAAATTATAATTGTGTATGTTAACTTTGTACAAATGGTAATTTGTCCAATAAATGCTTGTACAAAATTTGACTATATTTCACTTATAATTTGTACAAAGGATATATGATGACTTAACATGATAGAAATGATGACCTTTTTATATATTTTTAACATTTATAAATTTTGAAGAAAATATTTTTGTATTCAATATAAATAAGAAGATGTGGTATGAGTGCCAATGGGACAACTATCCATCCAAGTCACAATGTGTAAAAAGTTAACAATTATAGGTCAATGTACGGCCTTCAACACAGAGCCTTGGCTCACACCGAACAGCAAGCTATAAAGGGCCCCAAAAAGACTAATGTAAATCAATTCAAACAGGAAAACTAACGGTCTAATCTATATAAAAAACGAGAAACGAGAAACACTTATGAACCACACCAACAAACGACAACCACTGAACAACAGGCTCCTGACTTAGGACAGGTGCATAAAAATGCAGCGGGTTTAAACGTTTTAACAGGCGCCAACCCTCATCCTAACCTGAAACAGTGGTATAACAACTCTTCTTGAACACTTTTCAACTGTTCATTATTTTTGGGTCAATTGTTTTAATAAATTATCTGTATGCGTTGTCTGGCCGACATATCCAAGTCGAATATCTTACCAAGAAAACAAAGCTGCAATTATCAAAACTTGCTGTAGGGATAATGTCGGTATGATCGTGCCCCAACTGATCCTAATATCTTAGGCGTAATTGTTGAATCCGGTGATTTTTGATAAAGCATTGGAACAGCTGTAGGAATTTTAACAGGATATTTGTTAAGAACAAAATTTAAGCTGTTAAAGACTTATGTTTATTCGCACAACGGTTCTTGAGCTTCGAGCTTCAACTTTCGCTATGTGAAGCAGTTAAAAAGCTTTCAAAAACTGGTGGTCGGGGGTTTCTTTCGTGTAAAGCAAAAGGGGGGTGGGGGTTGCAGCACTTCTAAATGAAAATGTAAAAAGCAAAAGATGTTGTGCAATTCACGTTGACATAATTCACTCACATGTTCAAACAAATAATACAGAAAACTATTTTCGTATTTTGTAAATAAAGTTTATTTTGTGGTCATTAAATAAATATTCTATAGTGTGTATTAATGCGTGTTTAACCAAATCCATATTACAAATTATTGTACAAGTTATAAGTGGATTTTAGTAAAATTTTGTACAAATTAAAATTTGTACAAGCACTTTTTGGACAAATTACAATTTGTACAAAATCAAAATACAAATTATAATTTGTACAGAATGATAACTTGTACACAACATATATACAGATCAGATGTTTCCTTAGTGTGAATCATTCACATTAAGTCGATGAAAGTCATGAATGTAAACATCTGATATTTCCTTATTTTGAATTAAACACACTAACTGTATTTGGCAAAACGTTTAGGATTTTTGGGTTCACAATGATCATCTACTTCGTACATTATTTGGTCTTTTTAACTTTTTTTTTGTTCCTGCGTCACTGATGACTCATTTGTAGACAATCAATCCTGGTATCTGTGATGAATTTATTTAATAATACACATTAGGTGGATGCAAGTCGTGGAAATTAGGATCAGAAATTCTTCAGTTTAAATTATACACATTAGGTGAATGCAAGTTATGTATTTTAAGCTCCGATATTCCTTGGTTTGATAGTAGGTCTTTTAACGCCACTTTCAGCACAATTGGCTATATCCTAGCGGTCAGTTTTAAATGGTGGAAGAAGACAGAGTGACTGCAACCTTCAGATGGAAAACTGACATTCCTAGTCAATTAAGATTGGAATTTGTCACGTGCGGGGTCCTCACATAACCTTCAGTATTAACAGGTTAGGGATACAGTACATGAACTACTTCTACACTCTTCCCCATCCTTTGTTTGTATTCTTCACATTAGGTGAATGCAAGTCATGTATGTAAAGATCAGATGTTCCCTTAGTTTGTATTGCTCACATTAGTTGGGTGTAATTTATAGATGTAAAATCAGTTTCCCCTCAGTTTGAGATAGTTAAGTCGGCCTCATATCTTGACTTTATGCATCTAATCAAAGAGCTGAAAGCTCTGAGGAAAAATGACGCCACTGTCTCTAATATTGTGATATTTTTTATGCAAGTCTTGATTTTCACATACCGTAATTAGTTTAACATTCCAACATGTCTCGTAAGCATATAATTGATATTCGTATATGTGTGTGTTATGTGAAGATGACAACTGGCTAGTACAAATGTAAAGGTCAAGACTACCTGAATGATCTACAGTATCCAATGACTACTGGCTGTTTTTTTCTATAAATAAATAGGTCAATACTACCCGAATGATCTACAATATCCAATGACTACTGGCTGTTCTTTTGCACATATAAATAAAGACTACCTGAATGATCTAAAGTATTCTAAGTAATGTGATTTTTGTCTTGCAATTACATTTTTCTAAATCAAGAATATAGACTACTAGTATCCTTTTCAAACCAAATGATTATGAAGAGCCTGTTGTTATCAAGCTCTTATACCCCACATACTCATTAAATAAGTTACTAGTGACCTAGTTATTTCTGTTACTTGAAGCAAATTATTTCTGTAGATTTAGACAATAGTATAATATTGTTTTACTAGTTTTATTTCACCTTGAAGATTAGACAAATAGGGATACTCCTTTGATTTTTTATTTCATGTCAGTCAGGTCGCTTTATATGAAACTTGAAACCACTTCTCTGCCATATTGTTATTTCATAACAACTCTGCCCTTGACCATGTTGACCCATGTAATTGATATTCATTCTTTAACCATATATCATAGTCAGTTAGTTTTTGATTTTGCACTCCCACACCACCTTTCAGGTCAAATGTCTGTCTCCATTTAAGTTAATGACATTGAACAATCATGGTATTAAACACAATTTCAATAGTGATAATGCTGTTCTAGTAGGTCACCATACATTCAACTTGGGTAGCATTCCAGTTATTGAAATTTGTGTCAGATTAGAACAATGATCTAGATCTTTAGGAATGGATCTTATAATTTAATATGGAGCCATAGTATGGGACCCCTACACGGTAACAAAAAAAACAAGCTTGAAAGGATACAACGTCAAGCGGCAAAATCTATCACCAGAAATTACAAGTCAAGAGAGGATGGACGGGATACGTCTCTAAAATGCTTGCCTAACTGGAACTACAACAACATCTCCAGACAAGACGAACAAGGATATGAAGCCAGAAGTTAATATTTATGTAAAAAGTAGTTGAGGGGCTGATTCCCGCTATTGAACCATACTGTCATTCTATAATATTATTGCGTAAGTATTTCTGTATTGTCCTTGTTATTGGTCCATGTCTTGGTGTATTGGTCTGAGGCGAAGCCGAAGGCCAATACTGCTGGCCGAGGACAAAACAATAAGGACAATACAGAAATACATGTAATAGTATCTTTATTAATTAACTACAGTGTTACAATATTTTTTTATTTCATTTCACAAGAGATAAACATTTTTACCTTGAAGTGGAAGTATCCAAATCTCGGTTTCTTTTTATAAGATGCAATATCTTATGATTTGGTGCCGTTTCCATGTATCTTCAGCCTTTTCTCATCTGATGAATTTTTCTACCCTTTCCAGTCACTATAAAGTGTTACAACTTTAATTTAGACACAACACATAAATAGTAATTGGAAAGGTACTGCCATTGCATTTGTAATGCAAATATATTTAAAAAAAAATAATGTAAGAGTTGAAATTGATACAACTATATATAAGCCAATTGACCAAAGAACGAAGATTTGCACAATTACAGAATGCATATGCCTGGTTCGGGTTAAAAAATAAAAGACCGTTTACAAAACATGAGAAGCGAAAGTAAACAGTAAAAACGATTTGTACCATCGACATGATGAAATTATGAGGTCGTCAAGAAATGAACTTTGTGATAATTTACTCGTTCCCCAAACCTGAAATAATTCCATCGTGTACTTTCAAAATGCTTTTCAAATGAATGGGACCGTCTTTAACCTAAAATATATGCCATACTGAACGTTTCAGCTTGTTTATTGTGAGTCAAAAAAAAAAAATCTGTATTGGGCGAGTTGACATCTTATATTGCATATGCAGTTTTCATCATATTAAGTACAATAACAGTGTAGTTAATCAATAATGATACAGTTACAGACTCTGCTGCTATAACTTTGTAAACAAAGATTCATACGCACCGCGTGGGTATAATTAACCGTATTACTAATGTCCGATTATTAAAATCTTCGTAAATCTGGATAAAGACCAGTTTCTATCCAATGGATATCAAAATGATTCCGATTATTACTTTTTTAATGATTGTAAAGTTGAAATGGCATGAAAGGCTGACATTATTTCGGAGAACTATTTTGTCTAGCGATTGCTGATCATTGGTGGGTAAAAAGTCCAACACCATAACAAAACGGATCTATTTATCATGTATACATACCGATTGTTTACGATTGTAAGACATGTGCATAAAAGTGAAAGCTCGAATAAATATGAAAAATATAACAAAGGGATAGCTCCAAATACCATTTAATAACAAAAAACATATGGACAGGTCAAGATATCTTTTTGGTAAATAAAATAACGTATGTAAGCTGGATCCCGTCCGACTACAACACTTTGTTCGAGTGTAGCGTAATACAAGCAGATTCCAGTTAGTATGTAAAATAGTAAATATGAAACCGAGTGCGGTAGGCGGAGGCATATTCAACTTCCGTTAGTTCTGGTCAATGGTATCGGAAACATGCCGCTGATAGCGTCATTTTCCAAAAATTGTCCAACGAGAACCAGTTAAAAACAAAACTTTACGACAAAAGGAATGATGTCAGCTTCCCTATTATGACCTTTTCATTTCTATTAGCAACATTTCAGCAATGCCTGCATATGGAATATATAGCTCCTATTTGATATATTTCAGAGCTTGTGTTTCCTATCATTTCTTGACAGAGGGTTGCTGCTTACAAGTAAGCAGTTGAAGCATAGGTTCCTAGTGGTAAAGTTGAAGTCATCCTTTAAAACTTTTTACAGAAAGCCATCACTAGTTGGAAGATCGTTATTGAATATCTTTGTCACAGAAGTCGACCACGGAATGCTTCAATTGTCTTAACAACAAACCCTGTTGTGTTCCGTTGCTTGTGACAACATCCAATGAGACTTGTTACCAGATTTGTACATGCATGAGCAACTCAACGGGTGCCACATGTGGAGCAGGAACTCCCAATTTTTGTTGGGGATGGTGTTGCTCTGTTTTTAGTATTTTATGCAGTATTTTGTGAACTTGTTTTTGTTTTGCCATGGCTATGTCAATTTTTCTTCGACTTGTGACATTTTAATGTTATATTGGTTTCTTCTGACTCTTTTTTTGCATTATTGACATTATGCTGGCACAAGTCATGGATATAAAGATCAGAAAAATCCTCCTTGTTTAGTAAAGGGATTGGATATGTAGAACCAAACATGAAACTTTAGACACTTACTGTGTCTATATACATCTAAAGATATTGTTGAAGTTTCTGCAATGGATGCAATGACAAAAACTATATAAAGTATTAGTTGTGTATTAATATAACAAACAGTAAGAAAACAACATGTACTACCATAATAATCACACAATACAATGTTAATAAATGTATATCAAGGGGAATTCATTCTTCTAGTGTTTCTCAAACAGTACCTGTGAATTTCGAATCTGCTTTATAAAATTTTCAGAGTTATAACACACAAATCAATCTAGATAAGAAGATACTGTGTCAATAAAATCATAACAGATTTAACTCCTGAAACTGTAAGACAATAATTATGCTGTTGTTGTTTAATTTCCTAGAAAAGATATTGAAATGCATTTTAAAAGTGTATGTGTATATGTTATTCTACTTTAATAGTACAGGTGTATAGGAAAAGATCAAGGTGTATGTGGAAAGATTTTCAACAGTGTGTTACGAGATGCCTCATCCCTTCTATGTATAGAAAGTCAATGATAACAAGTTGTCTATGCATTAATGTATATTTGGCAACAAAACTTTTGGCTTTTTTAGAATTAATGCAGGCTAATCTATAGATTCTTCAAATCTTGTAAATGTAAAATTATTGATAATTATTTTGACATTGATAAATCCATCTTAAGAAAAGTATTCAATATACTTATAAAACTTTTCTAACGAAACTAAACGTAAAATACAAAAAACAAAACAAAACTGAAAGAAATATTAAGCAACTTTTATTACCAAACTGAGTAGACATAAAAACATGATAAACTTCTATTTAACAGAATAAACAAAAGTAAATAAGATTGGAATTACAATATCTCTAATAGTCTAATAGTCTTTAGAATTAAATAAAAAAAAAAACCAGCCATTTACCACAAAATGTATCAGCAAAAATAACAAATCTCAAAGAAAATCTTCATAAGGTTTTTCATTCTAAGTTTAGATTGAAGCAAAACATAAGAATAAAATAAAATATAACATACATAAATATACATTTACCCTTAATCATTACACACCTGAATGTTATTCAAAGTTAACAATCATTTAATTTTTAACAATCAATCAAATTTTTGGTAAAATGCATGGATTTCTTTGAAAAACACAAAAATTGTTTGTAGAGCTGTAATTCATAACACAAGTAAGTGGGTGTACCTTTTACTATTAAACAAGTCATTCTTACGTATAGTGTTAGATCCAAAAACAAATCATTGACTCAAGTTAGTACATTGAACAGTATAAAATTTTGGCAAATAAATTTCTTTATGCAATACTTATATTATAATATTATGCAATCAAAACATCAATAAAAAATGTTAATCTTTAAACCTGACACTGATACAAGATTAATTGACATATCACATGTCCTCTAAAACTCAGTTATGTCCCTTTGCTAAAACTACTAAAAGAAAGCAGGTCCATGAAAATATATTGACTCCAATCTATGGCATTTGAAACATCCTCTGTTTCTTTAAAGTTTTGTTATGTCTCTTAGCATACAATCAATTATTACATTGGATTTATTTAACAGAAATGCAGACCTTGATCAACAGATGAATACTAAATTTTATTGGAACAGTAAACATTTTTTCGGAATAAAAAAATAATGGCTGGATAATAAGAAATTTGACAATTGAAAAAGATTTGTCATCATAAATTTTGGCATTACATTTCTTATTAAATAACCATTTAAATCTTCACCAAAGTCTGAAACTATAAAAGAATGAATGGCCTAATTAAATTTCTTTTTATATTTTACATTGAATGTTTATTTTAAATTTAATACCAAATCTGTGAGACCTCAGGCTAAACTGGAACAGAGGATTTCCAATACCCTTAGCAAGTCAATAGATCTAAATAGCATACAAAAGCATTTGTATATATAGCATTCACATGTAAATGAAAACCAACCAGCTGGAATGTATAGTAACAAAACAAACTATGGAATGATGATTTATATACAAAAAAATATGAATCACTCATTCATAACCAAGTAACAAAGAAAATACTCCCTTTTAATTAAAATCTATAACAATCAAAAAAAAAATTTGATTATCACATTAATGGTTATACAAAATTATATATAAATGGAAAATAACTGTAGATAGACTTGGTAAGTATAGATTACATGTATATCATTTTTGTAGAGTAAAGTAATATTCACAATAGAACATAACCAAAATTCATGTGCAATAATTCGAAGCACTACACCCAGTGTATTATAACTTTAAAATAATGGATGGCATCATTAGCAAGTAGACAATTATAACTTTAAAATAATGGATGGCATCATTAGCAAGTAGACAATTATAACTTTGAAATAATGGATGGCATCATTAGCAAGTAGACATGGTGTTTTTTGTCATTTTAAAATATTTGTCATACAATAACAGAGTAATTATATATATTGTGACAAACATTATCAAAAGTGGATTGCATGAGTAAACCAATACATCATTCTACCTTGGAACAACATTCATCACAATAATTCTATAGAATGCTTTAAATCTGACTTGCACAGTCTTTCAAATCATAATATATTTCTGATCAAATATTCAGCACATCATTTATCTTTGTCAGACTGAAATCATATAGTATTATCTGTTATTCTAATAAAACTTTATATATAATATCTTTCTCTGTTGTTTTAAGGGAAGAATTCCTATTTTCCTTAAGATCTGATGTATATGTATCTGTTATTTGATAAAATATCAATGTAGTTATTTACTGAGTAAAATAAAGTGATAAAATGCTTCTTACAACACCATTGATTTCTCCTATAACATTTATTGCACTATCTAGGACATTTATTTCATCAATATCAATGTTTACATGTTACTATATGAACTATTATGTTACTATTTTCTCCAGTTTTATATACCTAAAGTATATTTTCTACAGTGGTGTTTGTTGTAAACTTCAATAACAGTGATGTTTCTAAATGTAATGCAAAAAATGTTCTCTATGTATACAATACTCAATATATTTTACACCCAAATATAACAAAAAACTAAAAAAAAACGGCCTTGCCATGTCACCAGCTGAAGCACATATTTTATCAGCAATTACTCCACTTATTTTGTTTTGTTCTTTTGAACTTTCTCATATAAATCTGACAAGAAATAATGGCATGAGAATGCTTACAGTGTAATTTAAAAAAAAAAAGGATAGCACTTTGATAAAATTTCATCAAAATCCATCAAGAAATGTAGTCTTGAGATTGCTAACGCTGCAAATTTCCATAGCTTTTCCATTTTCATGGGCAATGATTGGCATAACTCCTTTAAAAATAGTTAATAGGTGTTGATTTTGAATTTTTTCTAAAACATTGCTAATATAAACCATTGATACACATTTCATTAAAAAACTGACAAAAAATGTAAATGTGATTTCACTTATAAAACTGGCAGATGCTTAGTATTACATGTCCCTGGTTCCACAACAGGGGGACAATAATCTGAAGGATACCAGGCAAATTAAGAATTCATTATAAATTAATGTATTTCGCGAAAGTTCAGTTATTTTTGTATAAATAAGATTTTATATGTTGGTTCAACTATTTATTTATTTCCATTTTCTTCCTGACAAAACATATTTTAGTTTAATACAAAAGAAAAACAAGTTCAGAAAAAAATTACTCTTTGTGTATGTGCAATTGTGTACAAATCTGATATGAATAAAACACAAAATTTCACTTGCCATTCAGCACATTCCTACACAACTTTTCGGCTAATTAAACCTGGTACATAAAATCCATTCTTTGTTAGTTTTGATAATTTTGATAAATAAATTAAGAATGCACAACCTTTATACTCATACATACAATAAATAAGTTAGCTACTGACATGACAGCACCAAATCATTGGTTCCTTGCATACATACACAGTAATATTTGGTGCTCCCACTGACCTAATGTATCTAACACATATATATCTCTAAAGTATACAGCTGATCAGTATGTCGGAGGTTGATATTCAGGGGCTTCTTTCTGGCCTCCAAAAGGTGCCTGGTAAGGATCCCCGGTGTCACTACCGGGGAATGATGAGTATGGTGATGAAGCATTCTGCTCTGGATTGTATCCTTCTTGGAAGGTTTCTGTCACACCCTCACGGTAACGTCTTACAGCAAAGAAGGTAAGTCCTCCCTACAATTAAAGCACCAATCAAAAATTCATATATCTCTTTACTGAGGGTATTCAAATTAAATTACCATGCAAATTAATATTTTTTATATTTTAAATCAATTGATGTTCTTTTCAAACTTCAATGAATTTATTTGAATTTTATTCGAATGCCCCTGAATCACAATGCCATATTTTTCATTGAAATGTTGTTTACAGCCATTAACATTTCAAAGTATGAACACTCTACTGTCAGTTAGCGTTTGAATATATTACCAATGGCTCAGCCATTAATTAACAGACCATATTGTGCAACCAAGGCACTTTTAAGTGAAGCATACATCTCTCATTGAATTAAAATGACCACTTTTCCACTTTCAATGCTTCTTTGAAGATTACTAATAGTAACACAAATTTATGAAACTGACCAGCAGTTTGGTCTGCACCACATTGTCTACTTTGACCTTATAAAAATTTCTCTTGTGTCCATTGAACTTTTAGTGTTTATAATATGTCTTTACTTATGTTTCAGGTACAACTAGTTTCCCTTTATCATGTTTACAATTAATTTAAAAAACAAAAATTTCCAATTTATTGAAAATGATATAATTTGCACTTAACCTAAACATACCCAAGTTATAATTGAGAAGAAAGAAAATGCTATTGCAGCTTGAATATGATCCTTGCCATAACCATTAGGTGCTATATAAGAAGCATGATCTTCAGATCTTCTCCATGCATCAGTCATATAACAGAATCCAACAAACCATAGGAAGGTCCATAGGGCTGTAAAACATAATAATCAGTATAATATTTATAAAGGTCTAAACTGTGGAAAAACATAACAATCAGTTTAAGGTGGTACCCAACATCTTGACTAATATTAATTTGGCTCGTTTAATTTTCATAAAATTTTGACAAAATGTTTACTTTGACCCTTTGACAAAAATATAAAAATTTCAAAAAATTTGAACCAACCACTTTATCAGAAAAATTTCATTGGTTATATAGCAGTTTGACAAACACTAATTTTGATCATTGAGAAGCTTAATATTTTCTACAACAATACAACGTGATTAAAACATTTAGCTGATTTTTACAGAGTTATCTCCCTGTAGTGTTAGGTACCACCTTAAAGGTCTTATGAACATGATGAATGTGAAACTAAATTCAAACAGAACATAGGAAGGTCAATAGAGCTGTAAAACATAATAATCAGTTTAAAGGTCTTATGAACATGATGAATGTAAGAAACTAAATTCAAACAGAACATAGGAAGGTCAATAGAGCTGTAAAACATAATAATCAGTTTAAAGGTCTAAAGTCGGACAAAATCTAACAAACTATAGAAAACTTATTAGTCCTGTCAAATGCAAAATCAATTTGAGGGACTAAGAGACTAATGTCAGGTAATTTGTATAACTTTTGACATCTAACTCAAGACTAACAGCGACCAACAAACCATAGATAGGCAAGGTTAGGAAACCAAGGGTTTAAATGTATTGCCCAGCCCAGAGGGAAATATTGGTAAAAGTTGATAATACTGAGCAAAACAAAATACTGACATAGGTTATTAAAATTCTATGAGGCATAAATGAGAATTAAATGATAAATAACCTGTACAAATTCAATACATAAATGATGTTTTAATTTTTAACAGATGTTATTGATGTTCAGTGTGTATGGTAAGGTGTTTAACTTCATCAAAAAATGTTTTACATGTACATTTGTAATCATGTACATGATGTATGCAAAAGGCACATAATTTATAGTGTAATATTGAGCCCATTTTTTGCAATCTTTGAGTAATCACCCTCAGTTGATAAAAAAACTTAAGAAATTAACATAAAAAACTAGGCATTAAGAAAAGCTACTTTCACAGTAAATGGGCTATATCAAAGATTTAAGCAAAACGTTGCATACAAATTTGGATTGTTGACCAACAACTAAATATTGAAAAAAAAATATTGATAGATATATCTCTTTTATTTTCTCAAATATTATAGAATTCATTCTTTCAAAGTAGAAGTTCATTTTTATAGAAAACACATCAAATTGTCAAAAAATATTCTTAAACTTGTCTTGCATGTCTTAAAATCATCTCATTTCCAATAACAAATCCATAGATCTATCATATACAATTGATACATAAATGTTCATTTGATCAAGGACGTATATTATGTTAGTTATACATCCTTGGTTTGATTGATATAAATACATATAATGATAAATGACTTTGGTTTTTTTATTGTGTGTATCAACCAATCTCGTACATTCATTCAAAAATCAACATTTTCCAGCTTACAAATTACAAAATATACCTAAAATAAGAGGTAAGTTACAATTGATCATGTACATGTTCCTCTTATTTTTAGGTATAATATCACCTACATTTTGTAGAGCACCACTTTGAATGATGCATACAGTAAAAACAAAGTTGGTAGCTCTATTGTTATTTCACAATCATCAAAACAGAAACTTATGTATCAACATCATACCAATTTTTAAGTAATATTTATGGATTTATATAATTTGAGATCGGATGATTTAAAAACAAACAAGTCTAATTCCATTTATCAGGAAAACTACATTATTTTTTTTAATCATTTTTTTCTTCAGATGCTATTTCTTTATCTTTAAGAAGTTTTTGTCAAAGTCATAACATTCCATGATGGTTTGAAATTATTTTTTTTATGTCCTAAAAATCTTAGACTGTATCTAAATGTTAACTGCAAAAGCACTCCATTTATTAGAAAAATGTGAGTGGTTTAAGATTTTAAATACTACAGTGTTAATGTATTTTATGCATTTAATTGACCACAATGTTGGACTTTGTACAAAAAATGTAATTGGTCCATTATCATGATTATATTACATGTATCCTTAAAACAATGGTCAGCTTCACTTTGTGACAAGATCATTTAATAGATATTTGATTTTATTCCACAGCCTTACTTTAAAGAAGAATTATAAACAATCAATCAATGATGAGAGAAATCCATTCCATGTCCTAACAAAATCAATGGTGCTTTACTACAAACTCTTGTCAATGAACTTAATCAATAGGGAATTCAAGAAGATATATACACAGATTAGCTACTCATGTATCACTCAGATATTTGATTTTCTTTACATTATACACTTGATATAATGATAACTATACATATAATGTATGTGTGTCAATAATTCTAGATGGCTAACATTGAATTTTACAGATCTATGCAAACAAGACTCATTTTAATTTCCTCTAATGAATCTTAAACTACAGATATCCTGTATATAACATTTGATAAACTATATCATGTCTATAGGAGACACAATACACATTAGACCACTACATGGTCAGTGATGATCTGCATGAGGTGAGACAATTATGAACAAGAAATGGGCTGTCAAATTGACACCAAACTGGGTTATCTGTATTTTGAAGGTTGAACAGAGGGCAGCTAGTTCAAAGGACAATGATGTATTATAATGTATGACCCTTTCAGGCTCTCTGAGTTTAATTTTCCAAGCTAAATGAATCAACTCTTAAGGATCATTTGTCCTGAACGATTAAAGTAAAAATAGTCAATATCCATGTTGACCTCCATTTTTTCATCAGTAATATATTCAAATTTGAAAAATATTGATTTAACAGTTCATGAGTTATTGCACAGAAACTGTTGACAGCTGCCCATCCATTGACAGTGAATGCCATTGAATTCCACCATTTCAAAAAATCACATTTTTCCCTTGAAAACCGGCTTATAAAAATTACACCGAAAATAAAGACAATGTAAGAACGAGACAGCAGCCCAACAAGTTTGATTATCTACGAAAAACATTTATTTACACCACTTTCAAATGTAAAAAGAAAAAAAAATATAAAAACTTTTCAAACCAGTTCATGATGTTCATATCCAATGAATTAGCAAGAATCTTCCTGTTTCTTCACATTTTTTGATAGAAAAGTGCAATGTGACAAGGGAGATAACCAGAAATATACCAATACAATTGTATAAAGTCAAGGAATAGAACTGAAAGACATTGTAATCTCTGTAATGCTAATGAACTTGGTGATGAGAGTTTCATTACATACTGTAAATTCAGAAATTATTGCGTGCATTTATCATTGCGATTTTTGAAGAAGGAACAAAAATGCGATTTTAATCATTGCGATTTTAGGAAAAGCTACATACATATATGTACCAGATATCAGAATGCAAGTTCTTGTTATTGCGATACTCAACACATGTTCAAGGAGTCGCATTATTCGCATTAATAAAAACCTCACAATAATTTCTGAATTTACAGTATTCAAATGTACCTTTTTCAACACTGTAAGAGCTAAAATTTTACCTTTAAATAAATGTAATAACCCAAATGATTTAAAATTTAAAGAACTGATGAATACATCAGATTTATTTACACTTACTGGAATAGCAAAATTTTGCAAATTTTTTATTAAAACCTTTTTATACATGTGCTGAATCATGTTATTATAATTTGTACTTCCTGTCACATATAAGTATTCATTATATATACTATCATTGCACCTTTGTTTACAATGTTGTACTAATGTAAATAAGTTCACACATTTATTGTTTGTTAAAATGTTGTACTATAACTAACATACCCCATGTGGGGGCTTTAGTGAAATAAAACGTCTTATGTCTGTCTTAGGAATGTACAAATACAATTGTATGAAGTCCAGAAATGTACCAATACAATTGTATAAACCCAAGAAATGTACCAATACAATTGTATGAATAGATATAAGAAGATGTGGTATGAGTGCCAATGAGACAACTCTCCATCCAAGTCAAAATTTATAAAAGTAAACCATTATAGGTCACAGTACGGTCTTCAACACGGAGCCTTGGCTCACACCGAACAGTAAGCTATAAAGGGCCCCAAAAGTCCAGAAATGTACTACATGTAATACAACAGCATGAAGTCCAGAAATGAAAGCTGTAATATACACTATGGATATCAGAGTTTTCCCAATCTTAATTCATTATTCAAAGTTTCCTCTGATAAAAACTCTTGATATTTCAATAGACACATGGTAGAATAAAGACCACTTTAGCTAATTTGTTTTCAAGTCAGGTACATGTATATGTATACTGTATCTGTTTAAAGTGTTAACATTCTATCACTGTGGAATATAACTATAATTACATTGTACATCCTAACAACTGCAAACTTTTTAATCTAAATCAACGCCTTACAAAACCATGAGGCAACAATATATGTAACTTTAACATAAAAGAGACTTTAAATCTAGGGAAAAAGAACAGGTAACCAAGCTTATTCGTTCAGTGTATGTTTACTTGTTTTTGTTTAAAAGTCTTATTTGATCAAGTTAAGCCATTTCAATTGATATTTTATTGTGTGTCTTTTTATGTTGTAATGTTACACTACCATCTCAGGTTAGGGTGAAGGTTGGCGCCTGTTAAAATGTTTAAACCTGCTGCATTTGTATGCACCTGTCCTAAGTCAGGAGCCTGTTGTTGAGTGGTTGTCGTTTGTTGGTATGGTTCATAATTGTTTCTCTTTTCTCATTTTTTATATAGATTAGACTGTTGGTTTTCCTGTTTGAATTGTTTTACACTAGTCATTTTGGGGCCCTTTATACATGTTATAGCTTGCTGTTTGGTGTGAGCCAAGGCTCTGTGTTGAAGGCCATACTTTGACCTATAATTGTTTACTTTTTATACATTGTGACTTGGATGGAGAGTTATCTCATTGGCACTCATATCACATCTTCTTATTTATATTATGATTAAGAATGCAAAATGAGGGTTTGAACAGGCACAAAACTCACATGTGGCAATAAAAAAAAAATAGTTTGAAGGCCACATCAAATATGAAGTTAAACATGTTAAAGAGCACTGAAAACAAAAAATTCCTCCAAAAATGTGTCAAAATCAGATGCAAGCAGCAAAGTTAACTCAGAACACAGATTAAAGATTCAGCGATCAAAAGAAGACGGAAATTATTTTCCCGTCCAATTTTCCTCGTATGTGACATCACTCAATTAGACTTATCACCAAATGTGAACTTACATGACCTACACAATGGGTGCCACAGTGGCACCATCTCATTACCCTGCACCTTACAGAAGCTGAGATCTCACCTGGTTTTTGGTGGGGTTTGTTTTGCTCAAAGATTAGTTTTCTGTTGTGCTTTGTCACCTGTTTGTATCTTGGGAGTTTTTTGTTTGTTTTTTTGCCAATATTACCAATATTGCAATAAATATCAGTTTGTTATCAACAAGAGTTTGAATATCCCTTTGGTATCTTGATAGATCTGCCCCTCTTTCATTGTTCATGTCTTTCCCCCCAAAACTGGAAGATGTTCTCACTAGCATTATCCTTGTACATGTATTTTACCACATTTTCCTAAATCTGCTTTGAAAACATATGTCCTACATGTACATAATTAAATGCACATGGTTTTATTTGTACTTGATACTAAAAAAAATGCTATGAAAACATATTTCCCCATACCTCATGTACGTGTCATGATCATACAGCATTTGTACAACATCATGAACAGTCTCCGGGACAAGTTTGCACTTCCGCTGAGTGCAAAAGTTGTCACCTTAATTTTTGGAGTTAAGTCAAAATGAAGTTGATAACTTGGTTGGTATTGGTTCCCTGATATTTGTCCTAAAAAATTTTGGCTCTAGCACCACTGTTGAAAAAGTTATGCCCCTTTTTTCAACAATTTCCTCAGAGGAAAAGTAGTTTTCCCCAAGGGAAATCAAATTTCCCTGAAGGAAAAAGATTTTTCCTTCAGGGAAATTGTATTTTCCTCAAGGGAAAAAGATTTCCCTTAGGGAATTTGCTGCATTAATATTTCCTTTGAGGAAATTCTATTTCCTGTGAGGAAATTTGCGGCTTCAAATTTTCCTTTGAGGAAATTCTATTTCCTCTGAGGAAATTTGAGGCTTCAAATTTTCCTCTGAGGAAATACTTTTTCCTGTGAGGAAATTTGCAGCTTCAAATTTTCCTTTGAGGAAATACTTTTTCCTGTGAGGAAATTTTGTCAACAGCAATTTACTGTGAGGAAATTTTTGACAAACACTTTTCCTTGAGGGAAAATTCAAGACCACAAATTTCCTCTAAGGAAAACATTGTTCTCCAAATTTCCTCTATGGAAATTTCTCTCATTCAATTTTCCTCTATGAAAATTTCATAACAGTAAAAACAGTATGAATATAATTTTTCCTGAGACTGAATAATTGATACAAAAGATAGTTAAAACTTTAATAAAATGTTCACTGATGAGTAACATGACATACAAAAACAATAGGCTAGCTGTTTGAGACAATACAATAATAAGCAAAATGCTATGAATATCATACTATTTGTGATGTTATTAATATTGTGCTCATATTTGCGGATTAAATAAAATAACCACTTTTCATGTTAATTTAACTTTTCTGCTGCGTACAATTATTCAATCCCCTACAAAACAGTTCAGTGCATTAATAATTCCATCCACCAGACATCTTCCTTCAATTGGTAGAGAATACATTTTTGCCATTTGTTCTTCAAACATCTTCCTCTATATAGTTGATATGACAGAGCTATGTACATGAATGGATAAAGTAGGTGTTTATTTCGACAAAAAAATACTTTTTTTTCTACATTTCTCCCTAATCCTTCAGTGTAGGTTGTTGCAATTACACAATTGTGTTCTTGTGCATCTATGATTGTACTCCATTTTGTTTACAGCCATTTTGTAGAAATTTCCTATTTTCTTTTTCCAGGTAAGCACACATTTCATTTCACATTAATCCAATTAGCACACAATGTAGAAAAGTATTAACCTTAAGTTTCCTCTTCTGTATTGATCTGTTGATGATCATGAAAACCAAGAAGTCTCTGCACCTATAAATACACAAAATATAAATAGAAAAAAAAACAGCAATATGAAATAAGCTTATTTTATCATGTTTAATATGAACATTTTGAGAAACTTAAATTTGATATTCCTACTAATCATGATTATGAGTTCTGTTATTTCAGTGCTTTGTGTCCACGACTTAATATCAGTCGTTTTAGTGCCTTGCAGTGATAATGAGTTGAGCCACTTTCAACAGTTTTTACAGTTTGTTCATATGTTGTGCTATTTGAACCACTGTCCTAGATTATGGTTAGGTGGAGTGCTCACAGACATGATTGTTTTCTCATTATCGAAGGCCGTCATTGGTCTTTAATTGCTTGCATCCACTTCATTGAACTCTGGTGGATAGATAACTCATTTACCATACCACATCTTCTTATTTTTATAATAGTCATCATTCAAGGGCAATCACTTTTATTATATAGAAGTGGTCTTACCATTTAGGCCTTGTTGTCTTCTGTTTATCTTGTTTTGCCGATCATTTCTACTGTACAGTTGTAATTGTTTATATTTTTCTTTATCTTCTATATTTCTTGCCCTAAACTTAAAAAAGGTAAAAACTATAATTTAATGACAGTCACTATAACTATTATGATACATCAGTATGTGTTTTTCTATATACCATAATATAAAAAAGAATGAAATATTTGTGCTATTTCATTTCACAGACTATTTGCCAGTCAACAGTTTCAAAGACATAACCACGGTCAATAGTTTAACAAACAAACATTCCCGTACTTTTTCATCGTGTTCATACTAATTTTTCAACGGACAACAATGACGTGATTAACTATTTTTCTATGATTTGTGTGCTTGACAACATTAAACTCTGAAATATTGTTAACAGTATAATCTGTATGTGTCTGTCGTCAAAATTTCAAATTAATATATTACTTACAGAAGCAATTAAAACAAGAGGCTCACAAAATGAATGTGGTCTAAGAACTTAAAAATTTCTAATTTACCTATTCAAACCGTATCATTATTATTTGCTTTTATATATAAATCAGAAATAACCAATTTAAAATGGAAAATTTTAAAGAAAACAAAAGGAAAAAAAGTAAAAAAAATCCCCCCAACATTTTCAACCCCCATATGATTCATCACCCCCAAACTCAATCCCAGCCTTCCCTATGTGGTACGGTACCTTGCAGTACAATTTCAGAGCGATCCATACACTTGAACACAAAGTTATTGTCTGGAAACAAGAAAAATGCTTGTTTTTTGGCCCCAAATTCCTAAACGTTTAGGGCAATTACCCCCAAACTCAATCCCAGCTTTCCCCCTGTGATATGGAACCTTGTAGTACAATTTCATAAAGATCCATACACTTACACACAAGTTATTGTACTAAAACTAGCAAAATGCTTGTTTTTTGCCCCTTTTTTGCCCCTAATTCCTAAAATTTTGAGGCAATTACCCCCAAAATCAATCCCAGCCTTCCCTTTGTGGTATGGTACCTTGCAGTACAATTTCAGAGAGATCCATACACTTGAACACAAGTTATTGTCTGGAAACTAGAAAAATGCTTATTTTTGGCCCCTTATTCCTAAACATTTTGGGCAATTACCCCCAAAATCAATTCCAGCTTTCCCTTTGTGATATGGAACCTTGTAGTACAATTTCAGAAAGATCCATACACTTACACACAAGTTATTGTCATGAAACTAGAAAAATGCTTGTTTTTTACCCCTTTTTTTTGGCCCCTAATTCCTAAAATTTTGAGGCAATTACCCCCAAAATCAATCCCAGCATTCCCTTTGTGATATGGAATCTTGTGGTACAATGTCAGAGAGATCCATACACTAACACACAAGTTATGTCCGGAAGTTACAAAAATGCTTATTTTTGGCCCCTAATTCCTTAACTGTTGGTACCATAACCCCCAAAATCAATCCCAACCTTCCTTTTGTGGTATTGAACCTTAAGGTAAAATTTCATCGAGATCCATTAACTTCAACTAAAGTTTGAGTGTGAAAACCAATGTGTCTTTGGACGACGATGACGCCGCCAACGTCAACGTCATACCAATATTTTGACCACAAAATAAAAACTGCAGTTTCCTTAAAATTACCAATCTAGTGGCAGCAACCCAACAATGGATTGTTAGATTCATCTGAAAATTTAATGGCTGATAGAACTTGACATAATGAACAATTTTACCTCACATAAGATTTGCTCTAAATGCTTTAGTGTTTGAGATATAATCCAAAAACTGCATTTTACCCCTATGTTCTATTTTTAGACATGGCAGCCATGTTTATTGATGAAACAGAAAATAAAACACAAGCTTTATTCTAAATACCCTAAGGATCATTCAGCCTCAGTTTGGTTGGAATTGGTTCAGTAGTTTCGGAGGAGAAGATTTTTTAAAGTTAGAAAACATGATAAACAAATTGTGTAAAATTGTCGTTAAAGTGCAATAACTCCTTAAGAGGTCCATTGACAATTTTGGTTATAGAAACTTATCTGTAGATCTTACTTTGCTGAACATTTTTGCTGTTGACAGTTTATCTTTATCATTAATAATATTAAAGATAATAACCAAAAACTGCAAATATTTCTTGAAATTACCAATTAAGTGACAGCAACCCAACAATCATGACAATGGGTTATTACATTCATCAGAAAATTTCAGGGCTGATAGAACTTTGAATACCTAATGAATAATTAACTCTGTGTCAGATTTGCTCTAAATGCTTTGGGTTTTGAGATAAAAGCCAAAAACTGCATTTACCCCTATGTTCATATTTAGCCATGACAACCATGTAACAAAACACAAACTTTATTGTAAATACCCTAAAGATCATTCAGCTTAAGTTTGGTAGGAATTGGTTCAGTAGAGGAGAAGATGTATGAAACAGTTTACACCCGACGGATGCCAATGGTTGACGAAAAACAACGACAGACGACGACGGACGCCAAGTGATGGCAAAATCGCACTGTTCCTTCGGAACGATGAGCAAAAAGGCAAATTTAAAAAATTGCGCTGGCTCTATCCAAAAGAGATTTTAACAGTGTAGTGTACTACTTTTGGGACAGGACATATTAACATAATAGAAAAATCTATAAGCTATAACTCAAAATATGGACAATTTTATGTTTAAAGGGTCTTTAATTTAGTTTGACAACTTCACAGACATACTAATATTTGACCTTTTCAAACTATACCAAATCACTACTTAGGCCCCAAAAAATATATGTCTGTTTAAGGTTACATACTTTAAAAAAAAGGCTAGGTAGGTCGGTATTTCCATTTTATTTTATTTTTTCATTTTATTTTTTGCGACATGATTTTGAGTCATGCCGTTTCGTCTTGTCGTGGTCTGAGTTGATCCTTGGCCAATTTTACCCGTTATTTTAATGATTGGATTATTTCCCTTGGTTATTGGTTAGGGACAAAATGGCGGCAAAGTGTTTATTTCATCACATGAGTCACGAATTTCCTTATAACAGCTGTGATATTCACGATTGTGAACATTGGGATGTATCAGGCAATTGATTTATATTATTGGCAACACAAACTTCATTTTTGACACGAGTTCAGTTAATTTTTGCTTTTACGACGGAAATAAAATTACTTAGGGTCGGCGCTCAAAAGGACGGTCGGTCGGGTAACCGTAAACAGATATATATTTTTGTTTGGCCTTAAGGATGTTCGCTACTCCGTTTCAAAATAACAAGCTTTTTAAAAGAATATGAATAAAGGAACTAAAAAAACAGAAAAAATGAAGGGTCCGTGTGCTTGTTTTTAAGATATAAGCCATTAAAAATTTGGCGGGAAGTGATTCTCTCTAGACTTTTCATACACTTAACACTGGCACCTTTTTCTTTCAAAAGCTATGGAAAAATAACAAGGATTTTATAAGATTTTCAAATATGGCTTTTTAAACTATGTAATAAAAATATGAAAAGAAAAGTAGGGGTTTGCGGGCTAAATTTTTTTAATGGCACTGCATGGATAAAACCAGAGGATTCCGAATATCTGGTAAAAATGTCATTCATCCGCAATAAATTTGGAAGGAGTATGAAAATAATTTGCAAGTTATACACTATATCCACACTAGAGACCTAATAGAGTAGAAATACTAATTTTAATCAAACTTGGCATGAACTAAGATTAGAGAATTATAAGACAGTTTACCTAGTTTCATGGCAATAGCATATATACATTAAAGACTATAAGTTTGAACTTTGGGTTGTTAATTTTTTGCCGTTTAAAGTTTAACGTTTAACTATCAAAATTTGGGCCTACATAATTTAAATATTGCAAAAAATTGCTTTTTAAATGTCTTTATAACTATTTATATATAATTGTGTATGTCACATGTATGTACATAATGTATTTTAATGTAAAGCAGCTCAATACTCATTTGCTGTCTCAGATTTATTTCAATTCTTCAAAAGTCGAATTTATATGAGCCTATGCCTAAAATTAGAGATTTCAAAATTAAGGGGGGGGGGGGGGGGGTAATATAAAAATTCTTCATGTATATTTAAAAAATTATTTGTATTTCAAAAGGAAAGAAAGTTACTTATCTGCTTATAGCATACCACATGAGTAGAACAAGGTCCCATTAGGCCATGGAAGACTGAATAACATTTAAGGTCAATATATAGGCAGTAACACATTTTTACATGTATATGATAAGGCATACACATAAGCTATGGGAAATAAAAAAGTGTTTCTTTTTGGTAATTTGTAGGCTAAGGTGACATCATACAAGAAGTATGAGTGATTCTCAAACTAAAATAAAATAATTTCATCCCCCTACTTCATTGTACTTACTTTTTATGCATAAAAAATATAAATAAATAAATTTTAAAGTAATACATGGTCCACACTAGGAAATCTTTTTGTAAAAAATGAAAATCAACGGATGATAACTGTGTACTTGGACTAACAATTAAGATTTCACATGCTGAAATGTCTGGTCAGCCCAATCTCAATCAGTGAAATAAACTATTGTTTGTTTTTTTTCAAAGTCATATGGAAGTAGTCCAAATAATTATGACGCATTGCAAGGCTTTTTTTCTCTCTCTGACGCCGTAGGAAGGAGAAGTGAGTTGACATAACATGTATGTTATCATGCAAAATCAACAGTAATATTCCACACTCCGGCATCGGAGTCTTTCCCGTACCAGGAAGAAGAAGAAGAAGTAATGAGTATACTTTTGATTGTCATCGTCACTGCAAATGGATCATTATTACTAGGGGGAATGGAACCAATAAATTGATCGGATCCGATATGAAGTTCCCAGTAACGGAGAACCTCTAACTTTGAGGTAATATTATTAGTGTCGGTGGTCTCACAAATGAATCAGGGTGAATTGCAGGTACATTAATTAGCAGAGAATAGACAATTATCAACTTGTTATTCATTATCTCGCAGTTATTTACGGTTAATTAGCTGTATATATCCCCAAACAGGTGCTCGGAGCTAGTACTAGTCTATGACTTTTAAGTAACAATTATATTTATATTCACAATCAGTGGCGGATCGAAGGGGGATGGGATCCGGGGGTTTGATTCCCCTTTTTGTGAACGATCATTGCATTTAATCAGAGACATATATGTCTCTGATTATATGTCTCTGATTTAATGGAGACATATATTTCAGTGGCGGACCCAGAACTTTTTGTAAGGGGGGGGGGGGGCTGACTGATCTGGTAAACGGACAGAAAGTCACAGGACAAAAAGTCACAGGGCATAAAGTCACAAATTTGATAGGACAAAAAGTCACAGGACAAAAAGTCACAAATAATTTGTTGACAATTGTTTGAATATATAAAAGAAAGATCTTGAAATATTTTCTTTTTATTACATATATTCATTTCTAAGTTTAGGAAATTGTTCATAAGCCTTGATAAATGAAAATTTATTAAATTTTAATCATGCAAAGGATATATTTCTTGGCACAATGAAGCCTTTTAAGTACCAAGCCACTTTGACATTTTGTTTTCATAACAATTATTTGATCATTATTGATATTTATTGAATAATTTTTAATTACGAAGTTGCTTCATATATAATAGTTCAAGAAAAAACAAAAATTTAATTTTTTAAATTTGTGTTTTCTTGTTTAAAGAAAAATAATCTCAAAACTGAATTGTGACTTTTTGTCCTGTGACTTTTTGTCCGTGACTTTTTGTCCTGTGACTTTCTGTCCTACATTCGACTGATCTAAGGGGGGCCCGCTCCAGTCATGCTTCAGTGATTCACTATATAATCAACCAAATTTTTCCCACCAAAGGGGGGGCCCAGCCCCCCCCCCCCTGGATCTGCCTATGTATTAAGACCCCCTTTATCCTAGCTAGAATCGCCCCTGATATTACATGTAAATCAAGTCCCGGGTTAATTACTGTTAGCATAATAGCATAACGGTAATCACAAAGAGTGTGGTAATATTAAAAAGGACGAGGATTTATAAATATACAATTCTTGAAGAGGGGGAGAGTGCACTTCACGATGATCGAAAAAAAGTGCCTTGCATGTTATTTTCATCATCTTGTCTGAAACAGTCTGAATAATGAGCTTCAAGGCGAAGCGCGAAAATAAGTCATGTGAAATACTAACGTTGTACGGACAGACCCTTAAATCCCTCAATGTTATGTCAAATGAATTATAGCGAGGAAAAGTAAATTTAATTTAATATCAAAACTAAATATTTGTTATATTTCGCTCCTGATTTCTCAAGAAATCATAGAATCAATCAATGTATAAATTTCAATTATGCATGTCTGTGTGAGATACATTTCATGAGACCAAGGATTTCTATAAAATCCTTGATGGGACCCTTTATATATATATGTCTCTGATACAGTTTTCTATTTTCCCCGGAAAAAAATTAAAAAATATATAATCTTTTGGGAAATAATCCGATTTTGTTGAATTATTTCCTTTCATAATTATGATAAATCCTTTTAGTTCTTCAATTTTAAATTAAAATAAATATTTCATTTTGATCTAACGACAAACTTTTTAAATAGTAGTGGCATGGTCAGTCAACTGATTAGTTGCATGGCTGATTACCAGTTTACTGGTGACCCAGTAATTTTCCATATGACAGTGGCGTGTACCCTTGGGGTGTGTATAACTTATTTTGAATACCTTAATTTTCTGGGGAACATCCTGTCCACGTGTAATACTTAGTATATATTGCAACAGATGACATTAAACAAATTTTCTTTGTAGCATCGATGTCCATTTCATGTTCAACCACTCAAAATTTTCACAAAAAAGATAATATAATAAAATCATTAAAAAAAAAGATTAAAAAAACACTAGCAAATAAACTTCGCAATGAGTAAATGGGGATTTGTGTTTTAAAGGGCTTATTTCCAGTGAATATATTTTATACTAGATAACTAGACCTGAGATAACTTTTTTTTTGTAATATATATTTTATTATTTTCATATCATTCTCAAATCTCGATCATCTTAAATAAAGATGTATAAAAGATAATTTTGTTATAACTCATAAATATATGGTTAATCATAATTGTTACAAATTATAAAATGGTAAGTCAATGCCCGATGTGCCGCCGTCTGTTGCAAAACAACGATTTAATCTTTTAAATGAAAGACGTGCTCTGCCTTCATCGGAATAGAGGAAAGTCCACCTAGTGTACATTAAAGAGTATCCGTTTGTTATGCTGAAAAAAAAGAGATCATCATAAACTTTTTAGCAGACCTTCTCGTGTAAAAAAAAACAAACTTTTAACTGAATTAAACAAAAAATTATCAAACAAAACTCATTAGAAAACTCATAGTAACATTTTGTTTAGACCTGAGATAACTTATAGTGAGATTATTTATATAGAACAATAAAAAAAAATGTCCAATCTGATACACGTACCTATAATCTGGGACTATTATACTAACTATTTTTTAGTATAATAGTCCCAGCTATAATGTACAAAACTTTGAACAGCTTCAAATATATGGCCTTATCATTGGTAATGTATCATATTTGTATCAATTATTGCTGAACGTGTAACCAAATTAAAATGAAGAAATAGACTCGAAACCGCATTTTTTAAAGATATTTTTTTCAATCCCAAAACAGATAAGAGATATGCAGATTAATAAAAGTCCCGATGAGAAGATTCACTTTCTTTTCTACCGAAGTAAATATATTAACAAAGATTTAGGATATCAATAAATTATTAAATTCATCAATTTATTAAATTTGAACATGTGAACCAAACAACGAAAAAAAATAAACGGGAAATTGGCTATACCTTTTTGGTATTAGCCATGAAACCATATATGTACCAGCCATTTTAACTTATTGTTTTCTTAACCTTTAAAGAATACATTTTAAAATGAACTACTTTATTTATAGTAGTTCAAGAAAAATATATATATATATTAAAAAGTTTTAAATTTTGTCCATGCTGTGCATAAAATAGGGAAAAAAAATAAGGCTGAAAATGCACCAAATATTTATATTCAATATGAATATTCACATTTTGTCTATTACAACAATTTTTGAACAACTTGTTGTTGTAATAGACAAAATGCGAGTATTCATATTGAATATAAATATTTGGTGCATTTTCAGTCTTATTTTTTTTCCTATATATATTATATGGCCTTCCAAATACCGTTTCGATCCCTAACATCACTGTCGAAATCCGGATATGGTGTACAAATTTTTGCACCTCATGTTTGCGGTATACCATCTTTCCGTAAGTTTATTGTTTTCTGTTTGGTATTTAATTAATATGTAAAATCCATTTTTTACATCTGGTGATCAATTTATTTGGTAATAGCCAATGGCAGTCAGCAGGGTTTAAGAACATCAGTTGTTCGACCTGTTAGTCAAATGCGTTTTGTTAAAATATACTTTTTCACTTTTTGGTCTTTTGGAAAATGTTGTTTGTGCTGTATTTAGACCCCTCTACCAAGAAATTTGTTTTACATGCACACGTATAAAAATTGCGGTTTTTATCCAACGCAATCATAGGTTTGAACGTTGTTTTCAATTAAGACGTGTATATATATGTATATATATATATATATACATATATATTAGATAACTGTTTCCTTTATATTCAATGGAACAAGAAGCGAATTCGTTAGCGAACTAGAGTAACTATAGAAATAGCGTCGTTACAGGTCTTCTTCTGACCGGCAATAAATCCTTAGCAGTAATGATAGTCGAACGTCCATTGGGTTGTGCTCAGACACGTCCGAATGGGGACGCTGAATCCTTGCAGCAACTCTTCAAGTGGACTATAAGTAGCCTGGTATTAGGCCAATTTTCTGTCCATCCTTTTTCGTTGGCAGTCGAAATTTTCCGACCGTATCACGGGCGGTCTCAATTACAAGACCTACATGTACCTATCATATATTATTCGGTACGTCAGACACACCCGACATTAATCAACCAAAACTCAATATTTTACAGTAGGGAATGAATATCTCCAGATGAAGATTACATTATGACATATGTTTTTTTTTTAAAGACCAACAAATCGATTTTTATCACCAAATTTGTCTTTGCTGAGATTAACACTAAAAAAGTATAACAAAACGTAACGATTGAAAACTCACAGTTCAGTTTTTAAGATATTTTTTTCTTTGGAAACTAACAGACTAATTTTCAAAAAGTTTTTTTCTTGAACCATTATTTATGAAAACGAATTGTAAACAAAATTTATTCTCAAATATTAATAATGATCAATGATTGTAAAGAAAAAATCCATCATAGTAGTTTGTTAATTTACTGGCTCCATGGTGTTAAACATGTCACCTTTCTTTTAAAATAACTGATTAAAAATATGAAGCCTTTACTGTAAAATAAATCATTCTAATAAAAATAAATTCATCCAGATTTTTCTCTCATAACTTTTCAACAGTTATTGTAAACTAATTTATTCGAACTATAATAGTCCTATGACTTGCTGTCCGTTTACCAATATTTATACTTTATAAAATGTTTTCATATTCATTGATCATTAACTTCATGTTTTGCGAATACTTATAAGGGGGTAATTATTATAGTCAGTAATAGCTAACAATTTATCTAAAGAAAACGAGATGCTATATTCAAATTCTGAGATATGAATCTAGTTCTTTAAAAAAAAATTCTCCACAACAAAAATTCTACACTTTCATTTATCTGGGTCTTTTTGTCTCCGCTTCGAAGCCGCCATCCCGTACCAGACATATTTATTCGTTTGGCAATATACAATCATGTAAGCAATATACAACAGGCAGTAGATCTGAATTTGTAAATTGTTATTTTGGATTTTACCTGATTAGGACGTGTCTCGTTGAATTTTCTAATAAACTTACACACACATAATCTGACTTTTAATCGTAATGTTATGAGATCTATAAGAACATAGAGCTACTGTATAGGCCTAGTTGCATGCAAGTCTTTACAAATTATATATTTTGGTATGCTATAGTTGTTTTTATAGACTATTTGTCATTTGGCCTTTTTTTTGTTGTTGTTTTTTTAGTTTTTGACATGGCGTTGACTCGAGTTTGATATATTATGCATCTTTTGTGCTGTATTTTAACAATTATTTACAAGCATGCTGCATGTTTACACATTCATCACTATACCGCATCTAAATATAGCTTTATTGTAAAAAAAAATAAGGAGATGTAGTATGATTGGTGATGAGACAACTATCAACCAGAATTTAAAATACCTTATATAAGCAATTGTGACTTACTTTCTTTACTCAGAGTGATCGTAAATTAATCAGATAAGCTGGAGGAGGGGTGGGGGCTTCATATAGACCCATATTAAATGAAAAGAAATTAGCATTAGCTTTTTGTGATAAATATATAATAAACTCACAGTAACAGAAATAGCTCTTGAAAGCTCTGTCAGATCCCGGCACTTTTAACTGTTTTTTGACACGTGCTAAAAAATGCAGCACCTGGTTACAAGGGCTTATTTGACAAATTATCATCTTTCGTAATCTAAGTTATAAAATCTAAATTTTAAGTGATCTAAAATGTTCATGACTAACGAGTATTTTCACTTGTACGATTTTTCTGTGAAATGAGTCTAAGAGTATATACATGTATATCAGGATACTGACTGCATAGTAAAATATTTATGTACCATTAGTTGCGACTCATTTTGGTCTTTTAAGTAAGTTTCCTTCCCCTGCATTACTTGATCGCTTTTGTAAAAAATAAACAGCACAACAACAACAGCACTCGACGTCAGTATTGCACCAAAAAATGAAAAAAATATTCAAAAAGAAGGCTCATAAAATTCAAATATTGGTAAGCACACACACTAACTTGTCACTACAGACATGATCTGTTTGTTAATGCGCCAAACTCGTTTCGTCCACAGGACGATGTCGATGGTGGGGAAAACCTAGTCCAAATAATTATGACGTCTTGCAAGGCTATTTAGCCGTCCCAGAAAAAAAAATAGCCTTGCCAGACGTCATAATTATTTGGACTAGGGAAAAACCAACAAATCATTAGTTCCCCAAATGAGTATCCTAGTTTAAAGTTTTTTTTTAATGTATACATGATTTAGCTATTTCATATTGGAATGGCACATATTCATGAAAAATCAACAAATGATCTGAAAGTCGGAAAGATGAATATAGTCCTCTGACTTCACAAACTTGGAAACAGTTGTGATGTTGCTTCGCTGAGCTATAGATAACCGTACGACCATCAACAATGAGCAAAATTCACACCATATAGACATAGGTGCTTGAGGACAGGAGTCGAGATTCACGTTGATAGTAAACATGCATATTAAGAGTAAAAATATGGTATATTAGTATGTATATGGTACAAATAAGTGATATATATTGAAAAATCTAAGATTTATGATAATAAGGGGGAGGGACTATGGGGGGGGGGGGGGGGGGGGGGGGGGGGTGGGGCTCAAAACAGGATCCTGTCCTCAAGCACCTATGCATATAGAAAGCTGTAAATATAATAAAAGGCCTCGAAATGACAAATGTAAAACAAATCAACAAGAAGCCTTACATTTATAATTGAATTTAAAATAGAATTGAAAATAGAAATGGGGAATGTGTCAGAGAGACAACAACCTGCCCAAAGAGCAGATGAGTCGGTCACCAATGTGACTTCAATGCAGCGAGAAAATCCCACAGCCTGAGGCGTGCTTCAGCTGGCTCCTTAACAAAAATGTATACTAGTTAAGTGATAATGGACGTCATACTAAACTCCGAAATATATAAAAGAAACTAAAATTAAAAATCATACAAAACTGACAAATGCCACATATAGGCTCCTGACTTGGGACAGGTGCAAAAATATGGTGGGGTTAAAAGCCTATATACTGTAAATTTCAGAAATTGTTGCATGTATTTATTAATATTGCCAATTAACATAATCATGATAATTTCCCTTTCAATTTAAAAAAAAAATTCTGATTTAAGTTTTTATTGTATATTGAGACTTTGGATAGTCTCAAGAATGCTTTCACCAATTTTTATGAAACTTTGGTGAATTGATTTTAAATATTGACATAAACTCCCTTTACATTTTTATGACCCATAGTCATGTGATAGTGGGTCAACCCTTGACCGTCTGTCCGTCTGTCCCAAAGTCATTGGTTTTTGTTCTCTAATTTAGTTTGCCTCAACCAAATGTTATAAAACTTTTACAAAAGCTTATTACCACAATACTCAGATCAAGTGTGAATTTTGGTGGTGTCAGTGTTACCGTTCTAGAGTTATGCCCCTTTACAAATGGAAAAATTACTGAATTTTTGGTTTCCGGCTCTCTATCTTTAACTTTAGTTTGCCTCAACCAAATGTTATGAAACTTGCACACAATGCTTATTACCACAAAAAACAGTTTGAATTTTGGTGGTGTCACTTTTACTGACTCAGTCTGTTCTAGAGTTATGTCCTTTACAGATGGAAAAAATGATGAATTTTACGTTTCCGTCCTCTAAATTAAGTTTGCCTCAACCAAATTTTATTAAACTTTAAAGCAATACTTTTTACCACAAAATCAGATCAAGTTATAATTTTAGTAGTATAAATTTTACCGTTCTTCAGTTATCTTCCTTTATAACTTTATATGATATGCAAGCCGGAGTATCATCCCCTATTTATTTTTATATAAGATGCAGAGTTATGGAATTTTAGTTGTTGGAAAATTGTTTAAAATTGTCCATTTTCACACTTTGGAAGGTTTTAGAATTGTATTTGTTCAAAAATCACGGCCTTAAACTTACAAAATGTATATACACTTGCAATATCCCTTTAAATGGAGCCAAATTATTTTCATGTTTTGTTTCAATGAATACCACTCTGTGTGCATGTCCTTTTTTAGCTCATCTGGCTCGAAAGGCCAAGTGAGCTTTTCTCATCACTTGGCGTCCGTCGTCGTCCGTTGCCGTTGTTAACTTTTTACATTTTGAACTTCTAGAGAACCACTGAATTCCTTATGAGGTGCTGACCAAGAGTTGTTACTTTGTTGCCGATCTATCATCCAAGATGGCCAGCAGCGGGGGACTTCGTTTAAGATAGGACCCTATAGGAAATACATACAAATGTCTTCTTTTAGAGAACCACTGAATGGAATGAAACCAAACATAGCATGAATGTTCCTTATGAGGTGTTGACCAAGTGTTGTTACTCTGTAGCCGATGCATCATCCAAGACGGCCGCCAGCGGAGTAGGACAATATTAAACCAAATATGGCCTCAATCATTATTAAAGTATCTGTTATGATTTTTATCTTTTTTATATGATTTCAAAAACCCAAATAGAGTCAGGTGAGCGACACAGGCTCTTTAGAGCCTGTAGTTTTGTTTTTTGTAGGTGGGTGGGGGGTCTTAGTTGCGCAGTGCTCAGAGTTTTTCTATAATGTAGTTGATCATTAAAATTCATTTAAAGCATAAACCCAAGCTAAAAGGGCAACAAGCTTATCAAGCACTCATGGTACAGCTTTTTATTAAACACGTATTGATATATACATTAAACAGCAAAATAATTATTTATGCAAGATGTCATTAAATAATAATTTTTACTCTTTTTATGTGTAGGACAAGAACTATAGAAGATGCAGAGAAATTATAAACAGCAGAAATGATAGGTAATTTAAAATTTGCAGAAGTCAACAAAACCTAAATGGTAAGTAAACTCATCATAGATACCAGGATTAAATTTTGTATTTACGCCAGACTCACGTTTCGTCTACAAAACACTCATCAGTGATGCTCGATAAGACTCATAAGGCCACTTTTATAAAAGTTATTGCCCTTGAAAGATGATTATCATGATTATTATAAAAATAAAAAGATGTGGCATATTAAATATGAAAACTATTGATCATTGCTCTAAGATAGCAATTATAGGCCAGTGACGGCCTTCAATAATGAGAAAGTCCATACCCTATTGTCAAAGTAGTCAGCTATAAAAGGCCCTCAGACGAAAAATTGAAATAATCCCAACTGTAGAACTAATTGCCTAGTTTATAACAAAACAAATTCAAAAAAAATAAATATGACAGATATGAAACAACTACAACCACTAAATTTGAGTGTCAGAATAAACTACAGGCTCCGAACTTGGAACAGGCACAATCAGAATATGGCAAGGTTATATTAAAATAAGAAGATGTGGCATGATTGCCAATAAGACAACTCTTCACCAGACAACAAATGACATACCGGTAGATTTCCTGCAAAAAAATAAACAGTCCGAACTAAGCAGGAAATGTATACCTTTCTCTTAATCGAAAAGACACAAAGATCTGTTAGTACTCACAGCTACTGACAGTTAGTTAAAAATCAATAAAAACTAATACATGTAATAAAAAAATCAGGTTTGTGAGCACTCAACCCTTCCTTAACCTTGGACAGTGGTTAAACAGCTCAACATATATAGAACAAACTGTAAAAATAACCGTTGCAATTGCCTCAACTCGAAAGATTGATAAAATGCACAAAATCAACTACCGGGGTAATATAAAAACCCATAGACAAAAAGCACGGAATTATGAGAACTCACAAGTCATGCAAGTAAGAAAGGAAATATTCTTAAAATGTTCATAAACATGACAAAATAAGCTTTTTTATTGCTGTTTCTCTCTCCATTTATAACATTTTATTTGTTTATTTTGTGTATTTATAGGTGATCAGACATCTTGGTTTTCATGATCAATAGGTCAATACTGAAGAGGAAACTGAAAGTTGATATCTATCTACATGGTGCGCTAATTGGATTAATGTGAAATGAAATGTGTGCTTTCCTGCAAAAAAGAAATAGGAAATTTCATCATAATCACATGATAATGGCTATAAACAAAATGGAGTTCTATCATAGATGCAGAAAAACACAATTGTATAAATGCAACATCATATTATATATATTCGTCAAAAGAAGGGAGAAATGAAGAAAAAAATAGCATTTTGTTGTTGAAAGGAACACCAGCTTTATCCACTCATTTACATCGCTCCCTCATATCAAATATACTGAAGAAGATCTTCGAAGAACAAATTGCAAAAATGTTTTCTCTAAGAATTGAAGGAAATTGTTTAGTGAATGGAATAATTTATGTTATGAACTTTTACGTAGTGAATTGAATAACTGTACACAGCAGCTGAAACAGAGGAAAATTAAAATTTACAAGAAAAGTCACTGTGTTTATTTTATTATTTAATTTGCAAATATGAACGCATTCTTAAGAACTCCACAAATGGTATGACATTCAAATTGGTTGCTTATTAATGTATACAATTGAAACAATAACAAAGAAAACAGAATACTTTGCTACAAAAAATATTTTAAAAATCAAAGTTAAAGTCATATAAAGTATGTACAATACCTTGACCTAAACAGTCAGACTCACTATATTGGTTTTGTATGTCATGATAATTTTGAGTCAAAAATTTATTAAAGTTTAAATATCATTTGTATCATTTATTAAGTCTTGTAAACATTATGTTCATACTGTTTGTATAGTGAAGAAATTTACAATGAGTAAAAATAGGGGAAAGCATTTCCTACAGGGAAAGTTGATGTACAGAAATTTCCTTAGAGGAAATTTGGAGAACAATGTTTTCCTTAGAGGAAATTTGTGGTATTGAATTTTCCCTCAAGGAAAAGTGTTTGTTAAATATTTCCTCAAAGGAAATTGCAGTTGACAAAATTTCCTCACAGGAAAAAGTATTTCCTCCAAGGAAAATTTGAAGCTGCAAATTTCCTCAGAGGAAAATTTGAAGCCTCAAATTTCCTCAGAGGAAATAAAATTTCCTCAAAGGAAAATTTGAAGCCGCAAATTTCCTTACAGGAAATAGAATTTCCTCAAAGGAAATATTAATGCAGCAAATTCCCTAAGGGAAATCTTTTTCCCTTGAGGAAAATACAATTTCCCTTAAGGAAAAATCTTTTTCCTTTAGGGAAATTTGATTTCCCTTGAGGAAAACAACTTTTCCTCTGAGGAAATTGTTGAAAAAAGGGGCATAACTTTTTCAACAGTGGTGCTAGAGCCAAAATTTTTTAGGACAAATATCAGGGAACCAATACCAACCAAGTTATCAACTTCATTTTGACTTAACTCCAAAAAATAAGGTGACAACTTTTGCACTCAGCGGAAGTGCAAACTTGTCCCGGAGACTGTTCATGGTACATGTACATTTACTTCATGTTCCTAAATCATAAGCTATCAACATACATGTATTTCCTATATATACACATGAGCATTTACTGCACAAAGCTATCTTTACCATGTATACCTTATACTTATAGATATTATAGCATTTTCGTGGATTGAGGAAAAATTGCATTTTCGTAGATATATTTAACTTGATTTTCATGGCTTTGGCAAAGTCTACATACAAGCCCATAGATAATGTGTACTTTGATGAATATTTAAATTTGTGGTTTACCATCTTCCTACATTTACACCCAAGAAATCCATGAAAATTGGTATCCCACGAAATATGACGAAAAATTCAGATTTCAGTCTTCTTTTTATGCCACAGACCCAAAGCTCATTTTGATGTAAATTATATCTAGATTCTATCTTCCCGTAGAAGACAATGATATAGGAATGAAGGCCATTTTACAAGCCTTGGCTGGTTGCTTCATGTAACATGTGTAACATTGAAGACTGAATATTCTTAAATCTGCTTTAAAAACATATTTCTTACAAAATGAACAATGTTCTATACCTGATATTCCTAAGTCTGCTATGACTACATATTTCCTATATTGTACACTGCTAATATTTTCAAACATGGCATCTATTACAAGGAATACTAAACAGAAAATGAATGCTAAGATGCCAATTCCTGTCCCATATCCACACGCATTATTGTCACCATGCATCTGACATTTATCTCCATGCCAACCTTCTGCTATGATACAACCAAATACTATAATGGACCATATCTATTAAGTAAAAATACAAAAATTTTAATGTACATTTATCATGTTTATCTCCATGGCAACATTCACATGCGACTACGTTTTCTAATAAATGTCTTTTTGGGTATTCAGCAGTGTGGTGGTGAAAAGACCGACATGTAGACTTAGCTGGTCATGGGTATGACAGCTCAAAGGTTACACATGCATGGTCCTGCATAGCATATGATAGATCAATGATTAGATGCTATTGCATATATGACAGCTCAATGGTTACATGAAGATAACTGCATTACTCATTAGGGCAACAATAGTATGCATGGACATCTTATGCTGATAAATCAATAGATTTCGAAGAAATAAACAATAGACTATTGAATAGAAAAGCAAGGATTTAATTAAAATTTTCCAGGGCAGTGGTAGCCCAGTGTTTTAATGATCAAGCAAAAACGCATAAGCCCAGCTCATATTTTAAGGGCCATGGACTACTGGACCCCTGCCTATCGTAATCCTTGAAAATGCATCTTCTGTTCATTCTTGTAAATCACAAGTATTGACAAGTTGTTTTTTTAGACAGGGTCATGATTGTGGGTTGTGCTTACTGTGTTTATAGTGAATATCTATTTAAAAAAGTGGGAATTCAAGCGTACCAAACTGACAGCTCGCAATATGACTTGTGGTTTCTTGATAAATTCTAATGGATCAAAGGGGGTACCAGCTTTACCAGCACCATACGCACCCCCACTTCCCTGTGCCGTCGACATTTTCCGAACACAAAATCACGAGGAAATGACGTCACGAACATAAACAGGGAAATGTTAAAACATGGTTGAAGATCCTGATCACAAATTTTCTTTGGGTTTTTTTATTAACGGTACTATCAAAATCTTTGATTACACTAGCAGTGGCGGATCCAAGGGGGGGGGGGGTCCGGGGGTTGGAACCCCCCTTTTTTTTTACGATCAGTGCATTTGAATATGGGGACATACAGTTGGATCCCCCTTTATCCTGGGTTAGGAACCCCCCCTTTTATAAATGGCTGGAAGTGCCCTGACTAGCTACACATTGTTTTCGATTCATTCGTCGAGATAAGATAAGAAAACTTGAGTTTGATTCGAAATGTTAAGTACGAACAGAGACATGTTGTCTCTGGTACGAATTACAAATCCTTGAGTACTGTAGGGATCATCCGGCTTCAAACAAATTGCAATTCCAATTTAATCTATAAGTAAAAAAATATAATTCTGATTCATACTAATAAAAATTCAGTACAAACCAGAACCCCAATATTTACTGTGAAAATTCGGATATACAGGTCTGTACTTAGTCTATGAGGATTCGGAATTGTATTACCGTTCTATTGTTTTGTCAGTAAGTGGTTTGTACCACACCTTTGTCCTGGTGATTTTGTAACATTTGAATTTCCCCCCTATTTAAACTTATAATAAACTTTGATGTCAGTTTGAATCCATGCAGGGACTATTACCATTCTCTCTGGTATCTTTCTATTTTGATTCATTTCTCCTTAAAAGTTAAATTTCCCCTTCCACCTTCCACCGTTGTATTTTTTTCTCAGTAAATATAAAAATTAAGGAGTTGTGGTGTGATTGCCACCCTGTATCTGTATCTTGTCTTCACCTCCTTGATAGATCAGTGATTTCTCACTAAAAGTATAAGTTAAAAATAATTTTCTATCCACAATGTTAAAAAATATTCCATCACCATATATATACATGTATATAAGCATCATGTATATTCTTAAGAACACATTGTATATGTACAGCATATAAAAATATCTCTCTCTGTTAGTTATTTCTTCACACATTTAAGAACTCATACATGTGATGTATATAACGTAAAAACTAAAAAAATATTTGTCCTGCCTATCTTAAGTTGAATCAAATTTTAATTCATTTGGTTTAGAATTAAGCTATATGCTTTGATATTTTATGATTTAAAAAAATGACATTCAATAAACCTAAAATATGGTATAGTTAAAATTTAGCATTATTAAAAGGATATATGGTAAATTATGAGGCATTTTCATTTAAGAGACCCTATCGTTTCCTGTTTTTCATATCAGACAGCATCCCATATCTTGCTCTATGAATGTTACATGTGTTATATACACATATCTGCGACACTGAAATTCTAATGCAGATAACGTCTTGATGCTTATTTTTCTGTTGCTATGTCCAACATTTTCCCTAAGGAGATTTGAGCTGTCCAGTATACTGTGGATGTTATCATTATCAGATAGGTACTTCATTTCTCTACTATAGTAAGATTATAATATTCGTTCATAAGATCTTCCATTGAAGTTTTTCTATAGTGTTCTCTAATAGTGTACATTTCCATAGAAAATGGGATAAATATTCATCTTCTTGTCCACACAGAAGGCAGGTAGCTTCAACATTATTTTAATCAAATTTAGATCTATTTTCTTGGAGAATATAAGTTCCAGTTACTAGTTTTAACTTGATAGGAAGACGATTTATGTCTCGTGCAGATGATGTATGGATATAAATCAAAGAGTGTTGTTTTCCAGGATTGTATTCTTCAACATTTAAATGATTTTACATTCCTGTATAGCTTGGAGATATCTGTAAAGTAATTTTTCAAATATTTATTTATATTATTATAGATTAGGTTTTTCCACCGAATTTTGGTATGTAGAGTGTCTAAAAGATATATTTCCGCAAGATCATATTTATGGCATGGTATTGGTTGCAAAAATTTGATATTTTTCATTTAAATGCAATATTTCTTATTTAATTGGTATATTTCTTCATTTAAATGCAATATTTTTTTATTTGAATAGTATGTTTTTTCATTTAAATGGCTATATTTTTTATTCAGATGGTATAATTTTTCATTCAAATGGTATAATTTTTCATTCAAATGGTATAATTTTCGTTCAAATGCAATATTTTTTATTCAATTGGTATAAAATGCCATTTGAATTCAATATTTTTTATTCAATTGGTATAGTAGTTTTTTATTTATATGCAATAATTGCATTATGGGAAATTCTTTGACTCATAAGGTCAAATTTGCAACAACGTTTGTGATTGGTCGGTAATTGTTTGGATTTCTCCCCTTTCTTTCTAAACTTGAGTGACCAAGAATTAAAAAACGCGTCAGAATATCGCCCCTCTAACTAAATTTGGCGTTCGTGCGAGTTCGTGAACTGGCTGTTAATGCCAATAATGGCCAGGATGAGCAAAAAATGCGAGTGACCAGTAATAATAAATAATTTGACACACAACTTGTTCATGGATAGAAACAGATGCCTGCGTGCATGGCAAAAACACCTCCAATGAAAACCTTTTCTAAAGAAACTCTCCTACAGTCTACACATTGAAATAAAAAAATATACATAGCTAGCCCCCCTCCCCATTCTAAGTCCAGATACATGTAATCATGACGTTCTTTAGTGCTATATCATTTTTTACTTTTCTTGATCCTCGGAGACGTTGCAGGAAGGCACACATGAAAAAAGAATAAAAAGCATCCAGGACGTTACAATTATTTGGACTAAGCCCCCTATTTTTTACTACATGTAGAAAAAAAATCACCTAATTACGAGGGCCTGATGGGTTATTTTCGTTCTTCGTGATCGGCGCATTTTCGCTATCGTGATCCGTTTTTCTACAGATTTTTTTTTTATATTTTCGTGATCCGTGATCATGGAAATTTATTTTCTGTGAATCGTGAATGACAAAAAAATCAACTCATGAATCGTGATAAGACCCCCCTCCCCCATCAGGCCCCTCAATTACGACAGCAGAACCAGAAACCCACAAGTAGAGACATATAAGCTGTTATACTCCAGAACTAATTCTTTAATAAAGACAACTCAGGATAAATTGGAACCAGTTACTAACCCATGTTACAACAATACAATAGTCCTATGACATGGGACTTCACTATATGAGGCGTGAACTTCATGTTTAATACTATCTATAATATGTGCTCTCATTTCTTATGCTGCAAATCATTTTACATTTAGGATTCGTTGCTGAGCTTTTTTTTACTGTTCTCGTCTCCGAATCCCTTAAATAGATTTTTTTTCAAGCCCCACAGTAGTTCAATAATTACTATATGTCTTTGCATAAATAAGTATGCAGGGCATATTTCAAAACATATTTTATCTTCAGGACTTTTAAATGATTTACATTTCAATACTGCATTTGGAAGGGGGGTATACAAGTTTATGGTTCAAATTTAGATATTTGTATAGAGATGTATATATGTGAGTATTGGCAGTAATGGTTATGATGTGTGTGTGTGAGGGTAGGGGTTTCAGATCAAAGATCGATTCTATAATTCTATATCTTTTAGTTTTTACCATTTCACTCTATTCTTTATCCTTTGATCTCTATAATATTTGTCCTAAACATGCGTGACATATTTGCCACTGGACATAAGGCAACCAAAAGTCAATCAACGTATTCTGTATATTTCATCATTTCTTTATTATGTTATCTATAAGTTTGGTCCCGCCCCTTATCTATTTTTTTGCACATTAAGGACTACATCAAAAGTTCAATGTAGGATAAAAAAACTTAATTCATATAGTTTTTTTCACTGACCCCCTACCCCCACCCCCCATCTTAACTTAATTTGGGAAAAATTGATTGACCATTGACCAATAAGGATATATATAAAATCGATGCTATTTAAACAAAACTTGCAACAATTTTGACCCCCCCCCCAAAAAAAACTATTTGAATTAAGTTTTTTTATCCTTCATTGATTTTCTGATGTCGTCCCTTATCCTCTCTATGTAAACCCAATTCATGTCCTGATAGATGGTGACTCATGCATAGCATCATATGTGGTTATTAAAACAAGAAACATATTCATATTATAATAATAAATGTATGCTAGGACTTATAGATAGATGTCATTAGTCCCAGGTCATGTAATAAAGTAGGTCTTATTAAAATACAATAGCATTTTAATTTTGATGATTATATATATGTTTATATATTTAATAATGCCATTTTTTTTAAAAAAAGGTTAGGGGCAAGGCGTTTTTAAAACATATCAATGGGGCGCGTTTTTTTTTTTCTTCGGAAGTGAGCCAGAAGAAGTCCATTTCTGTTTTTTTTTGCATTGGGAAGATCTTCTGGCTCTCTTCCACCTCTTCTTTTTTGATAGGTTGACGGCAGAGGCACATAACAAACATGGCGTCGTTTAGTCTAAATGAAATTAATAAATTTATGAATGCAGATGTATTAGAATGTGAGCTGTTTTATAAACGTTTGTATGGTATGACAGCCTTAGTAGGACATCCCTGTAGGACGATAAGCTGGATAAATATGACATCCCTGTAGGACGATAAGCTGGATAAATATGACATCCCTGTAGGACGATAAGCTGGATAAATATAAGAACTACACGGACAATAACAGTTAAGGGACGATTATTTGATATTCTAGGGAAGGGATTTTGATTGATTGGTGTGTAACGCTACTTTCAACACTATTGGGCTATTCCGTGGTGGTCAGTTTAAATTTATAGATGAAGGATGGGGAAGGGAAGAGAGGGCATTATTATTCATTTCAATCTGTCGCTAATCATGCCTATTGTTCAGCTCTTACCATGCAGGCAATCATATTCATATATGAAATCCTGTCCCCCACCCCAACAAATAAATAAATATCAAATGGTTTTCCTCTTATTTAACACAAGTTTAAATTGATTGATTGTTTGTTGCTAATTTTAACACCCAGTGAAAATTATTTCATGCTTGTTCAGGAAAACACGAGTTTAGAAGTCACGTAACTATATAATATAAAAATTCGTAAGGGTTCCGCGGAACCCAGTGTCTCGCCTACTTTTTCTGTTAATCGCAGGCTCTACAAAAATGAGGAAGTAAATCAATAAAAATATTCCACTTGATACTATCTTTTGATTGTAAGAAGCTTCAGTCCAAGTTTGGTAAAAATCCAGGATAGTTTATGAATCTAATAAATGTTTAAAAACTTTAACTGCAGACTGAATGTAATTTTATCTGGAAGAAAACAAAATTTCCTTCTAGATACTAGCATTTGATCATAAACAAGCTTTTGTCCAAGTTTGATACAGAGAAGAGATAAGATAAGATAAGATAAGATAAGATAAGATAAGATAAGATAAGATAAGATAAGATAAGATAAGATAAGATAAGATAAGATAAGATAAGATAAGATAAGATAAGATAAGATAAGATAAGATAAGATAAGATAAGATAAGATAAGATAAGATAAGATAAGATAAGATAAGATAAGATAAGATAAGAAAAAAAATATTTTAAGTCGGGTTACATGAAATACTACAAACATAAGCTCTGTAGAGCTGTTTGCCATCATGTAGACAAATGCTTTTTGTAGACAATCGTAAGGCCTTCAACAATGACAAAAACCTGATACTGTAAAGTCGTCTATAAACGGCCCGACATGAAAAGTGTGAACAATTCAAACGAAAAAACTAACAGCCTAATTATACATAACAAAACAATTTACAAAATATCAAATATGAGTCGAGACAGGAACCAACGACAACCACTAAACTACAGGCTCTTTCCCTGGGACAGGCAAATAAAGAATATGGCAGGATGGATATAAAAACGAAGATGTGGTATGATTGCAAATGAGACAACTCTCCACAAGAGATCAAATGACACAGAAATCAACAGCTATAAGTCACCGTACGGCCTTCGACAATAAGCAAAGTCTACACCGCATAGTCAGCTATAAAAGGCCCCGAAATCAAAAATGTAAAACAATTCAATCTAGAAAACTAACAGCCGAATTAATGTACAAAAATAATGAACGAAACACAAATATGTATAACAAAGCAACAAACAGCAACCACTGAATTTCAGGCTCCTGACTTGGGACAAGCACATACATACAGAATGTGGCGGGGTTAAACATGTTAGCGGGATCCCAATCCTCCCCCTAATCTGGGACAGCGCCGGGTGTAACAGTACAACAACATGTTTGTGACGGCAACCCATCCCGAAGCTGGGACAGTGGTGTAACAGTACAATAAAATAACAACCTGCACAAATCAGCAAATTAACTCAAAAGATCGGTACGAGACACACAAAAAAACTAACATTAAGACAATAGACACAAAGCACCGGCATAAGAGTATTTGCAATTACTGGAAGTTTGCTCAAACCTAATTACTGATACAACTGGTTCTGAAATAAATCTTGTTCTCCCAGACTGAGTTATCAATCAGTACACAACGCGCGGCAAAGGATTTATTAAAAAAAAGAAAACAGTCTGAGAAACGTCTGGTTTACGTTGTATATAGATATAAGATGTGGTATGAGTGCCGATGAGACAACTCTCCATTCAAGTCATAATTTGTAAATGTAAACCATTAAAGGTCAACGTACGGTCTTCAACACGGAGCCTTGGCTCAAACCGAACAGCAAGCTATAAAGGGCCCCCAAAAAATTAGTAGTGTAAAACCATTCAAACGGGAAAACCAACGGTGTCTATAATCTATTTAAAAAAAACGATATACTTGCATATAAATCCATATACAATGAAACGGTTTTTGAAAAGTGGACCGAACGTTTTGACCATCGAAATTTTGCAATAGAAATACTAGTTATGACCACAAGATTTTAACAGCTAGTGCAGGACTCGCACGAACGTTAGATTTAGTTAGAGGGGCGATATTCTGACGCGTTTTTTTAATTCTTGGTCACCCATGTTTAGAAAGAAAGAGGAGAAATCCAAACAATTTCCGACCAATCACAAACGTTGTTGCAAATTTGACCTTATGACGTCAAAGAATTTCCCATAATGCAATTATTGCATATAAATAAAAAAACTACTATACCAATTGAATAAAAAATATTGCATTCAAATGACATTTTATACCAATTGAATAAAAAATATTGCATTTGAACGAAAATTATACCATTTGAATGAAAAATTATACCATTTGAATGAAAAATTATACCATCTGAATAAAAAATATTGCATTTAAATGAAAAAATATACCATTCAAATAAAAAAATATTGCATTTAAATGAAGAAATATACCAATTAAATAAGAAATATTGCATTTAAATGAAAAATATCAAATTTTTGCAACCAATACCATGCCATACATATTTCCAAATAATTTTCTTTACTTCTATGAACCAACTGTGACCATTTTGCTAATTGTCTTCTGGCTATTTGTTTTTCAGTTGATTCCACTGGAAGTAAACATATACTGTAGAGGCAGGTTAAAAATGTATTTGTCCTTCAATTGGTATCATTCCAGAGACAATGTACGGTACAACATCAGGAACATTTTGCGCTAGGGACAGTATTTGTTTCAATCTAATTAAAGTATAGCCTCTGATATCATAAGAGGCCCTCAGTGAGGATAACGAAATCAGAGGTCTATGTTCTAACTAGAATGTATTTGTTTAAGCAATTTTTTGAAAAATAGTTCCAATTTATCAATATTTAATTTGGTTGGTATCAGTATCTCCAGTCCATAAAGAAATGTTGGTAAGACAAATGTTTTCATAATATGAATACAAGTGCTTGGATCTAAACCATGGTTACCGTGAAATTCTGCAGCCATGAGACTATATGCTGTTCTTTTTGCTTTTTGGATGTTTTCATTGATAGTATTATCCAAAGTTTCTATTTTGGACTTTGATCTTTGAGTTCTAAGGTGTGTAGCTTTTTCCACAACTGGCAGTTTCTTGTCTTTCAATTTTAGCTCTACAGAATTATGTCGTTTCTTCCTTTTGTTAACCATCTCAATTACAACACTTTTATGTGGTTGTAATTTGTAATGTTTATTACAACTGTATTCATACGCCATGTTTAAGAGTACTTGAGCTTCATTTGGGTCTGTCGTGTTTAAAGTAACATCATCCGCGCAAGCTGTAGCACAGCAATCTATGTGACCATGCATGTATAGTCTAAGAGACGTGGATGTTAGGTAATTTTTGCCGTTAAAATAAAGGTATCATGCAGGTGTTTAATGTCGGTTAAAAGCTCAATAGAGCTTATGTTATGTCCTTGTTTGTTTACTATGCCGACTCTAAATAAAGCTTACCTATTATTTATTTATTTATAGTATTAAACAATGTTTTAGACGATTTTTAATTTCAAGAATATTACTCCAGTGGAATCGCGGGACCTATATACTAAAGGTCCAAGAGAGATTTCCGATTTTTTTTTACATAAATGTTGATAAATATAGAAAAAGAAATATACAATGCTATATCACCAAAAAATTATGAAAATGACACAACCAGTAAAGTCGTATCCAATTAAAGTTTTAGTAAACAATTAAATCGAAAGTAAAAATTAAATTATCTAAATAATCTAAAAGCTGCTCAGGTGTCCCTACTATTTAAAATAAATATTTCTCTATTAAAGGACATTATATACCTACAGATGTGTTACATGATGTATTTCGAAAATTTATGAACGAGCTATTCATGAATGGAATTTTAAAATAAACATTTTCATCCTCTGCTTTCAGTAATTAAGTCCGGTTTTGGTTGCCAAACAGCACTGTTAACGATAAAAAAGACTTCAAAAAAGCTCTAGACGACAGAAAATTTAATGCTGTTATTTAAATGGATCATTTTAAAGCGACATTCGGTAGTTTACCGTACGATTTACTTTTACTAAATTTGGAAAGAATATGGCATCAAGACGGTTAATAGAAATAAGATGTGGTATGAATGCCAATGAGACAACTCTCCATCCAAGTCACAATGTGTAAAAAGTAAACAATTATAGGTCAAAGTACGGCCTTCAACACGGAGCCTTGGCTGACACTGAACAGCAAGCTATAAAGGGCAACAAAAATATACTAGTGTAAAACAATCCAAACAGGAAAACCAACGGTCTAATCTATATAAAAATCGAGAAACGAGAAACACTCATGCACCACACCAACAAGCGACAACCACTGAACAACAGGCTCCTGACTATTAAACATTCTAAAGTAGATGGTCAAATATCTATTATGCTTGGCAGCTTAACATAAAAATAAGGAGATGTGGTATGATTGCCAATGAGACAACTATCCACCATGAAAGTTCAAATGAAGTGGATGTAAGCAATTATAGGCAACCGTACGGCCTTCAACAATGAGAAAAAAAACATACCGTATGGTCGGCTATAAAAGGCCCCGACATGAAAAATATGAAACCATTCAATTGAGAAAACTAACGGCCTAATTTATAATAAAACAGTTTACAAAAACAAATATGACAGACATGAACTAACGACAACCACCGAACTACAGGCTCCTGACTTGGGACAGGCACATAAAGAATGTGGCGGGGTTAAACATGTTTGTGAACGCTCAACCCTCCCCTAACCTGGGACAGTGGTGTAACAGTACAACATAAGAACAAAATATAAAAATCAGTTGAAAAAGGCTTAACTCATCAGATGGATAAAAATAGAAATACATCTAACAAAAACACAAAGCGGACGTGGACGGGTACTTATACATCCCAAAAACAAAAAGACACTAACTAAAGTACAGATTTGAGAGTACTCGCAGTTACTGACAGCTAGTTCAAAGCCAATAACAACTAATGAAAAAAATCATGTATCTAAGACTAAAATATCAATCAGTACACATCCAACATCCAATGGATTTAGTGTAAAGACGTCATTAACAGTCAGAGAAAAACATGACCTTGTGCAATGCCAAACTATAAGTATCGACAGATTGTAGTACATATGTGTAATATTTAGTATGGTTTTAATTTACTGATAACAAAATCAATATTTACACCAATAAAAACAATATTCAAAGATTCAATGACAGTGTTGAATAGGTAACCTTTTAGAATAAGTTTATTTAAAGGATTGATAGGTTTACCCGGATCTTATCTAAATTTTCGGGCTCGGCTTACAACATCACTCTAAAATGTAGGATATGCGCTATTCCGTTTGAAATAAGTTTTCTACAGGTACAGCCAAACATGCAGACCAAATCTTTGTATCTATATAAGAATTTAGTAAAGGTTTTAAGTAATTTGTGGTAACGAAATCCCTGACTTAATAATTTACTAGTAATACATAGATTACGCTCATTAAAATCCAAAACGTCACTACAAACATAGCATATTAATCGTTTACTCTCTCAAATTTTAACTATTGTCCAGTAAGTTGGCACTAGTGATGCGAAAACAATCTTTTCAAGTAAAAATGAAAATAAAATAAAGAACTTATGAATGATCGCATGTAATAGACACAGATTATCATAGTTTTCATCAAAATCTGCTAGGAAAAACAAAACATTCTTTAAGAATAAGGAGAATAAAAACGTTTGCCATTAGTGTAAACAATATTTTATTGTGAAAATATTCACATAAACATTGCAATATGACAGTTTTATCGGGATTGGAAAATACGTTTGCTTTGAAAAATTAAAAAAATAATTCATAAAAGTCCAAGTTATCTACATAATTTAATTGATATTTAAAATCAAAACTATAATTTTATGAAACAGCAGTAATCACAAGAGAATTACCAGATTTGGTTGAAATCTTTTCTTTCGATGCTGCACAAATCTGGGATGAGCTGCTATACCACAGTCGCATGGAAACATCTTTTTAGCAATATCATAAACTGACTAATATACCGTAGGCAATCATGCCGGATCCCGACATTACAGCTATTAAAGCCGGTGACGCGCATGCATATACATGTAGTGCTATAAAGCTTGTGTTTTTTTTCAGTTTATGATACTTTTTGACTTGTACTGCTTTTTTTAGTTGCCATTTTCTCCGTGATATTTCAGTCTTTTTATATGAAAAAAGGAGGTGTGGTATATGAATGCGAATGAGACAACTATCCATCAGAGTTCAAATGACGAGAATATATCAATTATAGGTCACCGTACGGCCTGTAAAAACTAGAAAATCGTAACCGTATAGTAATTATAAAAGGCATTGACATGCAAAATGTTAATCAATTCAAACGAAAAACTAACGTCCTTATTTATAACTATACAATTTACGGAAAACAAATATGACAGATAAAAACCAACGACAACCACTGAATTATAGGCTCCTGACTTTGGACAGAGACATATAACCATGATAACCGAGAATGTGGTGGGGGATAAGCATTTTTAACACTCAACCCTACTGAAACATAGTGCAGTCGTGTAACAGCACAACATAAGAACAAACTGTTCAAAACAGTTGCAAATGGCTTGACTCAATAGATCGGTATACGAGCGGCACAAAACAAAACCAACCTAAATAAAAAATATAGATACAAAGTACCGATAAAAGAGTACTCGCAGTTACTGAAAGCTAGCTTAAAGCCAACTACAACTACTACATGTAATATATGAACTATGTTATAACAGACTAAAGTATCAATCCTGAGTACACATCCTACGGATTTAGATTAAATGACGTCATAACTGAAAGTCTGAGAAACGGATGATCTTGTGAATGCCAAAATATTTGAAAACGGTATCTACAGGATGTAGGATCACGAGTACTCATAGCTGCACATATATAAAAATAAATATTTCGTTATGATTACATTTTTGAAAACAAAATCACTGATGTTATTACCGAAAAAAAAAAACAATATCTAAAGATTTTACAACAGTGTTGAACTGGTTACCTTTTATAATACGGTTATTCTTAGTTGGTATAATGTATTGTGTTTAATTTTTTTGTTAACTTAAAAAAAAAAACGTTTTCAAATATATTGTGTTAATTATGCGTGTGGTTTTTTCTAAAACCTGACTTTAAGCAATGTCTTTTTAAAACCTTTAGTTGACACTTAATTATCTCATTATCTTAACATGCATTGTATGTTTAGAAATGTGTTGTTTACATGACTTTTGTATATATGTCATAATATGTGTCTCATACTAATAATATATCGACTTTAGATAAAACTTTAAATTAAGGACCGTGTACGGGATAAGTGACATAATTTAATTAATAATTTTCACATTAACAGAAAAATATTATATATGCTTTTAGGTGTTGAAACTTAATTTTGTGTTTTTTTGTTTCAAAGGGTGAAGCTAGTTACTCTTTAAATATTGAATAAATAAAAAAAAATGAAAAAAGAACACAATAACTGATGACGTAGTAAGATATTGCACAATCAAAACGAAAGCTGGGTCACTGCTTCTATTTTTGGTATCAAATTTTCTATAAAAGACTTTAAAAGTTGCACAACCCTATTAGTATACATAACACAGATTGTGCAGAATCGAAAGAGAAACTTAATAAGTTAAACTTTAATCTAGTAATATCACCTGATTGTCACAGTTTGAAGAAATGGAGTCCCGTATGTCCTGTCCTGTTTGCCACGAGGGCATCGATGTGTTTGCTGTTGGTTGCTGTGATCATGTCATCTGTTATAAATGTTCTTGTCGAATGCGTGTACTCTGCGAACAGTTCTATTGTCCTATCTGTCGAACAGATTTACCACAGGTCAGTTCCCTCAAAATTAATATCTACCAGATTGTGAAGGCTGTTCATCTAAATATTATTTATATAATTAAAGGTTTGTTACACAGGCGCTGGGTATAGATCCCTTTTAAAAAAATAATTTGTTTATGACTTTTTTTACCAAGTTTATGTTCTTGCTCTTATTACATTCTTTCAATAACAGTAGATGCTTGCCATGCTTGTGTACCTCTATTCTTATTTTCCATTATAAGAACAGAGGGACAGCATGTACAGAAGAATCCATGACAAATCGCCCCACTGGCAAATCGCCCCACACCTAATCGCCCCACTTTTTCACCAATTCGCCCCACTTTCTAAAAAATCGCTCCACTCTTGTTTACCAACTCGCCCCACTTATAAAAAAGGGTAAAATCCCATTGAAAATAGGTTGGATAACTTGCCCCACTTATGAAAAGGGTAAAAATCCCGCTGAAATAAAGTCTGCCAACTCGCCCCACTCATGACAAATAGATAAACCACGATGAATTCAGTAATGCCAACTCGCCCCACTTATGAAAAATGATACAATCCCGTTGTATATCTATGTTCCTGCCCCACTTATAAATAAAATCAATACCTATAAAAACCCTAGATAAACAGGTTTTTGTAGTTCTTTCTTTTTGTTGAAATAAAGCAGAAAGAAGTCTGCGACTTGAATGCCAACTAGCCTCACTTGTGAAAAATAGAAAAATCCTGATGAATTGAGTCATGCCAAATCACCCCACTTATGAAAAATAGAAAAATCCTGATGAATTGAGTCATGCCAACTCGCTCCACTTATGAAAAAGGAAGTAATGCCGTTGAATTTATGTCTGCCAACTCACCCCACTGATAAATAAAAGTATGTACAGAATTAAAGCCTACCAACTAGCCCCACTTAATGAATAAAAGAATTAAACTGTAATGCAGATTAGTTTTCATTTTAGTGAGGCGAGTTGGCAGACCTGAAAATTATATATTCATCTAGATTTTACCTTTTATCATAAAGTGGGGCGAGTTGGCAGGAAAAAAATTAACGCGATTTAACCTTTTCACAAGTGGGGCGATTTTTTTAAAAGTGAGGCGAGTTGGTAAACCAGTTTGGGGCGATTTTTATACGACCGCAAACAAATTTTGAGGTCGTATATTGGTATGACGTTGGCGTCGTCGTCGTCCGGCGTCGTCGTCCGAATACACAATGGTTTTCGCACTCTAACTTTAGTTTAAGTGAATGGATCTCTATGAAATTTTACCATAAGGTTCAATACCACAATAGGAAGGTTGGGATTGATTTTGGGGGTTATGGTACCAACAGTTAAGGAATTAGGGGCCAAAAAGGGGCCGAAAATAAGCATTTTTGTAACTTCCAGACATAACTTGTGTGTTAGCATATGGATCTCTTTGACATTGTACCACAAGATTCCATATCACAAAGGGTCAATGCTGGGATTGATTTTGGGGTTAATTGCCTCAAAATTTTAGGAATAAGGGGCCAAAAGGGGGCAAAAAACAAGCATTTTTCTAGTTTCATGACAATAACTTGTGTGTAAGTGTATGGATCTTTCTGAAATTTTACTACAAGGTTCCATTTCACAAAGGGAAAGCTGGAATTGAGTGTTGTGGTAATTGCCCAAAACGTTTAGTAATAAGGGGCCTAAAAAGGGGTTTAAAATAAGCATTTTTTAGTTTCTAGACAATAACTTGTGTTCAAGTGTATGGATCTCTCTAAAATTGTATTACAAGGTACCATACCACAAAGGCAAGGCTGTTATTGAGCTTGGTTTGGGGGAAAAGGGGGGCGGGGGTAAAAAAAGGGGTAATTTTTTTTTTTCCTTTTTTTTTTGTTTAAAATTTACATTTTAAGTTAGTTATTTTTTATCACGAAGAGAAAGTAGGAATTGAGTTTTGGGGTTAAATGCTCAAACATTTATGAATAAGGGGCCAAATATTGGTCAAAAATAAGGATTTTTATACGACCGCAAAAAAATTTTGTGGTCGTATATTGGTATGACGTTGGCGTTGTCGTCGTCGTCGTCGTCGTCGTCGTCGTCGTCCGAATACACATTGGTTTTCGCACTCTAACTTTAGTTTAAGTAAATGGATCTTTTTGAAATTTGACCATAAGGTTAAATACCACAAAAGGAAGGTTGGGATTGATTTTGGGGGTTATGGTACCAACAGTTAAGGAATTAGGGGCCAAAAAGGGGCCAAAAATAAGCATTTTCTAGTTTCCAGACAATAACTGTGGAACGGTGTATGGATCGCTCTGAAATTATACTACAAGTTTCCATACCACAAAGGGATGGTTAGGATTTGCTTTGGGGGGTTATGGCTCAAACCGTTTAGGAATTAGGGGCAAAAAAGGGGGAAAAACAAGGTTGTCCTGGTTAATGGACAAATACTTTAGTACAAAACATAATTTAAAGCAGTGTAAGGGAGATAAATCAAATACATCATTGAAATTATCTCCCTTACACTGCTTTTAAATTATGTATAAAGTAATGGTTAATGAACAATAAAGATAATTTAAAACAGTGTAAGGGAGGTAATCAAAATACAACGTTTTGGTTACTTCCCTTACACTGCTTTTAAATTATGTTTAAAGAAATGCATATTTATAAAGGAAGACCAGTAAAAATATCTGCAAATGTTGCATCTTTTTTTTTTTACAAAAAAATCCATATGAAAGATTTGACACTATATTTTTAATTCTATTATAAAATAAATTAAGTTAGCACTATGGTAAATTTAAATGGGTAATTATGGTTGCCAACTCCATTGGAAATTTGAATTGAGATTATGACCATATCTTGAGGGAAAGAATTTTTTTGGGGAAAAAAAGGGGGGGGGGGGATAAAAAGAAATTGTGGGGGGTCAATTTTTTCTCATTTCAGATTTCAGAAATTAAAAACATTATTCTTCAAATATTATTTTTTTTTCAAATTTCAAATATTGAAAAATTTCAAGAAGAAATCTTTAATTGCACAGTATGGCGCATTAAATTTGTAAAATCTTTGATCACATTTATTTATTTGTTATGCCGAATCCAACAGTGTATTTAGATTTTTAATTTTGGGTCCAGTTTTCAAATTGGTCTACATTAAGGTCCGAAGGGTCCAAAATTAAACTTTGTTTGATTTTAGCAAAAATTGAATATATGAGGTTCTTTGATATGCTGAATCTAAACATGTATTTAGATTTTTGATTTTTGGCCCAGTTTTCAAGTTGGTCCAAATTGGGGTCCAAAATTGAACTTTGTTTGATTTCAACAAAAATTGAATATATGGGGTTCCTTGATATGCTGAATCTAACCATGTATTTAGATTTTTTATTTGTGGACCCCGTTATCAAATTGGTTCATATTGAGGTCAAAAGGGTCCAAAATTAAACTTTGTTTGATTTCATCTAAAATTGAATTATTGGGGTTCTTTGATATTCCAAATCTAACCGTGTATTTAGATTTTTAATTTTGGGTCCTGTTTTTGAAATTGGTCTACATTAAGGTCCAAAGGGTCCAAAATTAAACTTAGTTTGATTTTAACAAAAATTGAATTCTTGGGGTTCTTTGATATGCTGAATCTAAACATGTGTTTAGATTTTTGATTATGGGCCCAGTTTTCAAGTTGGTCCAAGATAGGGTCCAGTATTTTAACTTTGTTTGATTTCAACAAAAATTGAATATATGGGGTTCTTTGATATCCTGAATCTAAATATGTATTTAGATTTTTGATTATGGGCCCAGTTTTCAAGTTGGTCCAAATTGGGGTCCAAAATTAAACTTTGTTTGATTTCAACAAAAATTGAATATATGAGGTTCTTTGATATGCTGAATCTAACCATGTATTTAGATTTTTTATTTGTGGGCCCCGTTATCAAATTGGTTCATATTGAGGTCAAAAGGGTCCAAAATTAAACTTTGTTTGATTTTATCAAAAATTGAATTATTGGGGTTCTTTGATATGCCATATCTAACCATGTTTTTAGATTTTTAATTTGGGTCCCGTTTTTTAAATTGGTCTTCATTGAGGTCCAAAGGGTCCAAAATTAAACTTAGTTTGATTTTAACAAAAATTGAATTCCTGGGGTTCTTTGATATGCTGAATCTAAACATGTGTCTAGATTTTTTATTATGGGCCCAGTTTTCAAGTTGGTCCAAGTTGGGGTCTAAAATTAAACTTTTTTTGATTTCAACAAAAATTGAATATATGGGGTTCTTTGATATGCTGAATCTAACCATGAATTTAGATTTTTTATTTGTGGGCCCCGCTATCAAGTTGGTTCATATTGAGGTCAAAAGGGTCCAAAATTAAACTTTGTTTGATTTCATCAAAAATTGAATTATTGGGTTCTTTGATATTCCAAATCTAACCGTGTATTTAGATTTTTAATTTTAAGTCCCGTTTTTTAAATTGGTCTACATTAAGGTCCAAAGGGTCCAAAATTAAACTTAGTTTGATTTTAGCAAAAATTGAGTTCTTAGGGTTATTTGATATGCTGAATCTAAACATGTGTTTAGATTTTTGATTATGGGCCCAGTTTTCAAGTTTGTCCAAGTTGGGGTCCAAAATTAAACTTTGTTTGATTTTAACAAAAATTGAATATATGGGGTTCTTTGATATGCTGAATCTAACCATGTATTTTGATTTTGGACATTGGACCATAATAGGTAAATTAAAAAAATTCAAGTTCTTAGACCTCATTCTTTCTGTGTCAGAAACCTATGCTGTGTCAAATATTTAATCACAATCCAAATTCAGAGCTGTATCAAGCTTGAATGTTGTGTCCATACTTGCCCCAACTGTTCAGGGTTCGACCTCTGCGGTCGTATCAAGCTGCGCCCCAGCGAAGCATTTTATTTTAGTTTGCAACAAAAACTTGTGTTCAAGTGTATGGATCTCTGTGAAATTGTATTGCAATGTACCATACCACAAATTGAAGGTTGTGATTGAGGTGGGGGATGATGAATCAAAAGGGGGTTGAAAAAATGTGTGGGAGGTAGGATTTTTTTTTTTCTTTTTTTTTTCTTTAAAATTTTCCATTTAAAGATGGTTGTTTCAGATTTATATATGAAAGAAAATAATAATGATACGGTTATATATCATGAGGAATTGAAATTTAAAATTATGTATATTGGAAATTTAGGTTACATTGGAAAGTAATAATTGGCTTTTGGGGGGGTTATGGCTCTAATGTTTAAGGAATAAGGGGAAAAAAGGTTTAAAAACAAGGGTTTCCATTTTAATAGACAAATAATTGAGTAAAGAACATTATTTAAAAGCAGTGTAAGGTTGGTAATTCAAACTCATTTAAATATCTCATCTACACTGCTTTTAAATTATGTAAATTGGAAATTTGCCAATAACTTTATTGTTAATAAATGCATTGGAAATTTGCCAACAATTTTAGTGTAATAAACTTCATTGGAAATTTGCCAATATAAAATTTTGCTGATGAAGGTTTTTTGTTTACCTTTAGCCTTGACTATGAAGTCATTTTCTATTTTTATAGCCTTATGATGTAGTTGAATTATTTAATACTTTTATGATGTGTTTAAATGGGGTTTTATCATGTTTATGGTTGCAAATTTATTGTTTTAGTATAATAAACTCCATTTAAAATTTGCCAATAAAAAAAATTTTTGTTTATTTTTAGCTATGATTATGATGTCATTTTCTATTTTACTTTTATGGTTGCAAAGAAATTTTTATTTTTAGATATTACTGTTAAATGATGCTGATTAAGGTTTTTGCTATGTTTAGCCATGACTATGATGTCATTTTCTATTTTAATATCTGTTATGATGTATTTAAATGGGCTTTTATGGTTACAAAGGAATTTTATTTTTAGATATTACTATAAAATGTTGCTGATGCTGATTAAGGATTTTGTTTATTTTTAGCCATGACTATGATGTCATTTTCTATTTTAATACCTTTATGATGTAATTTCCATTTTTAGATATTACTGTTAAATGATGCTGATTATTTGCTATGTTTAGCCATGACTATGATGTCATTTTCTATTTTAATATCTTTATGATGTATTTGAATGGGCTTTTATGGTTACAAAGGAATTTTATTTTTAGATATTACTTTAAATGTTGCTGATTAAGGATTTTTGTTTATTTTTAGCCATGACTATGATGTCACTTTCTATTTTAATACCTTTATGATGTATTTAAATGGGCTCCCATGTATTTAGATTTTTGATTATTTATACATGTTACCAAATTGGTCCACATTGAACAAAAACGGTCCAAATTTCAACTTTATTACATTACATCAAACATTGAATTCTACATATTCTTTGATATATTGAAATTAACAAACAATTTAGTTTATGGATATTCCACCATAATAGGTAAATTAAATTTTTTCCAGTTCTTACACCACATTCATCCTGTGTCAGAAACCTATTCTGTGTCAAATATTTAATGACAATCCAAAGTCATAGCTGTATCAAGCTTGAATTTTGTGTCCATACTTGCCCCAACTGTTCAGGGTTCGACCTCTGCGGTCGTATCAAGCTGCGCCCCAGCGAAGCATTTTATTTTTAAAGTAGGGCGAGTTGGTGAAAAAGTGGGGCGATTTGGTGTGGGGCGATTTGCCAGTGGGGCGATTTGTCCTGCTTCCGTACAGAATACTTGTAAGATTGTATGTATAGGAGTAAGAACATAATAAATTAGGGAAAAATCTTAAAAAGCACCCACAATAAACTCAGAAAAAAAGAGGTACATGCCCCAAGCACTTTTGGTTTTGGTGAGGGTTTCAGAGACTAACTAAACATGCTAAAGAGAGTGTCATTTAATGATATATATATTTCTGATACATTAGTCTTGATTTAAATAAGCATGTAACTTTTACAATGTTAATTTTTATCCCTTGGCAAAACTATACATTCCGTGTTTTTACACAAAATTACAGATTAAAGCTCATTAATAGTTATCATCGGTCTGTAATAAGTACATGTACCATGTCCCCAGCGGAAGCAAGTCAACTTGTACCATTGCAAACTTGTATCATGTCAACTCATACCACTAAAAGTCAACTCTTACCACTGTGAACTCATACCATTATGTAGTTATGTGTGTAGGTGTAATACCACCAAATCATAGTACATCACATCCAATTTCATACGAAAAAGGGTAGAAAAAAATATTCCCTTGAATTTGACAGTTGTAGGAAATTAATCTTACATTTCATTGCAGTAAAAAATTTCTGAGTCATAAACATGATACACATATACCTTCATTTGATCTTGGGAAGTTGGGTGTTTCAAAGCACCATTCTTTTTTTATTTGGTGTTTCTATAAAATATTTTGGAAACTTGAGGTTACATGGTTACTAAAGCTTGTAAACAAGAAAGAAAGGGTGGACATTTGATTGGTTAACTTCCAATGATGGTTATTATCTTATATGCAATGACATGTTATGTGAAATTTTGTCTGTAGTACTGGACAGAATAAAACTTTGCTCATGCCAAGTATTTCTTTATTTGAAACAAAGATATATTCTGCACATTTTTTGAACAGTGCAAATTGAACAAAGACTAATAGGGGAAAAACAATGATGGTATTACACCTGTAATCAACTTGTTTAACATGTTTAATCCAATTATTAAATTATGATTGGTGTTTAATAATTTAACAGCTTGGAATTCATTGTATATTAATAATAATTGGTTAAAAAAACAAGATTCAATTGTAATTACTAAGTTGTTTTATTTTATATTGCAGGTTTATCTGATAAAAGAAGCCTTAAAATTTAGTGAAATTCCTAGACATGGGTATATTCAAAATAGGAGAAACAAGATCTTTTTCCAAAATGAGGATATTAAACACTCATTTGATAATATTCTGGAAAATCGATGTCAGATCTGTGCCCATGCCAGGCCTGAAAGATGCTTCAAAGATTTACAGAATCATTTGAGAAAACAACATACTTTGTTCTATTGTAATCTTTGTGTGGATCATTTAACGGTAAAAATTTAAAAATTTGAAACTTAAGACAACTATATGTACTTTTAATGGTATAAAAAAAGGAGCTGTAGTATGATTGTCAATATGACAACTATTCACCAGAGTCCAAATGAAGTGGATGTAAGCAACTATAAGTATGGCATTCAACAATGAGCAAAACCCATACTGCCCGACTAGTATTCCATAAAAGGCCCTGACCTGTCAACATTAAAAAATTTCTGTATTTTAACAAATATTGTTGAAAAAAATCCCATGAAAATCGTCATAAAATTTATTAATAAAATGGACATGATGGACGCAAAATTTTTTTTATTGACATGATTGATGGATTGATTGAGTGTGTATTTTCTCTAATTTTACAATAACTTTTCATATGTTTACAGAACTTTGTAAAAAGTATCTGTTCATGTTAAATGAAAGTGGTGCTAAACATATAAACAATCAAAATCTGTGTTTTAATTTTAATGTTTGAACAGGTTTTGTATTCTCTATTTCAGTTATTGCCATCGGAAAGAAAATTTTATAATCGTCATGATTTAGCAGCTCATCGTCGTCAAGGAGATAAAGATGATAAATCTTATAAAGGTCATCCAAATTGTGAATTTTGTGATGAAAGATACTTTGATAAAGATGAGTTGTATAGACATTTACGTAAAGATCACTATTTCTGTCACTTTTGTGACCCAGAGGGATGCAGTGAATTTTATAAGTAAGTCAAACAAATGTTTTTGTATTCTCTTATAATTCATTCAAAAGTTTCTAGATTTTAAAATGTGTCAGGTTAACACATACCCTATAACCTTAATTGTTACTGAGGGGAAAAACCATAAATATGTAATTTATACAAAATCAATGCATTCATAAAAGAGGACTTAACAAAAGTTCATTGAGACACAAATATAAATAAATGATGTGATATACAACCATACATGTATTACAATACAATCACACATGTATTACAATACAATCACACATGTATTACAATACAATCACACATGTATTACAATACAATCATACATGTATTACAATACAATCATACATGTATTACAATACAATCATACATGTATTACAATACAATCACACATGTATTACAATACAATCACACATGTATTACAATACAATCACACATGTATTACAATACAATCACACATGTATTACAATACAATCACACATGTATTACAATACAATCATACATGTATTACAATACAATCATACATGTATTACAATACAATCATACATGTATTACAATATAATCATATATGTATTACAATACAATTATATATGTAATTACACTACTTAAATAAAATGTAAGCTAAAAGTACTTAAGCAGATAACAGTGAATTTACTCTGATGTTGGTGACTGCATCTTCAAAACAAAATAGCGTATGGAAGAAAATTCATTTATACAACCCCACAACTTTCCTTATAAAGTGCTAGTGCAAAGTCAGAACTATGAGAGTAAGTTGTCAATTGTTCCCATGAAGATCATTTGAAATTCAGGAAATTTAAGGCAAAACTAATTTTTTTTTTTTTTAGAAAATATACCTTGAAGTTTTGTTATGTCGAAAATAAAAGAACTTAACTTTTTGAAGTGGAATTATTTGAAACTTTGACCTTTATTTATAATATCATTTCAGTGACTATCAATCATTGAGGAATCATTTTGGAGAGAAGCATTATTTATGTCAAGAAGGAGCTTGTTCTGGTGTTGAGGTGCGTTTGACTCATGCTTTCCGTTCCAAGATAGATTTTCAGGCTCATACAACTGCAGAACATGCTAATAACTTAACCAAAGCCCAGGCTAAACAACTACGTACCATAGACATAGATTATCAGTTACCACGGAGGGAAACTCAAAGGAGGAGAGACAGGGGTAAGTCTAATAATTTAACCAAAGCCCAGGCTAAACAACTACGTACCATAGACATAGATTATCAGTTACCACGGAGGGAAACTCAAAGGAGGAGAGACAGGGGTAAGTCTAATAACTTAACCAAAGCCCAGGCTAAACAACTACGTACCATAGACATAGATTATCAGTTACCACGGAGGGAAACTCAAAGGAGGAGAGACAGGGGTAAGTCTAATAACTTAACCAAAGCCCAGGCTAAACAACTACGTACCATAGACATAGATTATCAGTTACCACGGAGGGAAACTCAAAGGAGGAGAGACAGGGGTAAGTCTAATAACTTAACCAAAGCCCAGGCTAAACAACTACGTACCATAGACATAGATTATCAGTTACCACGGAGGGAAACTCAAAGGAGGAGAGACAGGGGTAAGTCTAATAACTTAACCAAAGCCCAGGCTAAACAACTACGTACCATAGACATAGATTATCAGTTACCACGGAGGGAAACTCAAAGAAGGAGAGACAGGGGTAAGTCATCAGCAAATCAATTATTTTAATGATGATAGATTGATTGATTGATTGTTAGTTGCTTAACGTTCAGTGGTAATGATGATAGACCTCTATCTGACAACATGTTTGATTGTTTAAGGCATTTACATTCTTCCAACACTATATCATGCTCTCTTAAAAATCATAGTATCCTTAATTGTTGATTTTCTTTAAATTGATTATAAATTTGTTATGTGTAAAACGTGTAAATTTAATTATTACTGAGCTATTTGTTATTTGGGAAACGTATAACAGAACTATCATCACATTCATTAAAACTGTTAATTTAATTCTTTTAAGTTATCATTCTTTTACAAGTTTACAAAAACACAATTACCAATATCTTGTTGCTAGTTGTCAATGTTCACAATAATAAATGCTTGATTTAAATTTATATGAATATACAGAAAACAAATTGACTTTATCCTTTAAATATTTTATGACACCTAATTGTATATTGTTAATATTAGCTGACGTTTTTATGTTGTAAATTTTAGGTGCTGTAAATGCTGGTGATTATGAAGATGTTAGACCTGTACAGACACAAGTATTCCATAATAATAGAGGTTCCAGAGGGAGACAAAGATATGAGGAACCTAGAGGGTATAGAAGAGGAAACTTCAGGTAATATAAACATGAAAATAACAGGTAGATATAACCTAGAAAACGATACACAAAACAAGAAAACGAAAATTAACGAGTCAGATACATGTATGTGAACACAAAAAAAGATACAGTAGACTCCGGCAAATCGGATACCCAAAATGTCAGCTAAAAATATCCGATAACCCGATATATTCAATTAGACGATGAATGTATATTCATTGAATATTCTGCAATAATGAGTAGATATAATCCTGAGATGTAACTAACCCTGACAATTGCTAAATATGTGAAAGGGCTGGAGGATTGATGGAGTGATTTTTATCAGTTACATCACCAGGATGTTTGTGTAAAAAATTATCAGCTGATTATGTAATGATTAAATTTGTTTGCAGTTTTTAAATCCTTTATTTATTAAAATAAATCAAATGTCCTGAAATATTTTGTGAATTATTATCTTCCATCCATAGTTTATCTTTATTTGTTTTGTAAGCAAATTAATATCCATTATTTACATTATCACACAGGTAAACTAATTTGGCTATAAATAGATCTAAGCATGTCTGTGTAGAATCTCCAAACTAAAATCGTATTTGTTATAACTTTATTTCTTTAAATAATCAAATTTAAATTTATGAAAATAATCATGATTGATAAAATATTATTGCATAAAGTTTACGTTTTATGAAGACTATTTATATTTAGGTCATAGTTCTAGAGGCTTCCTCACAAATTTGTAAACATCCAAAATGGCGTCCATGACATGTGGTTACTTTTGCACATGTGAAAAAAATATATCTGACAAAAGTCAGATTTCTCTTGTCAAAAGGGATTTATATTTATATTGCAATAAACTATTCAGAAGGAGGTACATTCAGTTTAGATTATATTTCTGATTCTGTGAACATTTAGAGTTTAATCAAAATTCTCCAAACAGCAACGTCAACTTGTCAAGTCTTGCATATTATATAAATAAATTCAAACCATTTGAAGTAAAAGGGCATCTAATTCACATGACAAAGGAAGACAATGATTAAAGACAACAATTTATTAAGAAATAGTTCCTTTTATTTAGTAAAAACAAAATCTTCTTGTCTGCAAGATTGTAAATTCGTAACTTCCGGGTCCATTTCCTGTCAGAAAAATATTGAAAATATCCGATTGTGCATGGTTTTGAACAAAATGACCTGAATATTCTTATCCGATTTGCCGATATATTCTTATATCCGATATTGGATTACACGATAAAATTAACATTAAACATATAGGGAAGGGTTTGGTGTTTTGAAATAATATTACAATAGCCGATATATTCGTTTAGCCGATATCCGATTAGGTGGAGTCTACTGTACCAATAGAAGAAAACAAATCGAAGAAAACAAATCTTAAGCTTTTGTCAATACAAACTCCCATCAAAATGTAGAGTGAATCTAACCTAAAACTGAATTAGGACACAAATGGGTATTGTATCAATTAAAACAGAAATTTCAGTTGCAGGAATATATTATTTTTCTCAGGAAATTTGTACAAGTTTTTGAGAAATCAATTTTTATACAACCGTCATATATTGGTATGACGTTGGCGTTGTCGTCGTCCGAAGACACATTGGTTTTCGCACAATAACTTAAGTTAAAGTGAATGGATCTCTATGAAATTTTACCATAAGGTTCAATACCACAAAAGGAAGGTTGGGATTGATTTTGGGGGTTATGGTCCTAACAGTTTAGGAATTAGGGGCCAAAAAGAGGCCCAAAAAGGCATTTTTATACGACCACAAACAATTTTATGGGATTGTATAATGGTATGATGTCTGCGTCGTCGTCCGAAGACACATTGGTTTCGGGACAATAACTTTAGTTTATGTTAATGGATCTCTATGAAATTTTTTAAGAAGGTTCAATACCACAAAAGAAAAGTTGGGATTGATTTTGGGGATGATGGTCCCAACCGTTTAGGAATTAGGGGCCCAAAAGGGGCCCAAAACAAACATTTTTCTAGTTTCAGGATAATAACTTGTGTATAAGTATTTCGATTGCTCTGAAATTGTACAACAATGTTTAATACCACAAGTAGAAGGTTGGGATTCATATTAGGGGTTATGGGGCAAACAGTTTAGGAATTAAGGGCCTAAAAGGGGCCAAAAACAACAAATTTTGTAGTTTCCGGACAATAACTTGTGTGTAAGTGTATGGATCTCTCTGATATTGTACCATAAGGTTCCATATCACAAAGGGAAGGCTGGGATTGAGTTTGGGGGTAATTGCCTCAAACATGTAGGAATTAGGGGCCAAAAAAAGGGCCAAAAACATGCATTATTCTAGTTTCCAAACGATAACTTTTGTTAGGTGTGTATGGATCTCTCTGAAATAGTACTACAAGGTTCCATGCTACAAAGGAAAGAATTGGATCGAGTCTTGGGGTAATTGCTCCAAGGGGGATTCCAAAAGTCGGGGGGGGGGGGGGGGGGGGGGAATGGGGTGTCTTCAATTGCACAGTATTGCACAATAGATTTATAAGATCTTTTACCACATTTTTTTTTGTGTCAGAAACCTATATTATGTCAAAAATTTAATCACAATCAAAATTCAGACAGTATCAAGCTTGAATATTATATCCAAATTTGCCCCAACTGTTCAGGGTTCAACCTCTGCGGTCGTATCAGGCTGTGCTCAGCGAAGCATTTTATTCTAGTTTCCAGACAATAACTTGTGTTTAAGTGTATGGATCTCTCTGAAATTATACCACAAGTTTCCATACCACAAAGGGATGGTTTGGATTGGCTTTGGGGGGTTATGGCTCAAACTGTTTAGGAATTAGGGCAAAAAAAGGGGGAAAACAAGGGTTTCCTGGTTAATGGACAATTAAAAAGTAGTGTAAGGGAGGTAATCCAAAAACAAAATTGTACAATGTTGTACAATGTTGGATTACCTCCCTTACACTGCTTTTAAATTATCTATTTAAGACTTTTATGATGTATTTAAATGGGTAATTATGGTTGCAAACTTCATTGGTAATTTGAATTGAGATTATAACCAGGGCTTCCAAAATTATTTTTAGCCAGCCGGACATTTTATATATTATCCCGATTTTAATCCTTTAAGACTAAATAAACAAAAGGCAATTATGGTAATCAGTTGCCGAGTTGGCCATCCCAATGATTGATATTTAAAAAAAAACGATATTAAACTTTCTTTGATTCAAATTTGAAGTTCTGAAGTAAACTGTTAAATTGGCAGTGCATCATCCGAAGTGTGCAACATCAGCGTACTTATATCTGCCTTAGACTCTTTATTTGTGCAAAATAACGTTGTCAAAAACTTTACTTTCGTTTTAAATCTGAAACCGGATGTTATCTTGACAATGGTAAAACATTGACCAGAGACGGATACGTAAATTCCGTGTACTTTTGCAAAGCATGAATGAGTGTAAGTAGCTCATTCTACGTTATTTCTTCAAGAAAATATTCGAAATAAACGTGAGATAAAGGTATCAATGACAATTTAAGCATTTTTTTAAGAAATTAGGATGCATAATTAAATTTCACACCTGCGCACATGCACATGCACACACGTGTACTAGTTCAAACAGAGACATGTCTCTGGTTCAAACAACGTCAACGTGGATATGATGAATTTTCATTTTCACCTCTTTAATTTTTTATCAAATCTTATTTGTAAATGTATTTCTGATAATTTTAATCTTTTTGACTAAATTAATTAGATGCAAACCGGTGAAATGTAAGAAAATAACTTTGAATAGACCGATCAATGTCCGGTTCAAAATAGTTTACCTGTCACCTGAACAGGTAAATTTCAGCTGTTCGACAACTAATTAGCCTCGATTAAAATGAGAACGTATTAAAGTAGGGGTTGTTTCGATAGTACTTAATGATCATGTCACTTTTATGACCGGAAATAAGTGGCTGTTAAAGGCTAAAGGTTGGGTCAAAAAGATCGCGAATTATGTTAAAATGACCGTCTCTTAAGAAAGCCTTGACAAATAAAAAGTAGATGACCGTTTCGTGCTTTGCCCAGCCGGACTTTTACCGGACATTATACAAATGTCCGGAATATATGACCGTTTTGGAAGCCTTGATTATAACCATATCTTGAGGGAAAGAATTTTTTTTTTGGAAAAGGGGGGGAGGGGCAATTTTTTTTTTTTTTTTTTTTGGGGGGGGGGTGGGGTTTCAATTCACACAGGCACAGTGTATTGCACAAAAAATTGAATATAAATTCAAATCATATAACCAATTCTAAGTTCTTTGACTAGAGTTATTCTGTGTCAGAAACCTATTATGTGTCAAATATTTAATTACAGTCGAAATTCAGACCTGTATCAAGTGCGAATATTGTGTCTATTTTTGCCCCAACTGTTCAGGGTTGGACCTCTGCGGTCGTATGCAGCTGCGTCCGGCGAAGCAATTTATTAACAGTCTATTATAAAAGTTTTTGGCTATTTTTATTTTATGTAGTATATACATTTACACCTCTACTGACTAAGTAGTTTTAAACCAAATGTTTCTTGAAAAGTATAAAACCTCAACAATTCTCTAGTTGCATGCAAAATATCATGATAGTCACAGAGATTGCTCTAGATGTACCTGGTACCTTAATTAGCAGAGAAAATGGTAAGTATATGACAGCATCTTAAAACAGTGGTGTTTACAATTCTACTTCCATTTAGATTTTAATAAGGTTTAATTAGATTTTACTTTCTTTTTAACAGTGAGGAAGATGTACAGAAAGCTATTCATGCTTCTTTAGATGTCATGAAAGAAAAAGAAAAGGTTGAAGAACAACCAGAAAAGGAAGAAGAAGAAGAAAAAGTTTTACGTAATGCTGAGAACTTCCCTGTTCTAGGTAACAATGATTTACGTGTAGACTCACCTGTTGATTCAGATCATAAGGATTCTGACTCTGAAGCATTAGACTTCTCTATGGCACAACAAATAGCACTGAAAAACAAAAGATCTGTACAGTATGGTAGACTTATATCAGAAGAATTTCCCTCCTTGTCTGGAGAACCATCTACCAAAGATAAAACTGCTGAGACATTAGAAAAGAAACCTGCAACTGTTGAAATATCTAAACCGCAACCTATTATTAAATCACAACCTGTTTCCAAATCTGTATCAAAACCTGTATCTAAGTTTACTAATACAACATCTAAAGGACCGGTGGTGGATGATTTTCCCGGGCTGCCCACTAAATCATCCAGTATTAGCAGTGCTTTAGGTTCAGCGAAGTGGGTTTCTAAACAAACCGCCAAAGAAACAAAACAAGCTGCTGCCATGCCTGTACAAATTACAATGAATGTCTCCGCAAATAACCAAAAGTCGTCAAAAAACAAAACTAAATTATCTAATAAGACATTCCAAGATGAAAAAGACTTTCCATCTTTAGGAGGACAGCCTGCGTCAACATCTGCATCAAATATGAACTGGTTACAAAAATCTGCCAAAGGGAAGAGTAAGCCTATACAAGAAAAGAAACCTATTGACTGGTTTGATGCCGATAATGACTTTGAATATAGTATTGAAAATGTAACAAAACAATCACAACCTATTCTAACTGATGATAAAAAAACTAATACTAGTGATACTAAAAAGAAGAAGAAGAAAAAAGACAAATCTAAATCATCAGATAATGATATTAATAATGATACAAAGTCTAAAGGTGGTTCCAGTTTAGATAGTATTGCTAGTAGTCTATTGAGTACTAAAGGAGTTACAAACAGGGAACAACCTAAAGTTGAAAGCCCAAAGGTTGTCAGAAAAGAAGAAATTTATAGGTCAGCAAGTCCTGAACATTTCAAAATAGTTGACAAGAAAGTCAAAACTGCAGATATTCCTGAAGATAACAATAAATTTTCAATACTGAGCAACGAAACTGAAATAAAGTCCTTTGTTGAGAGCAAGCCAAGGTTTGTACCAAAACAGAATGACAAAAATCTTAAATTGGATGATTTTCCAACACTGGGATCGAGTAACCAGTCCAAAGCACCACCACCGGGATTCGCTAAACCTCTGCCATCAAACAGCAGTGTGTCAGCAGCAAAGCCACCAGGATTTGATAACGTCTCTTCCTCTAAGAGACCTCCTCCTGGTTTTGCTATGCCTACATCCTCACACAAGAATGGTCATTCGACATCTGAAGAAAAATCATGCACTTTTACATTGAAAAATATCATGCCGATGATGACGGAAATGAGCAACTTTGATTATGTGGCTCCGGAGAATTCTAAAGTAAGAAATCAGAAACTGATTGCCGACATTATGTTACATTTAGGAGAGGACAAGGAAAATTTTGATCAGTTTAAAACTGTGTCTGCTTCATTCCGGCAAGGAACAACAGATGCTGCTGAATATTACAAACAATGTGAAAAGTTGATAGGGAAGGAGAATTTTGACATTATTTTCCCTGAACTTCTAGTCCTCCTACCAGACATAAACAAACAACAACAACTTTTAACCACCTACAAATCTATTCAGGAGAAAAACAAAAGTGGTCATGTGATCAGAATTTCTGGTAAGAGTGGTGATGCTCCATGGAAACAAACATCAAACTTTCAGACATGTCCAACATGTCGACAGGTGCTCCTTTCATCAGATTACACTGAACACACATCTATACATGGTAGTGCATCAGACTTCCCTTCTCTAGGTGATGGTGGTGGAGGACATTGTCTAAGGTCATGGGTCAAAGGGAAATAAATTGTGTTACCCTGCCATGTAAAGAAGAAAACAGTTAACCTACATTGTTTTATGTATTCAATCTGTTTTACATTAGTTTTTAGTCCAAATTTTAGAATAATATGGTTGTCACATTATCAAAGCTTCAAGAGATTGTTTGGTTTGTAAAAAGAATATCATTACTTTATTTTCATTAAGTTTTCATTCCTGATGTACTTGTAAAACCACTGTGTTGTTATACAAATGGTCAATCAGTGTACTGGATTTGTGTCCCCCTTGAAAAGATTTAAAAAAAGATATCCATTTGGATGATAATCGCCTTACCTATAGAAATACTTTTTCATGTCTTTTACAATTTGTATTACTCTTACTATTTATGCCCCTTGTTAAACTATTTTTTAATGATCATGTTGTTAACAATTACAATGAGATTTGCCTCCTGAAAATATATGTATATATGGCATGTATGGTTTGCCTCCTAAAATTATTTAAAACAGAAAAAGTTTGATTTTATTAATTTTGGGTTTTTTTCAAGAGCATCTGTATTTTTTGTCATTCAAAGGTTCTTGCACATCTATAACATGTATAATTCAAATGGCTGTCAATCATGTTTGTCAATTGAGCAAACTTGAAGAAACCATGTTAAAAAATTATTTTCAGAAAATATAGATATTTTTCTCAAACATAATGAACTGTTCATGTGACCAATAATAACAGACAGTATATAATATTTCATTGTTGTACTTATAAATTTAAATAAGGTGTACAATGTTTTGTTATGTAAATTTAGAAAAAACATCTGAAACCTGCAATTCTTAAAAGAAGCTTGATAAAGCTAATAATAAATCTTAATCAGAATCTTAAGTTTCTGTGAATTATTATATGACCACCTATACTGAGTAAAAGGTTTAGCAACATATATTTTAATTAAAAAAACTTTAAATTGAAATTTTCTAAAGTTGCAGAAAAAAAAATTTATAACCAGGTTTTTGTGATGTAAAAATTGCAAAGTGGGGTTTATTTTCTTATTAACAATAAGTTATTTATTGTAATGCTTAAAAATATAATTTATTTTTGAAAAATAAAGTTAAAAAGAATTGTTGCTTAATTTGTTTTACTCAGGATAATTATTATCTTCACTTATTTATTCCATCTGTGCATTAATCCATTAAGCTTGGTAAAAACTATTATTATAACTTGGCATTTGTTGTCTGTTGTCTGCCATCAGTAAACTTTGCTTAGCTCAGACCTACTATGGTGGTTAATAAAATCACAGTAAAACTTTTAAGGAGCAGGCATATAATAAGCCGCCCATTGTCTGCTATCCCTGGATGAGTCCTGACCTCTGATAAAATGTCAGCCACTGTCTCAGGTTATGCTCACAAACTTGTTAAACCTGCCACATTCATGATGTCAGAAGCCTGTAATCCAGTGGTTGTAAATGGCTTCTCTATGTCGTAACAGTTTTTAGAAGAGAGATGAAAGATACCAAAGGGGCGTTCAAACTCATTAGTTGAAACAAACTGACAATGCTATGGCAAAAAACGTAAAACGAAAAAAAGACAAGCATTAGTATACAAAACTCAATATAGAAAAGCAAACTGAACAATATGAAACCCACCAAAAACCGGGGGTGATATCAGGTGCTGTGGAAGGGTAAGCAGAGCCTGCTCCACATGTGGCACCCGTTGTGGATCTCATGTAACTTAAGTTCAAACCCGGTGACAAGTCTAATTCGATAATTCACATTTGAGAAAGAGAACGTAATTGAGGTTGGAAGTTTATTGTTTATAAAATAAAGCTGGCTGTTAGTTTATTGTCTTAATTGTTTCACATCCTGTATCCCAGGCCTTTCTTATATATAGCTTTATTGACAAAGTGGGATTTTGTCATTTTTGAAGGCCCTAAAGTGATCTGTAGTTGTTCACATCGTTGTCCTTTCTTCTTTGGTGAAAAGTTGTCTCACAGGCAATTAAACTATATCCATGTGACCACATCTGATTAGTTTTATATGAAGGAACTAACTAGCGGTTATCAATCTTGAATTCATTGATCATTGTGTTGCTAATGGACCACATTTTTGTATTGAAATGTTAGAAGAAAAAAATCCTTACTCCCCCCTGCCCCTTATTTTTCTTGAAAAATATTTGAACATTGTAACGAAGAAGCCTTTATTTAGCCAACTGACTTTGAAATGATGGAGGGATGAACTTTTGTTTGAATAGATGTATTAATGTAGACATATTAGTTGGTGTCTATCATAACTGCAGAGTTAAGTGTAACCAAGATAAATATGATCATCCTCTGGGCCTCTAGATTAAAGTTAGTTAATTGTAGTTTGGTCAACCAACCAGCATGGATATCATGGTAAAATGCAATTTATTGTCTAATATTTTGAAAATCAAAAAAGATGGAGCAAATCTGACCAATGTGAATAACGATGTGTAATAAGAGACAGCTACCCAATGACAAAAAACCATAAGACATTTGGAGGTCAACATGTAAAAGGCATGGAAGTTTCAATATACCTTTCAGTCTAGAAACGTTTCGTATAAAGCTAAGCGCTTGTCAATGATTTGCCATCAACACCAAATTGCAGGAGGAAGCAACACACAGATATAATTATAGACAACCACTGTCAGGGTTCCCGACTTGGAACAGTTGTCTTTTTTGTGTGGCCTGCAGCTTAAATTTCAGAATATGAGACATAGGTATGTTTATTGGGAGATGTGATAATTGTGTAAAGCTTTTAAATACCTCTATGTTAAGAAGAGATAGAAGATATCATATTTTGTGAATAAATGGCTTATAGTCTGAATATTCAGTCTGGCAGTTGTCCTTGTCCAATTAGAGAAGAGCCTGTTATTATGTTTGTGTCATTATAAACGTTTTCCTGCTCGGATAAGTTGCTCATTTACTAGGAGTAATAGTTTAACTATATTTTGTCTATGTTATGAAAACAAAGAAACCACTTGACCTTGGTTCTCATGGTTAAAGTGACTGTTTGTGAACACGTCGATATAGTATTTCCATGGGTGAATTCATAGGCTGCTGCGTACTGGGAGGAGAATAGTTTTAATTATTTGATCTGTAGAATCTTGGTTAGGTGTTAGTATTATACCAATCAAACATGGTGAACATGGTGTCTACGGCCATTGGTCTGCCTCATTTTATGGTTCAATGATATGTCCGTCTCACTGGGATCATCAAACCTAATGTACGTGCCTGTCACACTGGTTCATTTAACCTTATATGCATGTCCTTTACACGGTACTTTCCGCCACTTATTCCGGTCTAGTCGCATTGGCATATTATTTAGTTGAGGGTTCATTTGCCGTTGTCTAAAATTCGCATGATATAATTATAACTTGTAAGTTTAAATAAGCAGACACAAATCGACTGCATGCAGAATATAAGGCATACTATAATAGATATATCTGAATATTATTCGACCCAACAGCATTAGTGGATTATAAGGCCCAGCCATATCAGTATAGAAAATATGGTTCATCCACATCAGTAATGAATATAATGCCCAGCCACATCAGCAGAGACTGATGGACCCAACCAAATCATTACAGAATTTTAGGTCCAGTCATCTCAGTACAGAAAATAATAGGCATAGTCACATATAAACATAATGCATTGTGACCAGGTTTGATGACTCGAATGTGAAACGTTCAAATTCTTTATTAAATATAATCGAAGAAGGGAATGACAGATCTGAAATATACAGATAATGACAAATTAATATAACTTTACAAATAAATGCATATGAATTTATCATTTTGTAGCAAATAATGTATATTATGTTTATTACACAATTGCAAATATATAATAATGCAAAATACAATTAAATGACAATTCTAAATGTAAACAATTTGCTAATCAATGCAAATGAAAACATTCCACTAAAGTAAGTTGACTAAATGACTCAATACAATACTGTACAACATTGAATGTTAATAACAGGTAAATAAGAAAATATAAAATATAAATTTTAAAATACAATTAGCAAAGTCAGTGAAACTAAATGAAATATTTAAGACGAAAACTTTTACTATTGATAAACCTTGAAATGATAAATACCTTATAAACTGCTGGTTACGGCTCATAATGTTACTTCTGGTCTAACTTATTCCGCATTCACAATATAAATAAAAATCACAGTATATATAGTAGAAATACAAGGTCAAACTATCAAACTAGCCAGTTCCAGATAAAATGACTGTTCAGAAAAGTAGTTTGTCCAGTAGCCAGTAGTGAGTAAAATCAAAGAGCCTACATAGAGTATTTGGATTCATTGTGTTCGAAATAGTTGGATCTCTATAATATAAGGGTAACATAGATACAAATGAAGTACAAGGTTGGGGATATTATCAAATAGATAAATTATACATAAATCAACTTGTCTACAGTATATTAACATAATCTGATATTAGGCCCAGCTTTCGCGGTACTGCTATAATAAAATTGTTCAGAGGATACGTTTCTGATTAGGTAATTTTATATTAACGTCCATGAATATCAGTTCGAAGTAGAATATATAATTCGTGCTTCAATACGTTTTGAGTTAAATGACACTTAAATTGAATGATTGATGTTTGTTTAACGTCCAGTGGCAAATATGTAATGTATATTCATAACAAGAGCAAATCAACAATAAATCCATCAGGTTGGTTCTTCAAAGAGGGTGTACCGTGATGAAGGGCAGAAATTTCGATACTCACTACAATATTTGGTTTGTTGGATAGAGACAGAACGCCATCAACGAGTTGTTGCAAGCCAATGAATTTTTAACGTATACAGAGAGCGTGCATAGAACTCTCCGTACACGACACATCGTATTCAATTTCCCGATGGGTTTAGCCATTGGCCTTATTTGTATACTGCAGTCAACCAATGTGTTCGCATATAGTTTTTATACGACCGCAAAAAAATTTTGTGGTCGTATATTGGTATGACGTTGGCGTCGTCGTCGTCGTCGTCGTCCGAAGACACATTGGTTTTCGCACTCAATATTTAGTTTAAGTGAATGGATCTCTATGAAATTTTACTATAAGGTTCAATACCACAAAAAGAAGGTTGGGATTGATTTTGGAGGTTATGGTACCAACAGTAAAGGAATTAGGGGCCAAAAAGGGGCCAAAAATAAGCATTTTTGTAACTTCCAGACATAACTTGTGTGTTAGTGTATGGATCTCTCCGACATTGTACCACAAGGTTCCATATCACAAAGGGAATGCTGGGATTGATTTTGGGGGTAATTGCCTCAAAATTTTAGGAAATAGGGGCCAAAAAAGGGGCAAAAACCAAGCATTTTTCTAGTTTCATGACAATAACTTGTGTGTAAGTGTATGGATCTTTCTGAAATTGTACTACAAGGTTCCATTTTACAAAGGGAAAGCTACAATTGAGTTTGGGGGTAATTGCCCAAAACGTTTTGGAATTAGGGGCCAAAAAGGGGCAAAAAAATAAGTATTTTCTAGTTCCAGACAATAACTTGTGTTTAAGTGTATGGATCTCTCTGAAATTGTACTGCAAGGTACCATACCTCAAAGGGAAGGCTGGGATTGATTTTGGGGGTAATTGCCTCAAAATTTTAGGAATTAGGGGCCAAAAAGGGGCAAAAAACAAGCATTTTTCAGGTCTCATGACAATAACTTGTGTGTAAGTGTATGGATCTTTCTGAAATTGTACTACAAGGTTCCATATCACAAAGGGAAAGCTGGAATTGAGTTTGGGGGTAATTGCCCAAAACGTTTTGGAATTAGGGGCCAAAAATAAGCATTTTTCTAGTTTCCAGACAATAACTTGTGTTCAAGTGTATGGATCTCTCTGAAATTGTACTGCAAGGTACCATACCACAAAGGAAAGGCTGGAATTGAGTTTGGGGGTGATGAATCAAAAAATTTGGGGGGGGGGGTTCTTCCTTTTTTTTTCGTTTAAATTTTCCATTTTAAATTGGTTATTTCTGATTTATATATAAATGCAAATAATAATGATATGGTTTGAATAGGTAAATTAAATTTTTTTAAGTTCTTAGACCACATTCATTTTGTGTCAGAAACCTATGCTGTGTCAAATATTTAATCACAATCCATATTCAGAGCTGTATCAAGCTTGAATGTTCTGTCCATACTTGCCCCAACTGTTCAGGGTTCGACCTCTGCGGTCGTATCAAGCTGTGCCCAGCGAAGCATTTTATTATAATATGTATCAATTTCGATCTAGTATTAGTATCCACTGTGTCTAAACTACCCCGGCAAAAAATGTTTGGACTCGATGGTATCTAGTATCCGGCACGGTGACGGAACATCAATAGACAGAAAAAGGTATTTTTCTGTTTATTTATTTGTTATTTTTATGATATCGAAGAATATATATATACATATATTATTATTTTCTATTGTGAGATGTAATATTTTCTACAACCGTTCTAGATTAACAGAGAAATAAGTAAAAATGCACGCCAAAATGACGAATTGGGTGAACCTTGCCTCGAATTTGTTTAATTTCTCCTTAAATTGTTCACATGGTACGGAAAGAAAGGTACGGAAAGAAAGATATTAACGGACTTTTACAGTTTGTTCTTATGTATGCTATTCCGTTATTAATAGAAAAATATTCCAAGCGCAAACATGTTTAACCCCGACACATTTAGTATGTGCATGTCCCAATTCAGTTCAGGAGCCTGTATTCCAGAGGTTGCCGTTGGTTGCATTCTGTCGTATTACATTTTCGTTTGTTATCTTATAATAAATGAGGATGTTAGTTTAATCGTTTCTATTTTTTCGTAGCATGTCAATCACAACTGCCGCTAAAAAACACGATTAACACTTTGAACAGGTACATAGAAGTCTCCTCGTTCCTCCTTTTGTGTTTTGAACAGCTATTTATATGGTTAAAAAGCGAAAAGTATTGGATCTAACATTAGTTTCAATAGAGTTTCATCGTGACCGATTCTTATGATCTTTTTCCGCTTAGACTGAGTATAGGAGACTTAAAAAATTCTTCATCTTTTCCAAATAGTGTTTCAAGGTTAGAAAATACTCATTTACCCGTTCTTACTGTTTAATGCCTTATCACAGAGGTTTGTTATGAACGGATATATGACTCATCAACGAATTCTAACACGAGTCACGCGACAGGTTGCCACTAGTAGCGTACGTAGGGACTGCTGACCCTTCCGGGTCACCTGAGTTCAACCGGTATTTTAGTTTGGTTGGAATTACTCTTTTCATCGTTTTTCGTCTGTCCGTTTTTCTTCCACTTAAAGTCTTTGATTCTCCTCCCCCGTTAAATTTACTCATTTATTGGTAGTCCGAGATTACTCTGACGGTGGGTCACTGTGAAAACTGTCTAAATATGAGAAAGTAAAGGGTGGCAGGTAGGTGAAACTTACATAAATGAAGAGATAAATGAAAAATGAACAAATTGATACCCGATTTATATAATTCCAAGGCCGTCCGTTGGCACCTGAAGCGACGAAGCAGCGCATCTATTTTGGACGGGCAAATATCCACTTTTTGATATGGGACGAGCTCTGACGTCCCACGGCCCAGCTTGTCTGGCAAAACAGCCGTTGGTCTTCAGAATAATCTCGGACTAATTTATTGGTTATTGAAGTAAATCTAAAAATAAATAAATTTTCAGTGCCAACAGTATCGACATTAAGAACAAAAGAAGTAGGATCGACATACATTCGTTGGGGCCATAACAAATGTCCAACAAAATCCTCTATAGTGTATGAAGGTACGTATACATATACATTGGCAATGATTATATGATCGGCACTTACAGTCCCGCAATTCCGTATATTTTTCTTGTCTTCATACTGAAGAGCTCGAAATGTGGACGTTCATAATTACAATTGGCGTGTCTAAAAACTTACCCTCGGTAGTTACTGCCTTTGGGTGATGTGATTATATACAATATAGGACAATCGTAAGAAACATTGAGTCTTTAAAACTCGTACATTTATGTTCTATAATATTTCAGCTTATATATGGTTTTATCCTGAAATTTAACATTGACGATTGAACGTTTAATTTACTGATTCCCAATCGTTTGTTTTTTTTTAAACAGAAATCGACATTGCTTGAATCAGAGACATATAATACAATCATATAATATGTCTCTGCTTGAATGAAGTGTGACGTAAACAGTAAGTTTTTACATTTCCCGTATTTATATGAAAATTTGCATAGTAAAATGGCTCACTATATTCTAATGTTAATGATCCTAAGAAAAAAAAATCTTTTTTAAAAACACTCAAGTTTAATTAACCAGCCTGCATGACCATTCATTCTTTCTATGGAAGTCAACAGGCTTTCGATAATTCATGTTTCTATGTTTGCACTGAATATTTAAATTTTTATACCATAAACTTAACAATACTTTGCTTGTATTTTCTAGTCTAGGATGAATTTATCAACTCTGATTGAATGCCTTTATTTTACTATTGTACAGAAGTAATCAGCATGATTAGTAAAGTAAGTGATTGCATTAGAGTTGAAAAATTCTCTCAAAACTAGGTAACACAAGCACTAGTTTATAGTTTAGACCGGTATATACTAGCAGTTTATTACATCCTCGTCCTGTGGTCTATGGTGGATAGTTGTCTCATTGGCAATCGTACGACATCTCCTTATTATTAAGTTCGTGGTATAAATCTAGAAAATTGAAAATCAGTGTAAACAATGAAAATGCAACACCAGAATCCTACATACCCAAGCGCCTGTGTTTGGATGTCAAAATGCGTAATAATCAATCCCCATTTTGTTTTTAATACAGGTTATGTTGCTGGGAAGAAGCATAATATTAATGGGGGCGGATCAAATTTCCTGTGCTTAACAAAGCAACCAGAATATACAAATCTACAATCACCTAACATTGCAAAGAACCCATACGGCGTGGAAACCGACATAAATAGATTCAGTCCGAGTATTGCTGACAAAGATATGACATGTGCCGTTTGTCTCACACAAAGGTCGTCTGTCTTAATGATACCTGGAACGAAGTCTTGTCCTAGCGACTGGAATATGGAATACTGGGGATATCTGATGTCACATGGTGTTGGTGGAACGTGGCAGCCAACAAAGTACATTTGCACTGACAACAGACCTGTTGCAGTACCCAGTGGTGATCGTGATAATGGAGAATCTGTTGTTTATTTAGTTGGAGGTGTTTGTGGATCTCTAAAATGTCCACCTTACATCAACGGTAAACCTTTGACTTGTGTTGTTTGTTCACGCTAATAAACATCTTTCTGTATTTTTTAGTTTACATCGAGAAATAAATGATGGTGAACCACACAACAAATGCCTTCAGTTCTTTTAAATGTTTTTAATTATAAAAAGTTAAAGGGGTACCTGAAGGGCAATGAAAGACTACGGGTCGAAGAAGGGCACATTTCGCCTTGGTCAAAAACAAGACGAAAAGTCACACGACAGTAAAATAAATAATTGACCTCAACATGTCTTTTTTATGGCGTCGAGCAGGCATTTGTCACAAATTTATTTTTACCTATAAACATTAATATAAAGGTGTATCGGTAATTTTATTTCCAGACACAAATGCCAGTGGCGTTTGGGTGATGTTTCATTAATGTACAAGTGGCCTCGGTGATCATGTGGTCTGAGTAGCTTATCTACAGTATCACTATAGCCTGTCAACTATGTCGTTGTGAGTTCCATACCCGCACTTCCGTTCTTCTTCGATCTAATTGACTATGATTTCCAGTTTTCCTTCCGAAGGTTGGTTGTTCTCTCTGGTTACTCCTGCTTCCGCCACCAATGAAAACTGGCCTTCACGATATCACCAAGAGTGCTATAAGTGGCGGTAAACACACACGACCAATAAATCAATTAATCATTGATGTTCACTCCGCATTTCCTTTTGTTTATACAAGAATATCGAAAGAAGCTCAAACAGTTTAAGGATATAACACATTATAAAAAACGAAACCAATTAACCCTCGAGCAAGTGTTTATTTTTAATAGAAAACAGTAACGCCGACCCCCTTTTTGATCTTATAGTGATGATTTTCTAAATATTGTTTAACATTTCACAGTGGTATCATACTTTAACTTTGTTTAAACCTGTTTATTTACTTTTGACCTTAATTATTTACCCCTTATAATTTTTATTTACTGTGTATTTGCTTTCAGGTATCACAGATCAAATTTATTCGTTCATTGTGTGTTAATTTACGTTTATTTGATTGAGTTAAGCCTTCCAATTGATATTTTATAGTGTGTCTTTCTATGTTGTGATGTTATACTATTGTTTCAGAAAAGGGAGAAGGTTTGGTACCATTAAAACGTTTAATCCCGCTGCAAATGTTTGCACCTGTCCTAAGTCAGGAATCTGATGTAATGTAGTTGTCGTCTGTTTATGTAGTTCATACGTGTTTCTCGTTTCTCGTTTTTATATAGATTAGACCGTTGGTTTTCCCGTTTGAATGGTTTTACACTAGTAATTTTTGGGGCTTGCTGTTCGGTGTGAGGCTATGTTCCGTGTTGAAGGCCGTACCTTGACCTATAATGGTTTACTTTTATAAATTGTTACTTGGATGGAGAGTTGTCTCATTGGCACTCATACCACATCTTCCTATATCTATTTACAGTAGTTTATTTCCTTTTTTTCCTTTTAAATCTTAATTTTGAAAAAGAGGGATGGCACATATTTATAACAATTAGATTGCTTTCATATAAGTAAGAATACATTAGATAAATGAATATAATCTTAATAATAAGAAAAAAATATTGAAAAATATCCGTTTCACAGAAAACCGTACTAGGAGCGTATATAACAAAAAGTTGTAAAAATGAACTTTACACTTGTAAAAGATGTCGAAGTCCGTCATCAGGAGGAAAATGATCCGTATCATACACCTTTCCTTTCTTTACAAACACAATCAAAACTAAATAAAACAAACAAAAAACAAAATCAAAATCAAAACAAAACAAAACACCACATCCCCTTAAAAAAGAGAAACAATACTCAATGTTATTTTCTCAACTCGTCCATAATGTCTGGCCCACTGATCCCGACTGATGTGAATGACCACTGAAATCTCCATACACGATACAGCATTACTACATATATAGACACTAACGAATATAGAAGATACATTTTGCTTTAACTTGGTTGATAGACAACTTTATTTATGCCGATGTCATATAGCATAAGTTGTAATATTGCCATTTTATGTTAGTTAACTGATATAATTGAATATACAAAATAAGAAGATGTGGTATGATTTGCAAATGAGACAACTCTCCACCAGAGACCACATGACATAGAAGTTAACAACTATAGGTCACCGTTCGGCCTTCAACAATGAGCAAAGCCAATACCGCATAGTCAGCTATAAACGTCCCCGAAATGACAAATGTAAAACAATTTAAACGGAAAACTAACGGCCTGATTTATATACAAAACAATGAAAAAAAAATATGATAAAAAGGAACAAACAATAACCACAGAGCTACCGGCCCCTGACTTGGAACAGGTACATAAGAATGTGGCAAGGTTGAACATGTTAGCTGGCACCCACCCCCTAACCTTTGACAGTGGTGTAACAGCACGACATATGAATTAGCTATCAAATCAGTTGAAAAGAGCTTACCTCATCAGATCGGTACAAAACAGAAAAACATGTATCAAAAAACCAAGACCGGACGTGACAGGGTATTTATACATCCCCAGAATAAAAAAGACACAAGTACAGATCTGAGAGTACTTTGATTCCGTCTCCGAATTTATCTATACTTTAGGTCCCTTTTGGTTTGAGCAGCTCTTTAACGTTTGGTATTAGGTTTGGATTTCAAATATTTAGAACTCGTGCATCACTGAAGATATATTAATTGCTGAAATGCGCATCTGGTGCAGAAAAAATCGTCCGTAATGTTTTTACTACCTCTGCTGGGGGACTTACTTCACCGAGGATACCAGCAGCCCAGTAGCCAGTTCTTCGGTACTAACATGAAAATACAGATATTGTTGAATTGCGATTTGGTGTTATAAAATTTTGGAAATCATTTAAAAATAATGAATATATCTCCCACATGCAAAGTTCTGATTCCTTGTCCGAATTTGACCATAACTTAGGTCCGTTTTGGTTTGATCAGCTCTGTAACGTATGTACTATGTTTGGATTTTCAAATATTTTGGCCTCGGAAACAATATTACACATCAAAAGCTATATAAACACTGTCAAATCTAATCATATATCTATTTTTAAATTTTAACCTGAAGATTGTTGCTGTGGAATTTATACAAAAATTAGTTTATCAAACCTATTGAAATATTTCATTTTATAGAGCGTAAACTATGATCTCATTTTATATTTTTTCCAAATGAAGATAATGTGCATAAAAAATTGAAAACAACACGTTAAATAATTTCATGCGTCCGAAGCGCTTTTCTTCATTACCTTCATTAGGAACGCTAAAAGCCAAATATTTGAAAGCCGAGGATGTATAAGTATCGAAACAGTTGAAGAGCTTCATAACTTAATAGTATGCATATCCTTGATACTAATAATTACGATAATAAACATGTTGTTTGTATGTGTGAAATACCTACAATGATATTTTCTGAATTCACAGTGAAAATAAGTCCAACAGGCAATTCCAAATGTGCAATGTGCTTTATCATACAATGACAAAGACAAAAACTTTATATAAGTCCACGTCATGCACATATATATAAACCAGAGATATATATAAAAGGTGAACTACAGCTAAACATACGCATCTCTTAAAAGAGCAACGAGAGACTTATTAAAAGAACATATACTTTAAACTAATTTAAACTAATGTATATACAAGCTTTAAATCTATTTGTTACATAGACATATATATATATACAACCCACTCGAAAAAAGTGTTGTGAGAGACTGATTAAAACAGATTTACATAAACGTGATGTATAAACAAACATTAATCATATGAAACACTTTTCTTTTTAATAATATATCGTGGCAGATTTTGGCAGTGTAAAATTGCATATCATCATTATTAAACATAAATATAAAGTTTTTCAGCATCATACTTATTCATAAAAGTACCGTTAACATGACTATCACGATTAAAAAGGCTATTACATTAATCTGCATTTATATACATATATGGAGTTATGTCCTTTCATAGGTTCGATAGGTTATTCTTTTCAAGAACCAACCCGTACGATACCAAATTTCAATGAAAAGTGCTTCACAGCATACAATAATGACCTGTGTCAGGTCATTATTTACCTCGATACTTTTGTTTGTTAAAACATTATTTGATAGTAATCATGTGTTGTTGCCATTTGTGGGTTTGTAAATAATTTCCCACCTTAAATACCCCTTTACTCCATTTATTAGAATACTATTCTATTATTAGATTAGATTTACTTATTCCAGAACACGTCTATAACGCACAATTATATGAGATAAAATTTTATAATATTCTATCATGATTCTAAATTTTTTAAGAAAAAAAAACTGTATTGCCTAGCAAAAAAAAGAAAACGATTATTCTGAACAAGTGTTTTTATTTAAATTGTCGAACAAACAATGGTTCTCGCGGTACAAAGGTCATAAACCAGAGAAAAAAGCATACTCCTTTTTATAAATTTAATATCATAAATTACTTACCAAGTGGCTTGTATTTTTCATTTATCGAAACATTTGCTTGATTTCTCAGGCGGAAACCCGGTTGGAACGAAACAAAAGAAATGGAACTCTTTGTTAGAGAAGGTGAAAAAGCAAAATTGGTATATTTGAATTGTTTACATCTGTTTCTATGGGCTTTAAAGTTTAATAAAGGTGCATAATTTAGGATTTTATGCATCTTACACACGTGTTTTTACTTGAATTATAGTATGGAGCTTCGAGATATTTGTAAAATTTTAAATCATAGGCCCTTTTTTTATAAAACATTCGATTGTGGCAGGTTCAAATCCAAGTGGATCTTTTTCTTGCATAAGCATAAATTCCGCCGAAAAAAATGACCAGACAGATAATAGATTGATCTTTCTAAAGCATGAATTTGCATCTCTATCCCCGGTAAATCCAAAACATGAGTAATAATTGCATCGAAAAGAGAAAGTCGCGTGCACCTTTTTATGTTCGGGCATGTTTGAGTTGTCTATTCTGTCTTGAAAACGTATCAAGCAAATAAAGGTAACAGTAGTATACCGCTGTTCGAAATTCATAAATCGATTGAGAAAAAACAAATCCGGGTTACAAACTAAAACTGAGGGAAACACATTAAATATAAGAGGAGAATTACGACACAACAGAAACACAACATTAAAATGTAACACACACAGAAACGAACTATAATATAACAATGGCCATTTTCCTGACTTGGTACAGGACATTTTAAGAAAAAAATGGTGGGTTGAACCTGGTTTTGTGGCTAGCCAAACCGCCCGCTTTTATGGCAATGTTAAATATAACATTAAAATGACAACATTACATGACAGGACTACACTACAAATAAATGGGAGAACATATAGGACAAAGAAACACACGAATAATAGCTAGCAGAAGGTACTAGGCTTAAAATTCAATACGCCAGACGTGCGTCTCGTCCACACAAGACTAACCAGTGACGCTCAGATAAAAAAAAACGAACGATCTTAATTCTTGGAGATATAAACGCCAAAGTAAATGGTCCAAGTTCTTTCAGTTCCGTTAGAGACAAACGATCCGAAACATTTGCGAAATTTTTGGACGAATTGAGCCTTGTTTCTCTACATTTGCAATCCTTTGGAGAAGGAAATACATTTACATTCCAGTCGTATGAAAATGGTCCATCTGCAGCTATAGACCATGTTTTGATATCAAAGGATAATATCAGTCTGGTAGATTCAACACGTGTGTAAGACCATGAGTCATTTAATGTTTCGGATCATCACCCAATTTTAGCTAAGCTATCATTAGACAATGCTGACACTGAAACAATAATAAAACCATGAAAAGTATCATGGAAAAAGGCACGAGAAAGGAACAGTTTGGAAGACTTTTCTTTTGCAACATCACATCTAATGGACGTGGAAATACAGAATGAAGGATGTTCTAATTGTGATATAGAGTGTTATTATACAAATATCATCGATGCGAAACAAAAATCAGAAACAGAAACTTTACCACACACAACTTTTGTTAAATATCTTAAACCTTACTGGACTCAACCTGTAAATGCGTTGCATTAACATATGACTTTAAAACGTCAACAATGGACGGATTTTTGAAAATCGACAAAGGGGAAAACAGATCAAATTTCTAGAGTACAAATCTGCCAAGAGAAATTTCCGTCGGGAATTATGAAATGCATATCAAAGGCATATGCTAGAGACATATGATTCACACGAAAAGGATTTTAATATAGATCAAAAACGTCTCTGGTAATTTTTGAACAAAAATAAAAAGTCAAAGAACTTCTAATAAAAAAACTCATGGTGAATGGGAAACAATGTTCGACTCAGGATGATATTTTAGACGGATGAACCGGGCACTTTGAGTCAATTTTCAAACAAAATACCGGATCAGCTAAATATTATACTAGTAGTTAACGAAGAAGGGAAAGTGTTAATGAGCCTAAAAAATAACAAAGCGTCTGGTATTGATTACATTGAATATGAATACTAGTATGAACATCTGAAATACGGTGGTAACAGTTTAAGAGATCATATGACAAAGCTATTGAACTTAGTTTGTTAAACCATTTTTGCTCCCAAATCTTGGTAACCAAGTTTAATTGTCCCTTTATTCAAATGAGGAAATAAATGCAAAGGAGATCCAAACTCATACCGAGGAATAAGTATAGCACCGTGTATCGGAAAAGTGTTTGATAAAAGTATCGATTTAAAATTAGAATTGAAAAAATACAACAAATGCTTTCCAACCCCACAGCAAACGGCATATCAGCAGTGTTTATCGTGTTTACATACATCAGTTAATATCCATGAATCCATTTATCACCATCTTGAAAGACTAGGACGGATAATAGTTGTTTCAACAAAAGCATTTGATACGGTTTGGCACAATGGATTGTTGTATAAGCTGCTTGAATATGGTGTAACTGGAAAGTTATGGTTGCTTATAGCTGAAATGTATTTGGACGCTCAAAGTACAGTTCTTTTCAACGGACAAATGTCACGTTTCTTCTAAATTTATCGTGATGTTCGTCAAGGGAGCAGCTATTTCATCACACGTACAAGCAGATGATATCGCTTTGATCAGTACAAACTGTGGTAACTTGCAGACGATGGTATCAGTATGCGGAAATGTTTGGAAATTTAGGTTTAATCCACCGAAAGGCTTCATATTTTTTTGTTTTTATAGTGATTGAAATTATAACACAAATGTTGACTGCTGTACCCCTATTTTTGACATTTTTACCTATTATGTCTGTTTGTTTTGTTCACACATTGTTGTCAATAGAATGGAATTTTATGCGACTGTCATACAAGTGAGAGGTTTGGCTAGCTTTAAAACCAAGTTTAATCCACCATTTTGTACATAAGGAAATGCCTGTACCATGTCAGGAATATGACAGTTGTTTTTCCATTCGTTTACACTTTCAGAAGGTCTTCATCCGGCATGGACTTTTAGCCGAAAACACCCATTACTTATAGAACAGTGCATGCCGTTTTATTGTCAATCTGTGTACCTTAACCCATCCATACTATATTTTCTGTGCGACACATGCGGAAGGTTTTTCGCTGATATAACTCTTCACATCGTACTCTCTTGTGAATCATTCCAGCCAGAAAGGGACAAGTTTTTTGTGATCTGATAAAAATAGGTCTAATCGAATTAGTGCTTATCTTCATAGTTTAACTGACGAAGACGTTTTAGCATGTATCTTATCATGCCATACAGACATCGACCTGGACGAAGCTGAAAGGACTATTTTTCAAAAGGCCTGCATCACAAACATTTACTGGATGTGTGCGAATTCAAGATGTACGAATAAACTGGTGTTTATATATTGGACATTAATTTGTGTATAATATTCTACTGTGTAGGCAATGCTACTTCTACATAAGGAAATGCCTGTACCAAGTCCGGAATATGACAGTTGTTTTCCATTCGTTTGTTGTGTTTGAGCTTTTGATTTTGCCAATTATTAAGGGACTTACCGTTTTGAATTTTCCTTGGAGTTCGGTATTTTTGTTGTTTTACTTTTTTCTTAGGCTTAGAAACGTTTTCTTTTTCACATTTTACGCATTCTTCACGTTTTATATAATTTTGTGAAGGTTAATTTTGATATATTGTTTGTAAATATATTTCCATCTTCCAACTTTACTCTAACTGTCGATCTAACTAAAAAGTAAAATCACAAAAATACCGAACTCCGAAGAAAATGCAAAAAGGAATGTCCCTAATCAAATGGCAAAATCAAAAGCTCAAACACATCAAACGAATGGATAACAACTGTCATATTCCTGACTTGGTACAGGCATTTTCTTATGTAGAAAATGGTGGATTGAACCTGGTTTTAAAGCTAGCTAAACCTCTAACTTGTATGACAGTCGCATCAAATTCCATTATATCGACAACGATGCGTGAACAAAACAAACAGACACAATAGGTAAAAATGTCAAAAATAGGGGTACAGCAGTCAACATTGTGTTATCATCTTAATCACTATAAAACAAACAAATTTAACAAAGAAGCACAAAAAGGCATGCCTGATATTCATATGATGAAGACATAATCTTTCAATCAGTTTAATTGAAGTCTGGAGCTGGCATGTCAGTTAACTGCTTGTAGTCTGTTGTTATTTATGTATTATTGTCATTTTGTTTATTTTCTTTGGTTACATCTTCTGACATCAGACTCGGACTTCTCTTGAACTGAATTTTAATGTGCGTATTGTTATGCGTTTACTTTTCTACATTGGCTAGAGGTTAAGGGGGAGGGTTGAGATCTCATAAACATGTTTAACCCCGCCGCATTTTTGCGCCTGTCCCAAGCCAGTAGCCTCTAGCCTTTGTTAGTCTTGTATTATTTTTAATTTTAGTTTCTTGTGTACAATTTGGAGTTTAGTATGGCGTTCATTATCACTGAACTAGTATATATATTTGTTTAGGGGCCAGCTGAAGGACGCCTCCGGGTGCGGGAATTTCTCGCTGCATTGAAGACCTGTTGGTGACCTTCTGCTGTTGTCTGTTCTATGGTCGGTTTGTTGTCTCTTTGACACATTCCCCATTTCCATTCTCAATTTTATCAAATTTAACAACCTCATTTTGCTTTTTATTATACGATTTTATTTATATATGTAAAATCCACCAATAAAGGATTGAAAGATTTTAAGTACTGGGACCGAATCCTTACCCTGACAGACACATGGTTAGGCTATTTGTTTTAGGTATTTTTGTCATATAGCTCTTCAACTGTTTCGGTACTTATACATCCCTCGGATTTCAAATGCTTGGCTTTGAGCGTTCCTGATGAAGGTAAATCCAGAAAAGCGCTTTGGACGCATGAAATTACTAAACGTGTTGTTTTCAATTTTTTAACATTAACTTTGACGTAGAATCACGCGTTTGACGTCACACAGGTAGAAATAGAATAATTTTGTCGTTCAATGTATGACGGGATGCATAAGTAAAGGGTCACGTCAAATGGATATCACAAAAAACAGACTTAACAGTAAAAGTAAAAAGGCATACATAAAATTTAACAAACTCATTTTGCTTTTTTATTATACGATTATATCTATATATGTAAAATCCTCCCATAAAGGATTGAAAGATTTTAAGAACTTGGACCGAATCCTTACCGTGACAGACACATGGTTTGATTGACATTAACTTTGACATAGAATCCCGCGTTTGACGTCACACAGGTAGAAATAATTTTGTCGTTCAATGTATGACGAGATGCATAAGTACAGAGTCACGTCAAATGGATAACACAAAAAACCGACTTAACAGTAAAAATAGTATTAATAAAGACAAATAAAAGAATACTATAACACGTTATTAAGATGATAAACGACGTAAGTACGCAGAATCTATACTTAAAGACCATCGTGTATTAATTGTGAAGTTGATACGGAATATTTATCAACAAGGTGTTGGTACCTTCCGAGGAACTTTTTTAGAAAAAGGACGAGACGTTCTTAGACATACCCCTGGTTCATCAACTTTCTGCTCGGACACTGGTGACGTTTTATGAAGTCTGAGTAGGAGCTGCAAGCTCTTGAACACCGAATAAGTTGGGAAATGTATATCCCATATGCAGGTGAAGTTGGTATATTGCTACTAAAATGGGGGAAATTGATAATTTCAAAATTAGAATCGTCTCGTTTGTCATAGATTCTCTTCATCATTGGAGGAAATAAAGATATGAAGATATTATGTCAGTTTGGGTTGCCTACCCAATTATGTCAATATAACGCAATTATAAATAATTGTCATACCATGGGAGGTTTAACTAGCAAGGTTTAACCCACTATTTTCTTCGGAAAATGCCTGTACCAAGTTAGGAATATGACATATGACTTTGGTCATTCTGTAAAAACCCCACTATTTTATTGCTTCCTTCATGCAAATTAGATGATAAATAAAATAATATGTGATAACGAAGGTGAAAAGAACCAATATTCCAGCTTGATTTGAAGCCGATACATGTACGTGGTTTCAGAGTAAACAATCAAAATTGGGGAAGTAATAAAGACAAGGGGATGCTGAACGGGCAGGTACCTCTATAGCACCTAGTGAGCTTTGACCATCATGGTGTAAAACCTCTGCAGTACAAAGTTGGCTTCTGACATCATTTACGACTCACTTCCTCTTCCAAGATCCACATATTTTTTTCTCTAAATATAATATACAAACGGTCAAAGCAGTCTCCTTCACATTCCTGCTTTTAACATGCATATTTAATGATACTTTAGTTGGATCCAACAATGCCACTATATAGAAATAAGAAGATGTGATATGATTGCCAATCTATATCTGTATCTTTTCTTCACCTTGATTATGTAATAGCACTTTCTAGGGCTAATAAAACACAATACTTTCCTCTGAGGTGGATTCGCTTTATTTCTTGACAAAATCAGGATAATAACAATAACTAAATAAATACCCTCGCATGAGGTGCAAAGGCCTCCTGAATTATCTAATTGGAATTTAATCACATCTTCCCAGGATTACTTAAAATATACCTGTATATAGAATATAGAACACTAAGAAAGAATGTTACTCAAACTTAGAATTATATCAAACACATATGTCTATGTCAACCATTATATCAAAAAGTGATAACCAGTATATAGAACAAAAGAAATATAGCGCCAAAACATAATAACCAATAGAAATAAAGAAAGTGTGCTGTCCAATGAACCATGAAAAGAAAGCCTTTGAAGTAAAATACAGTGAAACCAAAGTTACCCAAACCAGTAGAAAATGTCGTCTGTCAATAAGTCCAACTGTCAAATAAGCAAATAAAATGAACTATGAAAATATATAGTCTAATCAATTAATTACAATCTGTAATTAATATACTCATACCTTTTAATTAATCAATATAAGTCAGATAATAAACAAAATATAATACCATAAACTAAATATAAAAATATACACAATTACTGTAATACCTACAGTCTACCACAATTATAGGAGATTAGGGATTGCTCACTAAAAGTAAGGGTAAAAATTTCATCCACCATAATGTTAAAAGAATAGTCCATTACCATATATTTATATAGATTATAACATGGCATTTTTCATATCAGACCCCTTATCAGCCCTAGGTCATGATATCAGCCCGAGAGCCGACAGGCTCGAGGGATGATTTTGACCATGGGCTGATAAGGGGTCTGATTAAAAAATGACCTGTTATGTTCTTTTTAACAGCAGAAGACATACAGACAAGAATTATTTAAAACTTTAAAAAATGCATTTATTGTATTATTTGTTTTGCATTTTTTAATAATATATTGTCCTGATTCCTAATAGTTTTTTTTATCCAACTTAGTAATTTTTTTCACTAAAAACGTACCATTGAGGTGTATTTTCCGAATGACATCAAAATGCCATGCGATAACGTTACAGAAAGGCATGCGATAATAACCGGAAGCAGTTGATATAACCGGAAGCAGTTGATATGAACCGGAAGCAGTTAATGTTAACTGGAAGCAGTTGATAACAAACGTCATAATCACATGGCTAAGACAATTCTTCAATTTAATGAATAAATATATGTACAAATTAGTTTTATCATGGGGTACAATTATACCATTATTTTATATATAAAATATATTATTAAATATATACAAGTCTAAATTGAAAACAACATTCAAACCTATGATTGCGTTGGATAAAAACCGCAATTTCTATACGTGTGCATGCAAAACAAATTTCTTGTTAGAGGGGTCTAAATACAGCACAAACAACATTTTCCATATATATATATATATACTTAAAATCAAATTCTACGTCCACACACGTAGAAACATATAAAAAGAATTGACGTTCAAAAATCCTTTAATTCACTACATTTTTCTCCAACCGGTTTCACATCTTTGTGATAATCATGGATAATAATGTTACTAATGAAGTCAATAGAAACGTAACGTCACGATCATGAGTCCGTAACTATGCAGACAAGGGACGTAACACTAACGTAATTTGTGTCTTATCTATTTAAGCTTGATTTTTACTTTTTAATGAAAATGTTTTCTTAACACTCAAATCGATTCTTGATTGCACATATTGCTGTTTAACAATAAAATTTGGTGTACAGCATTCCATAAAGTATCCCTGTTAAATTTACCAATTTCATGCACATTCTTAATACACATTTTCTACATACAGCATTTAAAAATGTCAGTTTCTGGTATAATATACACGATGAGACAACTCTCCACCAGAGACCAAATGACATAGAAGTTAACAACTATTGGTCACCGTACGGCCTTCAAAAATAAGCAAACCCATACCGTATAGTAAGCTATAAAAGGCATCGAACTGACAAATGTAAAATAATTCAAACGAGAAAACTAACGGCCATGTTTAAGTACAAAACAATAAACGAAAAACAAATATGTTATACAGCAACAAACGAAAACCACTGAATTACATGCTCATGACTTGAGACTTAAAACTCCTAACAAACCACAAAAGACACAAATTACAGATCTGAGAGTACCCACAGTTACTGAAAGCTAATTGAAAGCCAATAACAACTAATAAAAATCATGTGTCTAAGACCAAAATATCAATAAGTACACATCCAACATCCATTGGATAAAGTGTAAAGACGTCATTAACAATCAGAGAAGAACATGACCTTGTGCAATGCCAAAATATAGGTATCGACAGATTGTAGAACCGTGAATGTAACGTGTGTATAACAATGAAATTTAGTTTTGTCTTAATTTACTGATATAAAAATCAATATTTAAACCGATAAAAACAATATTTAAAGATGTAATTACAGTGTTGAATTGGTAACCTTTTAGAATAAGTTTATTTAAAGGATCGATAAGTTAATCCGAATCGTATCTAAATTTATGAGCTCGGTGAATAAAATCACCGTAAAAAGTAGGATGGGCTATTCCGTTTGAAATAAGGATTCTACAGGTACAGCCAAAGTTCAAAACCTAATCTTTGTATCTATGGAAGAATTTAGTTTTAAGTAATTTGAGGGAACAAAATTCTTGCCTCAATTACCTTTCATAGTAATACATATATTACGATGATTGAATTCCAAAACGTCACTACAGTCACGGGTGTAACAAACGAGTCGGTAAAAAGGTGCCAAAGCATCATAATCTTCCAAAAAAAGGAAAATTAACAAAAGGAAACGAAAAATCGTCTTTTTTGTTGTAAATTTTTGTGTAGAGTTTCCCATGTAAAACTAACATATCTAAATCTAGGAAAGGAGAATTATTACCGTTTAAATTTGATTGATGTAAAATAAGTTCCTTTGGGTAAATTTCTGCAGTATACAGTAGAGAATTCCTAACGCACAAATATCATCAAGATAACGATAAGTGTTATTGAATTTATCGATCAAATGCAATTTAAATGGGTCTTTTCTGAGTTTGGCCATAAACATATAACATGAACAAGTCCGTTATTAATGGGGCACAATTGGTGCCCATAGCAATACCTACAACCTGTCAATATACCTTATATCCGAAACGTACATAAATGTTGTCAAGAAGAAAATTTAAAGCTTTAATCCTTTCATAACAGTTACAGTAAGTATATCTAGAATATTCTCCTTTTTCATTACAAAAGAATGTTTTTATGAGTTGAAGCAAATAAATCTGCTACCAGATTTAACAAAGGACCATTCAATTAAAAAAGAGAACTTCTGTTTGATAAGTGTTGTGCAAAGTTAGAAGTTATTATTTTCATAATGAACAATTATTCAGTTCAATTCTATTTTATAATTCCCGCAATATATTTTCCGCGAATATGACATTCATGTCCCATTGTCATCATATCGGCCCAGATGTTATGCGTAGAAATTCACTTAACAACGGTGTTTTTAAACGTTATAATATGTTTAACATGCAATTAATTACCTTTCAAGATAGTTTTTATATATCCTTTTAATATAAAGAGTCGTTAATTTGTCCTTAAAGGTCCTCGTTTACTGTTTACATGTTCACCGGAAATAGGGACTATGCAACTATGTAGTTATTTTTAGCACAAGATGCTAAAAAGAGTCTGATAGTTTTTCAGTTTGAAATCTGACGTTGACCGAACCAGTTGATCGTATTTATAGTAAACAAAAATATTGTTTTCAGGTATATTTTGCACATACATTGCATTGATTTTAATTTATACACACCATTTAAACTTAAATATTCATTCACTTGAAAAGATTTATAGTTTCATTGAACAAAAGTTCACAACAATTCCGATCGGCGCTACAATTGGTGGCAGCGGTGGGATAAAAAACCAAAAAAAAAAAAAAAAAACCAAACCAACAATTTAAATTAAAAGAATAAATTTATTGATACTTAAAGTGTAAATTGAAACACAAAGAGTAAATTAAATTTTTTACAGTGATATATCGAAACACAACTTTGCTGAAACTTTAAGCGTTTAATAAATTTTCTTTATTAAAATTTATGAAAAATACAGAGAGTTACTGAAACTCGAAGTGTATTTTTGAAGCCCATTGAAGCTTGAGAATTACTGAAACGTGAGAGCTGTGACTTTTCATAAATAATACGAAAATAAAGAATAAGTGTTGAATAATTTTTCTTTATAAAAATTTATGAAATAACAGAGAGTTACTGAAACTCGAAGTATATTTTTAAAGCCTATTGAAGCTTGAGAGTTACTGAAACTTAAGAGCTGTGATTTTTTTTATAAATAATACGAAAATAAAAAAAATTAAAATTAAAAAGTATTAAAGAAATTATAAGCACTCAAATGTTGCTGAAACTTAGAGTGTGAATAAAGTATAGATAAAATATTATTGTCGAAAACTAATTGGTAAAAAAAGAAATACACAAAAACATATTTTATTGTTCTGAAAATTGTTTACATAAACTGTAAAGCTTAAAGGATTGTATATGTTTAATTACTATTAGATAATATACTGATTAATTGAAACATTAAGAATATTCAAACCTTAGCTTCTGCTCAAGTCAAAATGTTTTTACAGAATAGAGAACTTCCATTGCCGATATTTTCTGGTAACGGGGGAAATTCCAGCGTGGTTTCAAATAGTGGGTTATCAAATTTGCCAAGTTTACATAGTTCTACAAGTCATCTTACCTTGCCTGCTTTAGCCAGTAATAATTAGTTAAATGAACCGGGGGTGTCAATGATAAGAGAGAGTGCACTGAACACAAATACTCGATTTCAGAGTACACAGAGTACATATAACCCATCCCACAGTGCACTGAGCACTCATATCCCATCACAGAGTGCACTGAGCATTAATGTTCCAGTATATAGTGCACTGAGCACTAACGTACAACATCAGAGTGCACCGAGCACATATATTCAAATTCAAGGTGCACTGAGCACATGTATTTCATCACAATGTGCACTGAGCACTGGTCCATATACACAAAGTGCACTGAGCACTGGTCCATATAACCAAAGTGCACTGAGCATTGGTCCATATAACCAAAGTGCACAGAGCATTGGTTCATACACCCAAAGTGCACCGTGCACATTTGTTCAAAGCAGTAGTGTTTCAAACACTTATGCAAAAGTACAAGGTGTACCAAGCACATGGTCCTTTTCCACGAGAGGAATAAGTACATCTTATGCCCCTAATCCAATTCATGACCAGACAATGACGGCCAATATACCGAAAATTACATCATTTAGTGACACCAGTTTCAACAGACCAATCAGCCATAATAACAGTGATGACCAACAAGAAGTACTTAAATTGAGGGAGAAAATAAGAGAAATTGAAAATGAAAGAGATTATTACAGACAGCAAAATGGTCAACCAGAATATACAAGACAGCAGAATATTCAAACAGATAATACAAGACAGCAAAATTTTCAATCAGAATATACAAGACAGCAGAATGTTCAACCAGATACAAGACAGCGAAATTTTCAATCAGAATATACAGGACAGCAAAATTTTCAACCAGATTATACTAGATGGCAAAATAACCAAATGAGATACCGAACAGACTCCACATCTAGCATGCAAGATAGTTATCACTCAAGATTACCATTCTACAATGGAAGAAGTGACTGGAGTACATTTCAGTTGCAATTCGAAATAATTGCTGAAAGAAATAATTGGGATCCAAGACGTCAAGCTGAGGAAATATTACTGGTGCTTAAAGATCAAGCTGCAAAATTTGCATCTGAGCTACCGTATGACACAAGGAGCTCGTTTCGACTTTTATCCAAAGATATGGAATTCCATTTAGTGATGCATGTTTAAATATGAAGTGTTGTATTGCTCCTCTTTTATTAAAACTCATTTCACATATACTACATTTGTTCGTGTCTGCCATTCTGGGCAGAAAATTCATAGTCAGAACGGACCATGGGTCTCTTTAATGGTTATTTGGATTCAAAGACCCTCAAGGTCAGATAGCAAGATGGATATAATCACTATCCCAGTATGATTTTGAAATACAACACCGTCCCGGCTTAAAACATCAAAATGCCGATGCATTGTCTCGACAAGAACATGGTGATACAGAGTGCATTCATTCTTCAAACAACATGAAAGATACATGTAAGGCCTGTTTAGAGCTAAATGAGCAATGGAAAAATTTCAAGACCGAGGTGGATGATGTCAAAAAACTGAACTCTAATGTTACAGTTAGAGCTGTATTGACCAGGTTTTAAACACAGCCAGAGTGGTTAGCTAAATACTCAGCTAAGGACATGCAGTCATTCCAAAAAGAAGACCCAGACCTGAAGTATTTGCACCAATGGAAAACAGAAGGAAAACTACCAGACAGAGAAACGTGTGCCAGTTTAAGCCCAGCTGTAAGAAGGTATTGGTTAAACTGGGAGAATATTGAAATGATTGATGGTATTATTTATCAGAAATGGACCAATACCAAGAATAAGTTAAATCATTTACAGTTGCGTGTTCCAGCAATATTAAAAAAAAACATATATTGACCATGAGCCATAACACTCCTCATTCTGGACACATGGAGGTCAGGAAAACCACAGAGAAAATGAAGACAGTTTTCACCTGGTACAAGATGAGTCAAAACATAACAGAGCACATACAGAGATGTAAAATATGAAATAAGATAGAAGGAACTGGGAAAAAGCCAAAAGCCCCTTTGATGGATTACAGAGCTGGGTATCCATTAGACAGAACTGGTATAGACGTCATTGGTCCACTACCATTATTATCGTCCTGAATATGCATGAAATATTTGCCACTGGACGTTAAGCAACCAACAATCAATCAATCAATCCACTACCATTAACCAAGAGGAAGAATAAATATATTTTGGTTATAGGTGACTACTTTACCCGTTGGATGGAAGCCTACCCAATACCACATCAGCAAGCCGATCAGATATCTCAGAAACTGGTGATGGAATTTATTGGCATATCACTAGAACTGCATACAGACCAAGGAAAGAATTTTGAAAGCGACCTGTTCAAATCTGTTTGTAATTTATTACAAATTCATAAAACCAGAACAACTGCATATCATCCAGCATCAAATGGTTTGATTGAAAGGTTTCACAAGACACTTGGTGGTATGATCAAAACTTTTGTCAACAAGAACGTCACAAATTGGGACCAATATATCAGTTTACTGTTAGCCGCATACAGAAGTACCCTTCATCCGGCTACAGGTTTTTCACCAAACTGTATGATGTTAGGAAGAGAGGTCAATATTCCTATTAGCTTACTATATAAAAGTAAAGAAAAAGGAATCCAGAAAAATGAAGAAGAGTACATGTCGACACTTAAGTCTCATTTCCAAGAAGTTTATGAAATAGCAAGAGAAAATCTCAAGGCCAATGCAGAGAGACAAAAACGTGACCATGACACACGACTGACTGACAACAATTATGAGATAGGGTCCTTGGTTTATAAGTTTGACAAGACCGTCAATAAGAAATTTCAAACTCCATGGCTTGGTCCTTTCATAATTACTAAGATCCTCAGTTCCTTTGTGTACGAAATCAGGGACAAATCACGTACCGAGGTAATCCATCATGACCGTCTTAAATCTTGTAATGAAGATATGCCAGCATGGGCAGAAGCAAGGTTGCACTAGTTTTATTTGTTGCAACTCAAAAGAACATTTTATTTTATTTTCTTAATAATTTTATTTTTCCAGAATGGCAGAAATGTTCAAATGTAGTAAATGTGAAATGAGTTTTAATAAGAGAGGAGCAATACAACACTTCATGTTTAAACATGCACCACTAGACGGAATTCCATATCTTTGCATCAAGTGTAATTTCAAAGAACTTTCAGAGGGAAAATGGTTCCAACACCTACGGGCAATGGCAGGAAAGCCTGACAGAGAGGATTCCGTTGAACACTCATGTATCATAAGTAAAACCCCATATCAAGTTTTAGTTGGAGAAGATGTTGTAAAAGTAACAACCACCAAGGTAATCCAAAGAATTCATAAACCAGCAGAAAGAAAAGTCACAGTTGTGCCAATCGCAACTGAGGTCAACAAAATCAAAATTTACTGCACTGAAGAGGAGGAATTGGTACCAGATTATGAAGAGGAAATTGTGGAGGTAAAACTGGTTGAGATCTTCCAAGATGATCAGAAAGAAGTCCCAACTCAAGATGTACAGCTAACAAAACAAATATTGCACATGCAACATAAAGAAGAGATCAAGAATATAGAAGAGAAACATCAAAAAGAAATAGAAGATATAAACAGGAAACACAATTTTGAATGCCAAAGACTTGGACATTTCATAGAACGTCAGGAAAAGACAAAACAGGGTCTTCAAAATGAAATCAACAAACTAAAACACAAACTTTAACAGGAAACAGATAATTATAATGATGTACCATTGAAGGAGATGAGAAGTATTGTGACTGTGCCAATCAAGAGAAAACTTTAATTCAAACATTTGATTACACTTATATATTTCAATTATATGAATATTTCATTGAACTTATGTTGAAAGTTGCATTTGTATATTCATGTGTAATTTGATATTTTATTTGTGCATACCGTTTTTTTTAATTATTAATTCTGCGGACAGAATTCTTTATTTGACGGGAGGCAGTGTTGTGCAAAGTTAGAAGTTATTATTTTCATAATGAACAATTATTCAGTTCAATTCTATTTTATAATTCCCGCAATATATTTTCCTCGAATATGACATTCATGTCCCATTGTCATCATGTCGGCCCAGATGTTATGCGTAGAAATTTACTTAGCAACGATGTTTTTAAACGTTATAATATATTTAACATGCAATTAATTACCTTTCAAGATAGTTATTATATATTCTTTTAATACAAGAGTCGTAACGTTAATTTGTCCTTAAAGGTCCTCGTTTACTGTTTGCATGTTAACCGGAAATAGGGACTATGTAACTGTGTAGTTATTTTTAGCACAAGATGCTAAAAAGAGTCTGACAGCTTTTCAGTTTGAAATCTGACGTTGACCAAACCAGTTGATCGTATTTACAGTCAAACGATTATTGTTTTCAGTTATATTTTGCACACACATTGCATTGATTTTTAATTTATACACACCATTTAAACTTAAATATTGATATAATGAAATAAAACATTCATTTACTGGAAAAGATTTATAGTTTCATTGAACAAAAGTTCACAACAATTCCGATCGGCGCTACAATAAGATTATGTGGTTGTGTAGTGTATAGAGTCGAAAAATCATAGCTGTCAACTAAATTGAACTGACCATTAAAAGCACGTAATTTATTCAAAGCATCCAAAGAGTTTTTGACACTCCAAAAAAATAGTTAATTCCATTATTTTCATATGCTTTATTACAAAAAATAATCACTATTTCTTTAATAGAAGTAAGAAAACTAGTTAACAGTACAGAGGGATTAGTCGTAGAAAACTTACTAGATGTATATATTTTTTAAATTTTCTTTTGATCCTCCTGGTGGTGGCCAACTCGGGAAAACGTCCCAAATTGTCAAAGTGCTATTTTACAAACTACCACTTAGTCGTTACCGCTACTTGTGAACTGTTAATCATGAGGTTGTCATTAGACCAAGCAGTCAATTGTTCGCCAAATACATAAGTTATCACATTATTTAAAAAAAAAAATTTCCGTCGATAAATATAGAAATGATAAAGACAATAAAGTTCCAATTTCCTCAGACAAAGTAAACCTTATTTAAATAGGGAGAGATGTGGTATGATTGCCAAGGAGACAACTATTCATAGGAAACCAAAGAAATTTGATGTGATCAACAATAGGTCATCGTAATGCCTTAAACATAGGCTAAATCCATATAGTATAGTAAGTTATGAATGGCCCCGACATGACATAATGGGACGAAATTAAAAGGAGGAAAACTACAGCTTGATTTATGCTGAAACAATAAACGAAAAACAAATATGACAGACAGCAACCAACTATAACCACTGAATTACGAGCTTTTGGGACAGGCACGCAGAATGTGGAGGATAAACATATTCGCCAGCGCTTAATCTCCTGCTTAACTTAGAGTTATGGTTTAACAGCAGAACATAAAGACAAACTGTAAAAATCAGTTGGAAATGGCTAGACTCGTCCGATTGGCAAAAAGTACAAAACACAACTATAAAAAAAGATGGTTTTTTTTGCTATCCTTTAAATATCTCTTTTGATATTTTGGAATTCATATATATATATCCTTGGCTTTTAAATATTCATTCTGAGCATTCTTGGTGAAAATTAATCCAGACGCGCTAAATTAATAAGGTTTTATTTGTAAACATTTTACGTGGTAGCAATAGTTTTAGTAGGGGAAGCAGTGTTAAAAACAACTTGCTAAGGGGGCGAACAATGGACGTACAAACACGTCAAATATAACAATCTCAACAGTTGTCTTGACGTTTTCTTTCAAAAATTAAAATAGCTTTATTATAAAACCATAAAAATGTTCATCATTACTTTGTATAGTCAAAGCGATAAAGATGAATAATGACCTCTCTCCTCAAGAGTAGACTGAGCAGAAACTACTGCGCATTTGTGTGTAGCTTATATTGTACTGCCTGTTGAGTAAGGGATTGTCTATTAAAATCTTTGCCCAAGTATAAGTGATACATTACATTCCTGTACTATTTATTTATGTGCTCCTGGATTTTAAGGTTTACACCCACAAATATGAACTGAAAATATGGAATATTAAGTTTGAGTCAAAAGCATTTTTGTGTGATACAAGTCAAATATTTTTGTGAAAAATTATTTATTTTTCCTCCAAAAAACTGTTAAAACCAGGAGATTCCAGGGGGGTAAAATAAGTTTTGACTGAGACCAGTATAATGAAAACCACCACATTATAAATTTTTTGGAGATAAAATATAAACAATATATCCAGTTAAAGTGGGTACGTACTGATAGGCACCGGAAACATCTTACGAGGTCAACTAAATGGAAACCGTCGAACATAAAGGATATATGTGTGATGTCTCACACTTGCCTTTGGCTGTATTAAGCAGGGATCGTGTAAAAGCTGTGCAATAATCATGATACAACATAATGCATGATTCTAAGTTTCCCGTCATGTTTGTCAGTGAATAAACTAAAAAAAAAAAGCTGTCTTGTTTCAATTTCAAAGATACGAACTAAGTAGAGTAATTGTTCGAGGAACATGTCCCGTTGTAGATACATTCAATCGAAACCTTATGTGTGGTTATGAATTAGTAAAAGAGTCAAACTCTCTCACCAGTGACTTTAAACAAAAATGCAAGTCTTTGAATAAATAAATCAAAGTTTGGCGACTACGTCGATCGTATCTATCTCTATCAGACTTCAAATGCAAAATATTCAACAGGTAGGACTCCGCCCTTACATTGACTTTAACTGAAAGTCCATTAGACCACTTTCGAGTTATGTCCTTCGCCGGAAAATATTAATGATTTTCTTAATTTGTTTTACAATAACAAATAAATCAAAAAAAACGTACAAGCAGTCCATCAGTAGTTCACCATACTGCATATTTCCGGTGTGTTTCAAGAAAAACAACCTAACTCCAAACGCCTTTCCATCCAACCTGTGCAAAATTGTAGATCCTGTGCATATACGTTGTATTGATTCTGGAATTTCGCGTTGACGGACACACTTGCAAGCGCAATCAGTAAAAACTAGAAGGCAATGGCTGTATATGTTATGTAGATTTTTTCCGTTATCATTAAGACTTATCCATTCTGTGTCACCGTCATTAAAAGGTTCATTTGAAGGATGGCAGATGAGCAAAGTGGATCTATGGATATGTTTGATTGCATGCGTAACACTTTCTAGCTTTGTTTCATTATCACTTTTCCTTTCTTTTTTACCGTCAGTAAATTTTTTACTTGAAGGATAACAGATTAGCGATGTGGCTGTTTTTATATGTTTGAGTTCAACCAATCCACCTTCTAAGCCCTTAATGGAATATCGTTTATCTGCTTTGATGTTGTCTGAATCTAACGGATCAAAATATTTGAGTACCCTCTGTCTAGCTTTCTCATGTTTTCCCATCAATATTATTGTATCACCTTCTTTTCGCTCTTTCTGTTTAAAGGAAAGAAAAGGAAAAATATAAAGGCATGTCGTGTTGTGTAAAAATTTTCTAAAAAAAATTTGAGAGCTTCCCAAATGACGGTTATTACAGCAACACTTGTATTATGCACTTAATTCATACGATTATATTGAAGAAGACTTGATATTGAAATCTGTAAAATTTTGCCAATAACTCAAATGGCCAGGTTTAAATTTGTAATTTGGCCATATAAATAGGAAAGACACTTGTTTTAATATGCTTTAGGAAACATAAGATCGAATGCTAGTTAACTGTATAGTATCTGTTGGAAGAGATCGGAAATAATATCGTCTTTTGAGCCCACCATATTAAGGTAAACTTTCAAACTAATTAGTAATAACAAGTCAGCATCAATCTTGGATGATTTGGTGCAATAATTCGCAAAATTAAAATTTAACATATAAATAATTGACAACATCTGTTTCTAAATTCGTTCATCACTGTCTTCACGGTCTACATTTATTTTAAATGATGATATAGATTTTGAAGATTTTTGATTCTTTTTCTTGTCTTTGAGAAGGTTCTGAGTGATTTCTGCTTCATCTGAATACTAAATGCACGATAAGCACAGATTGGAATATAGACTGTCTGCTTAAACCTTGATAAACACGTTTCTAGTTCTTTTCTATAGATTTAACAAAAAGGCGTCATATGGAATTTATCTCTACCACACACTTTGAAATGTTCGCTGAAAGACATTTATCTTACCTCTGGATGTGGAATCTTATATTGACGTACACGGACACGTTTAAATATAATAATCTCTGCCTTCAGAAACATTTTGGAAGTGAAAAGAAAGTGATAGTTCACTTGTAATGAATAAAACAATGTTCACCCCGAGACTTGAAAGGGATTCACATTAAGAATTATCATAGAAACAATTAAAACTTTCAATACCTTTACAAAAAAGTCATAACAATATAAGAGTAATAATAAAAAGTAAAATAACAAAAAATACCGACCTCCAAGGAAAATTCAAAACGGAAATTCCCTTATCAAATAGCAAAATCAAAAGCTCAAACATATCAAACGAATGGAAAACAACTGTCATATTCCTGACTTGGTACAGGCATTTCCTTATGTAGAAAATGGTGGATGAAACCTGGTTTTATAGCTAGCTGCCATCAAACATAAGCTAAAAGAACTAGCCAATGAATTTGTTTTTGTCCCGGCTGATAAGGCTGCCAATGATATCATTATTGGTTGACGTAAAGTTTACATTTAGGTTCTGCAAAAGGAAATCACGAATTCACCAACACTCCAATTGACTCCATTTTCAGAAAATGACATCTGTAACAAACACAAACTTATAGCTACTTCTTTACAAGCAGAACCAAATACAATGAAAGTTCCAACCATGAATTGGCTTCCGAAGCTGCACAAAAAACCTTACAAATATAGATATATTTCATCTTCAAGCCATTGTTCCACTACTAAACTGTCTATTCTACCTAATAGTACACTTGGTACAATCAAAAACCTGGTAATAAATTATTCTAATAAGGCCTTTGAAAATAGTGGAATTAATCACTTTTCTAGTGTCAAAAATTCGTTGGAAGTACATGATAAATTGCAAGCTTATATTGGTGATTTCGAATCTGTTCAAAGTTTTGATTTTTCTACCCTATATACCACTTTGCCTCATAATCTTATTAAGAAAAAATTAACACACCTAATTAAATGGGCATTTAAAAAATCAGAATGCGAATATATATATGTTCAAACTCTTTTAGGTAATTTTTTAGTATTAACAAACAAAAGAATTATGTCAATTGGACCTGCTTTGATACTATAACTGCCCTTGAATTTTTACTAGATAACATATTTGTTTGCTATGGAGATTCCGTATATCGTCAAGTTATCGGAATTCAAATGGGGACTAACTGTACACCACTTATTGCGGACCTGTTTCTATATTGTAATGAGTTACAATTTATGATTAAAATCAGCAAAGACCCATCGAAACAACATCTGATACAAAAATTTAATAACACTTTTAGATATTTGGATGAGATATTGGCTCTCAATGATGACGACTTCGGTATGTTCACTAAAGAGATTTATCCAGCTGAACTGACTTTAAATCTAGCTAATACTAACAATGAACACTGTTCTTTCCTGGATCTTGATATCTATATCTTTAACGGGAAGCTTAATACCAAAATTTATGATAAAAGAGATGATTTTTGATTTTCTATTGTTAATTATCCATTTTTAGACGGTGACGTTCCCTTGTCACCATCTTATGGTGTTTTTTATATCTCAACAACTTCGATTCGCTCGTGTATGTAACAACGTATTTTATTTTAACGAAAGAAATCTCTGTATTACTGAAAAATTATAACACCAAGGTTTTCGATATCACAAACTAGTCAAAATATTTACTAAATTTTATCATCGGTACAAGAACATCATTCGTAAATATAAATCAACCTGCAGACATCTAATACGTTCAGGTATTTTACATCCAATCCTTTATGGTAATATTCTTTACAAAGCACAAAAATGTCGGCATTTACCTCAAAAGCTAACCAAATCTTTAAACAGACTTATCCAGAAGGGATATACTATTGTCAGGTCATTAAAGATGGCATATTTTGGTATTAACATTGATGCACTCATAGGGTCTTTGCATCGGAAATAAACACATTTATTCTAAAACAAGTTTTGGCATGATACGGGTTATGTTCTTCTCATATATTTTATGATGGTATGATACTAAACCCCTTACGAGAGGGATTGTGCTTGATTTTCATATGATGAAGACATAATATTTCAATTAGTTAAATTGAGGTCTGGAGCTGGCATGCCAGTAACTGCTAATAGTCCTTTGTTCATTTATATATCATTGTCATTTTACTTAGTTTCTTTTGTTATCTATTCTGACATTGGACTCGGACTTCTTTTAAACTGAGTTTTACTGTGCGTAATGCTGTGTGTTTGTTTTTTCTACATTGGCTAGAGGTATAGGGGAGGGTTGAGATCTCACTAAACATGTTTAACCCCGCCGCATTTTGCGCCTGTCTCAAGTCAGGAGCCTTTGTCCTTTATAAGTCTTGTATGATTTTTAATTTTAGTTCATTTATATGTTTTGGAGTTTAGTATGATGTTCATTTTCACTGAACTAGTACACATTTTTGTTTAGGGGCCAGCTGAAGCCCGCCTCCGGGTGCGGGATTTTCTCGCTGTGTTGAAGACCCATTGGTGGCCTTCGGTTGTTTTTTGCTCTTTGTTCGGGTTGTTGTCTCTTTGACACATTCTCCGTTTCCATTCTCAATTCTATAATAGGTTAAAATATGTCAACAAAGAAAAACAAATGGCATGTAGACAAAGAAAATAAACAAAAATGCGCTTCAAGAACAAACACTTCTATCATTCTTAAGGAATCAGACCTGAATGGTGCAATTGTCATAAGAAACAAAATTATTGTACAATTGCATGACACATAATACTGAAACAAAACTGTGAACTCATAGTTATAAACATAAGCGAAGTAAAATTACTAGTGCATGTATATATTCATATCTTTATTCCTTTACAAACACTGGCATTGCTTATTAGTGAAATTTTGAGGCAACAACCCGAACCCCCATGATTTATCCAAAATACATAAAATCAAATTAATCCAGAAAGCTGCAAATGTACAAAACAAAACTAGTAGCTGTACTGAAATACTTTGCCAAGCAGATCTTTAATTAAAGTCAACAGTAGCTGGTGCGGGATTTACAACATCAAATTGGTACTAATTGTGCACCATTACTGGCCTACTTGTCTATTGTATTCTTATGAAACAGAACTCATTCAAATACTTCTCAAAAACAAAAGAAAAAACACCCAAAAAAAATCCCACCAATGTCACTTCCAGATGTATCGAAATTTCTTGCAATAGTCAAATGAAATTAATTGCTTCAAAATTTCCATCAAAAATGCTTTGCGTAATTTCATGTACATCACGTTTTTTCTAAGGAATTGTTACAGTATCAAAAAGAGGAAATTAACAGAAATCAAATTTCAAACAGATTTTCTGTAAATTCTGCGTCACATAAAAGTAATTTTTAAACTTTTGTTTCTTCTGAATGATATAATACCTATTATGTGCCTTTTGCGTTTGTTCCTATTAATATGATCAACTGCAATTGATGAAGTTAAAGTTCCATTGAAAACTTACTTCACAATAGTCCCTTAAAAGAAAATCATATGATCCGTGTCTTAGCCGTTATGTATATGCGACCTTTTTTCCTGATGCTTGAATTGGAACATTAAAATTTTTAAGAAATTCATTCATCAAACTGGTAACTTTTACATATTTTGCAAACATGGCTTTGTTCAACGATTCTAGTTCATACATTAGCCAAATTATGTTAGATATGTGGTAAGATATGCTAAGATTGTGATACTATTTCTGATATGACCAATTTAGACAGAAATTGAGATATTATAAAGATAAGTGGACATACAGTAAGACTGCAGCAGAATTGGATACGTTTTAAACTCTTGAATGTTGGAATGATTAACTATTAAGGTAGCCGGGGTGTCTTCCTCCATCTTGGAATTTGAAATAGCGAATATCAATCGGTCTAGATCTTTAATGAAATGTGCAAATTTCAAGAGTATTTTGTAATTCATGTGCAAGACTTTTCATGTTGATAAAGAAAATTGTGTGTTTTATCATATTTTACGGCTGTATTTTACAAAAAAAAACATATTTTTGTTTTTAATTTTTTTTTCAACTTTGCCACATAAGGGGATATAACTCAGATAAGGTTAATTTTAAAAAAGAATGTGTTGTGAATTTACCTATTTTATTATGTAGTAAGAAAACGAGTCCGGTGACCCCATTTTTACTTTTACTTATCTGGAAGCATATTGTTAGAGCTATCTTCTCATATTTTATCTTTAAATTCTATGGCGTAATTTTCTTTTCATCACAAAAAAATTTGTTTTCCATGCATAATCTATACAAATCTGACAAATTCTCACAACCTGTAGCACGAAAAAGAGCACGGTGACCCATACGTTTTAATATATTTTTGAAAAAAGCATGTTATAAACTACGTTTTGACAAATTATTAAAAAAATCCATGGATTTTAATTTAGACTCCCCATCTACCTTAAACTTTGTTATCAGAGTAATGTCATCTCATTGATATGCACATTAAACACAAAATTTGTTAAGACTCGCTATTTAACAGGAGACACAGTGGTGGTTACAAACTATTCAAATACATAAACAAAAAGCATCTAATATGTAAAGTATTACAGCCTCATAATTAAGGTCTGATTCTTTCAACATTTCCATATATTCAGATGCTTTTTGTTTATGTATTTGAATAGTTTGTTACCACCACTGTGTCTCCTGTTAATTAGCGAGTCTTAACAAATTTTGTGTTCAATGTGCATATCATTAATACTTGGACAAAAAGGCGAGAAGGAGAAGAGAACATTTTGGAATTACCAGCTATATTTTTTAGAACCTGATGGTCTAAATGAAAAAGACGAGAAAAGGTAAAGGAAAGGTAAGTAATACGTTTATTATGTGGCATCGTCCTAATTATCCCTGTAATATTAGCCAATAAACGTTGAAAACTTATCTTACTTCCACAACAGATTTCGTAAATTAAATAAATAATCTTGAACGTCATTCAATTTATTTATTAAGAACCAAAATTTAACGTACAATGAGCTGCCACAGTTTTTTTTCATCTGTAACCGATTTCACTTGAATAGATGCACGCCCGATGAAGCTAGTTTAGCTAGCGAAATATTGCATTTTTTTTATCGCATTGTAAATATGTGTTAAAATTAATTTGCTAGGCAGTTTATATTTATTTATTGCATTACCATGATTTCTTTAGCACGCAAAAATCCATAAAGATTAAAACCAAACATCCAAATGGGCTCCCACTTCTTCAGGATCTCCTCTGAAATCATAAGAAATGAATTACTTTTTTTGTAGAATACCATTGTAGATTTATTGAAACAAACACACGCACAGTCACACACGCACGAACTAAGATTTCAAACCTAAATATATAACATTATTTTAAGAGCATTTGTTTTTGTCTTTGAAATTGTTGCTATGAAATAATCTTTAATAAAACTAATTTTTGATATGTAAAAATTTTTTTGAGTCAAGCCCTTTTTAATTGGTTCTTACAGTTCATTCAAAAGTTGCGTTCTTACACCACTGCCCTACGTTAAGAAGGGTTGGGCTTACTATATGGTATGGATTTGCACATTATTGTTTACATCATCGTCCTTTGTTCTTTGGTATATAGTTGTCACATGCATCACTCATCCAACGCCTAGTTTATTCCTATGAATAAAATGTTGACATTTATTTCAAATGAAAGTTGTTATGACAACTTTGTTTCATCTTAACTCACGGAGAGGGAAAGCATATAGACCTGTTATCGTACGCAAGACGCGTGAATTTAAAATATCTGAAATTTTTTGTGATAAAAAGAAAATTACGCCATATAATTTAAAGATTAAATATTATAAGATAGCTCTAACAATATGCTTTCACATGTTTGGAAAGTCCAAAATATCTAAGTCTGACAGCACAAATTCAAACCGGCTTAAGTGCGAGTTGTGGTTTTAATTTATTTGGGTTTTTATGTGCTTTGTATCGATCTGATGAGTTAAGCACTTTTTCAACTATTTTTTTATAGTTTGTTCTTATCATGTCTTATGTTTCACTGTTACACCATTGTCCAAGGGTAGGTGGAGGGTTTGGCGCCAGCAAGCATTTTTAACCCGCCACATTCTGTATGTGCCTGTCCCAAGTCAGGAGCTTATAATTCAGTGGTTGTCGTTTGTTGTTGTGCATCATATTTGTTTTTCATTTCTTGTTTTGTACATAAATCAGGCCGTTAGTTTTCTCTTCTCGATTGATTTGTTTTACATTTGTCATTTCGGAGCATTTTATAGCTGACCATGCGGTATGGGTTGTTGACGACTGTACGATGACTTAAGGTTGTAAACATCTAAGTCAATTGGTCTCTGGTGGATAGTTGTCTCATTGGCAATTATACGAAATCTTTTTATCTTTATAGAAAAGTGCGTTTTAGTACCTGAACACCCTTTTTCCTGACTGAACCATTTATGTAAGCTATAATTTCAAACTTTAGATGTACTCTAGCATAGGAAATGACTAGTTTTGATTTTTCGTAAAGTTTAAGTTTTGATTTAGTTTTGATGTCACTTGTTAAGTTAGCAAGACATATTTAATCAAAGTAAAACACTGCTTTCTGATATCATTTGATTTGTATCTCAGGACTTGCTATATATTTATCCCAATCACCCATTGATGACAATGAAAGTTCTTTTATTAAAAAAAATATGCTATTATCGGGATTGGAAATGCATTGTATAACTATGTCACTACATTGGTAATTGCTGATTTGGCCTATTTATTTTTATTTGATTCGATCGTCATTGATGAGTCTTTAAAGTTTTATTGATGAAACCAGCGTTTATCGTACAAAATTATAAGCCTAGTATCTTTGATGACTTTTTAGAATTAGATATGTCTTGCTCACTCAACAAGTGACATCAGAAATATTGAGATGAGGTATATTTAACCAGCGGTGACAATCAAATATCTGGATTCTGAAAATTCTAAAGATCTACTAAAAATCACAATCTTTACAATTATGCAGTAATATAAAAAACCTGTGATTTATTACGCTTTATACGACTATTCCCCATGTTTGATTGAAAGATCGACTATATCGCGAAATCGTCTCATTAATCAAAGTTTTCTATAAAAACGGGAAACGTGGAGATAAATTCCTTGTTTTAGGTCACGGAAAATCATAGATTGATAATCCACTATGGATGCTAATTGTGCATAACTGTCCGATTTGTTTATGTACTTATATGAATCAGAATTCACAAACGACCTTTCAAAGACAAAAGAAAAAGCATCTGGCAAAGTTCATTAATTTTACTCTAAGATATATTGATGATGTCCTGTAACTCAATAAATATCCCGACTTTCAATGAGTACTTGCATCTCATGTATTCATGTGAACTTGAGATTAGGGATAAAACCAAAAGTGGAAGATATGTTGCATATTTTCATCTTTTCCTTGATGTTGACACAGATGGACGACATCAAACTAGCGTGATGATTTCAACTTTTTAATTGTCATATTCTCATTTCTCAGCAGTAACATACCCTCTTCTAAAACTTGAAGCTCGTGCATGTTCACACTTTACGGACTTAATTGACAGATATGTGCTCCCTACACAAAAAATGCTCCAAAATTTACGGACTTAACTAACAGGTATGTGCTCCCTACACAAAAAATGATCCAACACTTTACGGACTTAATTGACAGGTATGTGCTCCCTACACAAAAAATGATCCAACACTTTACGGACTTAATTGACAGGTATGTGCTCTCTACACAAAAAATGATCCTACACTTTATGGACTTAATTGACAGGTATGTGCTCCCTACACAAAAAATGCTCCAAAAGAGTTATTGAGAAGAACGACTGAAATCGAAACTACGTAAGTTTTATGGTCACTATCACGAAATTGCTAACCGATATTATGTATCTCAAATGACAAGCAACATGATATCGTGGTCTTAGTTTTTTCGATACGAGTATAGTCGTCTCATCTGTTATTTTACCGATTGTGTCAAATTCCCGATTGTGACATTTTGACTGAGTGTAGAATCGCATGACCGGTGATGCATGCATAGCAAGGGACGCTTACCCTGTCATCACACCAGGTCTCGTCCGTTTGGAGTTTATGAATTTCCATCAGTTTTTGTTTATTACCTTGATTTGTCTCTTCTTAATCTATTTGCGAGATTTGAACATCGGTAAACCTCTGTCGTCTAATTTATAACTTATCACGAATATCTTCTAAATTTCCGTTTTTAATAGAAAAAAAAAACAATTTCGAGCGTCTGACGCGTTTTTTTCTGAATTTACCTTTATTAGGAACGCTAAAACCTTAATATTTAATAGCCAGGAATGCGTGAATAAGCTGAAAAGTTAGGAGCTACATGACCAAACAAAACCTCAACAGAATAGCCAAATTCATCAATTTTGCCTGAGGGAGTTGAAACCTTAATTTCTTAAAAAATCTTAAGTTATGCATCATTCTTTTTTATGACAAAAGAAGTTTTAGTGATAAGATTGGAACATCGGTAAACCATCGTTGCCTCTAATGTATGTAGTTTGATATGGTTGACGTTATTGACTCAAATTTAATTGCATGTTTCAAATACTGAATAATTTATCATATGATTTTACTGGCCAACATTTCATATTCATATGAAATAGAATTCATACACAACCTTCCAAGAGACAAAAAGAAATCGAATCTTGCCAATTTTTTACATTTTCACTTTCAGACATACTATTTGTCACTCTATAACCATAATGTCAGCTAGTATTTGTATCTCATATATCCCAATGATTTTGAAATTAATTATACAACTGAAACTGGAAGGTCTGCTCCATATTCATATCTATTCTTGAAATTAACATAGATGTTCGACTTAAGTATTACAATAAATATGACGATTTCAGTTTTCCCGATGGCAGCTTCTCGTTTCTCAGTAATTATCAATCATTTTATCGATCGTATGACGTTTATATATTTTAATTGACACGTTACGTGCTTGCATGTTTACATTATACGGATTTTGGTATATGTGTGTGATCCTAGCGAAAATACTCTCGTAGCAGAGTTATGAGGAAGGACAACTAAAATTGACATCAGTGCAAATTGGTTGCGTAATACATAGACATGATTTGTTGTTCTGAAAATCTTAGGACTCAGAAAAGTCGTTTTGATTCGAAACCTTACTGTATACTGTTTTAAACCATATCGTGAAGGTTTTGACTTTGTTTTGATTTGTATGGCGGATGATGAACGCATAGCTGGAGACACTTCATTAGTTTTGATTATTTAAAATGAATTTACGAATTTTAAACATTTGTAAAATATTGTTAAAACTGTTTAGTTTACAGCACGGACTCGCCATCGAGAACATTATCAACAGTATCTATTGATAATGTATTTGGAATATTGAGTAATTTAAAATAGTATCCAGAACACGATTGTTTTAAATCGACGCGTTTAGTGATAGTTAACCAAAAGTGAAAACTGTCGAACTGGTCAATGAATTGATTGTAAACATTTCAATATTGAAACAGATATTTGGTCTTATGATTTTGAAAACATTGACATCTTTATTAAAGTAAGTGCATAATAATATCTCAAATAATAAATAAAAGTTCATTGGCAATATTGTTTTATTTATTTATGCCTGTTGTAAATGCTGCTGCATATTATATGATGAGATTTGAGTACAAGTTGAAAGAAAATGCTGACATTTAAAAATCAGGGTATCACTGGCGTAAATGTATCGGTAATTACCTTCTATACCTACTTATCAAGACACTAGATCTTTTTAACTGTTGTCTTCATTTAAAGTCTGTTTTCTATTTATCTGGGAGTCATTAAAAATTTCAGAATTATTTTCTCAGTCTGAAACCACTGAGCCAATGAAGATGGTCAGAGTTATCGTTGAGGATTTTATATGAATTGAACTAAAGAACTCATGCTATCATACTATTAATCCACATTACAAAAATCAGGTAAAAAAGGAAGAGATTATATCTAGGGAGGCAAATAAAAATTTAAGTCGAAGAAAAAAACAGATAATCATGATCAAAAGAAAAACGAGAAAATGCCAAAATAAACTGATTGTAAAAAAAAATTAAGGAGATCTTGTTAATGATATTTGCAGAAAACATTCAAGCTTTCAGGAAACGATTTATTTATAGTTACGGTAGATGACACAAATAAACATCAAGTATGCTCGTCATCATTGATAATAATAGAAATTAAAAATTCAAGCGCAGATCAAAGTTCCATTGAACTTAAGGATCAAGGAAATGATACATGCTCGTACTTTGACCTATGATGGTTTATTTTTATAAATTGTTACTTGGATGGAGAGTTGTCTCATTGGCACTCATACCACATCTTCCTGTATCTATTATTTGTTAATATATGGATGATGAAACACTTGGATGTTATCGAGCATGAATATCGAAATTACTTAAAATATGGGAAAAATCAAAAAATATGTCGCTTATTACCATAACTTTTATGCATGTATACAGAAGGTCAATGTCAAAGTTCGAAAACATTTCAAAATACTTTGACTCCTCCTGTTTGTATATAAGACATGGTTTGCTTTTAAAACATGGATTTGGTTAAGACTGCGTATTAATTGATATTTTCTAGTTGGGTAAAATAGATTTGTGAAAGATCAATTGACATGATCGAAAGACAAAACAATGTCTTTGCACTACCAAGACATCAGCTACATCAAACATCCCAACAAGTACAACAACCATTATTACCACCACAGCACTCGATATTACCACAGCAATAGTATGGAATGCCTTATGTAGTCCCCCAACAGCCCCCTGGACAACGCGTTCCTTGTCAGGGATTTGTTTAGACCCTCGCGCCTGCGCAACACATAGTACCTTATACTGTTAAAATTGGTGAGGTTTTAATTATACCTACTAGTAATGATATTGATGTGCTTGTACCACAAAAATTAGAAATCAAATTTGACATTTAGAATATCTTGCATTAGTAAACCAATTTTGATCTGAAATGGTCATTTTTATTTCAAAATCATCTGAAAAGTCTGAACAATAAATAATTCAGCCATTTTCAGTGTTTATGTCAATTTTCATACTTTTCCACTGCGGTTCAATTCTGATCAGACAATTCGTTTACAGTCAATTCAGTACTGTTCAATAACTTTACAAACAATTCAGTATTATGTTGATTTGAACAGGTAAATATCAGCTACTGAACAGTCTGAACATAGACTGAACGTATCTTAATTGACTGCAAATGAATTGTCTTAATACTGAATTTACCGCAATGGATAAGTCTGAAAATTGACTTAAAGTCTGAAAACTACTTAATGTATTGTTTAGTCTTTTAAGAGCTGTTTATATCAAAATGAACGTTTCAAACGAAAATTGGTTTACTAGTGTTGATTTGGCTCAATTACTGTTGATGAACATAAAAACATTTTAATCGGAAGAAAGGAAGAAACAAATATTCAAAAGTAAAATCATTATCTAACTTTGATGAGTGGACTGAAGGTTTTTTTTAAATATTATATGAAAATTTTGTTACAAAGATTTCCTGATTTGACAAATGATTGTATTAGCTACGTGACTATCATTAGGGGGCTAATGTACCTTTTCAGAACATTAATAAATGTGACAAGAAATTTTGACTTAGAAAAGCTTAAGATCATATGCGTGCATGGGATGTCATTGATGGGAAACTATAGCTTCAGTTTGTTGCAGTAGGCATACATCATGTTCAACAGACAACTTCTAACAAACCTCACACTGTTGACAGACGTTGCTACGATTACAATTTTAAGAGTGTTTGTACTCGTATACATTATGTATATAATCATTAATAAGATTAATAATATTCTGCTCCAAATTACCATAGAGCACCTGATAGACAAAATTTTGCACCATGGTATCAGTCCAGTGCAAGTGCTACAAAGCAGTTAAATAGGTTGTCGAATCATCCTACAAATTTTGACCAGGATACTCGTTTTTCTGTTAAGAATTATAGATGTCTAGGACAGGAGACCTGTTTTATGCGGATGTAATTTTAATCATTTCAAATTAATCATGTGTTGCAGCTTGCAATCAGCAGTTCGATATTTGGTAGTTAGATTATACCCCTATTAAGACCAGGGTTTTAGAGAATATGTTGAAAGATTACCCTGATACAGCATCGGCAAATATTTTATATAATGGGTTTAAATATGCTTTTCGAATACACTATACAGGCCCAAGCGTTGCTTATGAAAGCAAAAATTTTAAATCGGTTTTGCCATTGATTTTGCCATTTGATAATGGAATTTCCGTTTTGAATTTTTCTTGGAGTCCGGAATTTTTGTTATTTTACTTTTTACAAGATCAAAATCTAGCTTGAGAAAAAGTATTGTGTAAAGTGGAAGATGGTAAAATTGCGGGGCCCTTTTATAATCGACCATTTTCAAATGGAAGAGTTCCTCCACTAAGCATCATGCCTAAGAAAAACATGTGGGTTTCGTATAAAACACATTTGTCGTCACCAGCGAATGGCGGCGTCAATGATTTTATTGATGAGGTACATACTAGTCAATTTTTTGCCAATTAATGTGATTATTTTTGATATATATGTATATGAATATACAATAAATTCACGAACCTTATATTTGTGCTTTCGTAAGCCAGTTTATCGTTTTCGGAGGTTACAAAAATGGAGTCGTCGACAGGATAACTATATATATATATATATATATAAATTGGCAACGTTGGTTAGACAATATGTTTTTAGGTTTAAAGTACTAGATAGTTCAAGCAAGATGGAAACTAAAAAGAAAAGTTACAGAAAGAGGTAGACGAACTGAGTAAGAAATTATACCATATGCACAAAGAAAAAGGTAAAAACTTACAATTAAAGCAACAATTAGAACATAATAACAAAATCATTGAACAATAACAAAAATCAACAAAAACTATATATGTTGCAAAGAGAGACCGTTTACAAAATTATCAGGTAGACCCACAAAAGACAAAGATCCGATAATAAGTGATTGGTTGGAAGATGCCCGAGAACATCTTGTTACAATACCAGACGAAAAAGCCAAAATTGACTTTCTTATGCAAAATCTCATATCTCCAGCTAAAGATGAGATAAGACTTATACCGTTATTAGAAAGAGATTCTGCCGATAAAATTTTGCTTTTGATTCATAGTAGTTATGATGGGGATGATTCTGTAAGTCAATTACAACAACTATTTTTCCAAAGAAATCAAAAAGATGATGAAATATTGCAAGACTATTCTTTGAATCTGATGAAAATATTTGACCAAATCAACAAGCGAGATAACACAGTTTTGGGTGATAAAGATAAAGTTCTTAAAGATCGCTTTATTGAAGGTATTCAAGAACCACACTTGAAAAGAGAAGTTATGAGCATAAAACAATGAATTTTCTTGAGTTTAGACAAGAAGTGCTACTTTGGGTGAATGAAAACCTAAAGTAAAGTAAAGGAAAGTAAAACTACAAATGCAAGATGCCGAAGTTGTTAGCAATCAAGCAATAAAATCTGAACACACATCGAAAGACAATTCCGAAATATTTAAACTTCTCACAAAACAACAGGAAATGTTAGAAAAACAACAACAGCAAATTGATAGGTTGTGTAATGTTAGAAACTATAGTGATTAAACAAACAATGATGTATATAATAGCCATACACCAATTTTTTGTTATAATTGTGGTGGTAAGGGTCATAAACGTCCGGAATGTCCATCAGTTTTTCAAGCACAAAGAAGTGACGAAGATACACAGAAAACACCTACGCGTGGACAGTTTAGAGGTAGAGGAAGAGGTTATCGTGTTAGATATAACCAAAGAGGTAACAGATATCAAGGTCGAGGAGCTGTTCTTCCTAATGACTCAGAAGAGGTAAAAGAGTAGCTTCTACTGCAGTGAGTCGATCAGTAGAAGATACTACGGTACGAGTAGACTCCAATTCATTTCAAAATAATATTTTTAAAAACATTGCTAGTAAAAGTCCAGAGACAGAAATTGTTGTTGAAAATCAATCAGTTATAGAACTTATAGATACTGGTTCCCAGGTTTCAACAATTACTGAAACATATTTTGATACATCATAAGAAAAGAAACCAATACTACACGATATAACAAGATGGATGAAAGTCACTGGAGCCAATGATTTACCTATCCCATATTTAGGTTATTTTGAACTTAACATTTCAGTAGTGAAAACAATGATTCCGTATGTTGGTTTTCTTGTTGTGAAAGACACTGATAACAATAGTAAAGTAAATTACCATTTTTACTAGGAAGCAATTTTTTTATGAAGATGAAAGAAACCTTAGAGGTTTATAATGAAACTGAAAAAAACACTCTTATTGGGAAGCAATTGTCGGATATATTAACTTTATACAATAATTCTTTTGACTGTGAAACAGATTCTCCAAAGATATCTTTTGTTAAGATAGCTGGTAGCAGTCCAGTACATAGACCAGGAAATTCAATGAAGACAGTTATGTGTACAACCAGGCAAAAAGACAAAACTGAAAAGTATTGTACAGTTGTTCAGTCATTACAAGGTAACCAAGGCTCTTTACCAAGAAACATTATGGTAGTTGATAGTTATGCTGAGATAAGTCAAGGAACAGTACCGGTACGTATGATTAATATAGGATTAGAAGATGTATGGATTAATCAGAAAACAAGGAGTTGGTACATTACATTCAGCTTCACTAATACACGAAGTGTCACGAGACAATATTGACATTGATATAGATGAGACTCAAATTAATGTTCAAATAAAGAAAATAGATATTGCTGTTTGTAAGCTAGCTACAACAAATATAGAGAACAATAAAAAAATACAATTGAATGACCTCGACATAGAACAGGAAAACCTTACGCATGAACAAATAGAAAAAGTTAAAGACTTATTAAACAAGAGTACCGATATATTTTGTAAAAATGATTTAGATTTAGGATACACAGACATTGTAAAGCACAAAATTCTTACAACAGATGAGAAACCAATTGCGATTCCGCATAGACGTATTCCACCTAATCACATGGAAGAAGTTAGAGCACATATCAAACAATTGTTAAATTAAAATATTATTCGTAAGTTATGCTGCGCCCGTAGTAATAGTCCATAAGCATGACAAGTCTATTAGGCTGTGTGTTGACTATAGATTATTGAATAAAAAGACAATACGCGACGCTAATCCACTTCCAAGGATCGAAGAGGCATTAGACACTTTGCACGAAACAAAGTTTAATACAACGTTTGATTTATCCCAAGGTTATTATCAAGTGGCGACCGATGAAAGGGATATTCATAAGACTGCATTTCGTGTAGGAACGGGAGGTCTTTATGAGTACCTAAGACTGCCGATGGGACTTTCTAACAGTGCGGCTACATTTAAAAAAAATAATGGAAGCATGTTTCAATGACAAAAATTTTGAAATATTACTAATTTATTTAGATGATATTCTTATCTTTTCTAAGACAGTAGAAGAACAGTTAAAACGCCTTGACTAAGACAGCATGGTTTGAAATTAAAATTGTCTAAATGTCATTTCTTCAAGAAAGAGGTAAGATACTTAGGACACGTTATTTCACAAGACGGCATTAAAACCAACCCAGATAAAACAAAATCAATTCAAGATTGGTAAGTACCTACCAATGAAAAAGAACTCCGATCATTCTTAGGACTATGCAGTTACTATAGGAAGTTTGTTCCACAGTTTAGTAAAATAGCTGCGCCATTACATTCACTCACTACAAAATCAAATGGAAAGAAGGGAAAATCAAAACAATTTAAGTTACTGAATGCTAAGGAATTTCAAGAAAAATGGGATGCGAAATGTTTAGAGTCGTTTGAAGAGTTAAAACAAAAATTAGTAAGTTCACCCGTATTAGGCTTTCCTGATTTCAAAAAGCCGTTTCGTTTAGAAACCGATGCGTGTATAGAAGGTTTAGGTGCTGTTCTATCGCAAGAACAAGAACAAGGAACTGTTGTCATAGCGTATGCATCACGCAGCTTACATCCAAATAAAAAGAATATGGATAACTACAGTTCTATGAAACTTGAAATGTTGGCTCTTAAATGGGCTGTGACCGAAACATTCAGAGAATATTTGATAGGAAGTAAATTTATAATTTATACCGATAACAATCCTTTGTTTTACTTTCAAACTGCAAAACTGGGTGCGACTGAAATGAGATGGGTTTCTTAACTTGCACAATTTGACTTCGAGGTCAAATATAGATCAGGACGTTCAAATGTCAATGCAGATGTATTAAGCAGGAATCCATTAGATGTTGAGTCATATATCAGACAAATAGTACAAAGTTCTTCTTTAAAAAAATTGCGAGAGTGTGAAAACAATAATGTACAACACATGCATATACACCAAATAAATTTGACTGATCAGATAGAGACAGTGAGCCAGGACCCCAGGCTAATTCCATTCCATCAATGTCATTCAGACTCTCTTTGGACTTTACGTATAATAGGAGATAACTCCAAGAAACATTTATTTTAGCAATAGACTTTCCCGAGATATTTAAAGAGAGTGGAAAGATATCCTTTTTGTGTGCAGCATGTGCATCTCGTAGCACATATTTCTAACTTAATAATTAAAATTCATTGAGACGAAACATTATGTTAACCGTTATGAACCGCAAATCGATCATTCAAACAATGGAACGTCTGTACTGTAGTAAATAAAACAATAACCAGCAAGGTTGTTATCAAAGTGAGAAACGTTGTGTTTCTTTTGTATATTTATGTACTGAAGAAAATATTACAAAATTGTCATTTGTATCTAAGTTATTATTACCAAACAATAACAAATCAATTGTAACGGGAATGTCTTAGTGGGTCAGTTCAGTTAGCATAACATTTCTTTGCGGTGCAAAGTTATTACAATATAATAAATAGTGTTCGACACTTTCACTAATGTGACAACATGCACAATATGCATCCTGTACTAAATTGGCCTTGTATAAATCCGCACTAAGTGCACTGCACTTATTGCGAAGCCTTGCATGTAATATAGATAATAGTCTATCTCCATTTAAATAGTACCTGGGAGGTTTTTACGTTATGAAAATACAATTGTTGCAATTGTAACTTGAAAGAAGAGAAAGTAGGAATTTGACGAATATGCAAATCTAATTTATTCCACAATGTAAAAGAGGGACGAAAGATACCAGCGGGACAGTCAAACTCACAGATCGAAAACAAACTGACAACACCATGGCCAAAAATAAAAAGACAAACAGACAAATAATAGTACAGATGACACAACATAGAAAACTAAAACTTAGCAACACGAACCCTACCAAAAACTGGGGGTGATCTCAGGTGCTCCGGAAGGGTAAGCAGATCCTGCTGCACATGTGGCACCCGTTGTGTTGCTTATGTTATTACAAATCCGGTAAATAGTCTAATTCGGTAGGTCACATTCGTGAAAAGGGAAGGGTATAATAGATGATGGAAAATAAGACTGTTGATAAACTGATAGACGGTTCAATGGTATATTAATGTTATGTCTATTTCGCAGGTTATAATTAGTAGTATCTGATACATACGGAGGAACCAATGCTTGTAAATAATCCGGTGTTTGGTTATTTACAATTTTATAAAACATGGTCATTTTTTTTAACTTCCCTTCTTACACTTAATTTCTCCCATCTCGTCTCTCTATAAATAGAGTTAATATTAGCATAACATGGTAAACCAGTAACTATACGTGCCGATTCAATCTGAATCTTTTCTAACCGTTCGGAATTAATTTGCCCACAGTTGTCCCAAACTTCAGATAAATATTCCAAAATAGGACGAATAAAAATCATATAAATCTTTTCAAGATATTTCCTTTTTAGTTTAAATTTTAGTTTCCTCAGTACATTTACTTGTTTTGACGTCTTCTCTATCAGTTTATCAACATGTTTATTCCATTTACAGTCACTACTAAAAATAATACCTAAATGCTTATGTGTATCTACAGGAGCTATTGAGACTCCACCAAAATCAAAAGTAAGGACGTTCTGCATATTCCTAGTATTAAAAATCATGATATCTGTTTTATTAGGATTAAATTTTAGTATCCACTTTTCAGACCAATTTTGCAAATTATCTAGATCAATATTTATTAAAGTGTTTAGACGTGTAACATCAGGTACTGTATGGCCAATAGATGTGGCATCAGCAAAAAGTCTACTGAATCCACTTAGATCATCTGCAATGTCATTTATATAAACCAAGAACAATAATGGACACAGTACCGACCCCTAGGGCATACCAGCTCTTAAGAGTGTGTGTTATAAATTATATAAAATTGAGAATGGAAACGGAGAATGTTTCACGACAAAAACCCGACCAAATAGCAGAAATCAGCCCAAGTCCACCAATGGGTCTTCAACACAGCGAGAAAATCCCGCACCTGGAGGCAGGATCCAGCTAGACCCTAAACAATAATGAATACTAGTTCAACGAAAATGGACGTCACACTAAACTCCGAAACATATAAATGAACCAAAATTTAAAAAATATACAACACTAGCAAAGGCCAGAGGTTCCTGACTTGGGACAGGCGCAAAAAACTTTGCGGCAGAGTTAAACATGTATTGTGAGATCTTAATCCTCCCCCTATACCTCTAGCCAATGTGGAATAAGCAAACACACAGCAATACGCACAGTAAAATACATGTAGGCTGTAGTTCATGGTACAATGTACTTGCGATAAATGTTTTGACACATTATTTACAGACCTTAGGGTCCAGGTGTGTTGACTACATCACCATTTATTTGCAGACCTTAAGAGTCCGGCCTGGCAGGTGTGTTGTCTACATCAGACACCATAAGTAATGGCCATTTGATTTTCAAAAAAAAAGGACAAAAAGGGCAGGAGTTTCTTTTGCAAACAGAATTTTAATTCACTCTGTTGTTAGTCTAGTTTATTTGAATATGAGTTGTTTGCTCGGATTCCTGTTGTCACATACTTGTTCCCCCCCCCCCCCCCCCCCCAAGGTGTTTCTCACTAATTCCTGTTTGTACTGCTAATACTGGGTAATCTTGCTGGGATTTTGTATAATAAAACTTCAAAATTGGTAAAGAATATGAAATATTAAAACATTTATGTACATTTTTTGGTTATGCATTGTTTCACGGAAAAAACCTTTGATTTCCAATCCCCTAAAAACTAATAATTTTGCTCAGCTGTATATATTCAATTACTGGGGATTAACCCCACCTCCCCCTTTTTCAAAAACTCTGGATCCCCCCTGTAGATTATTCATGTAGAACTTGGCATATATCAAGATGTGTTGAATATTTAATGATAAGGCGAAGTTGTGTATTAAACTATATATATTTTAAACTGTTGGATTAAAATTTTGTTCTCTTTGCAAAATTTTATGTCAAATGCCTTAATTAATAAAGTTATACATGAGTACCAGTAAGTGTTTTGCTAGAACAGTACACTTTTCATGGAAAGAATTAAAAATTTAGATTAATTAAATTAGGCTATGCTTAAACAGTTCGGATTAAATATAGTTCTTATAATTATTATCACTGAAACAGTGGCAAAATGTAAAAGGTTCTTCATGATATTTCACTGATTTGATACTATTATAATTTCTTTATTACATACATGTAAAAATGAACGTACATATAAACATATGGGAAGTGAAAGTTTGTGATGTTTCCCTATTTCTACATTTGAATGCCATCATACAATGGATCTGCATAATATAGGATCCTTGCGTCACTAATTTAGCAAATGCAAACAGTATAGTACACAACTTAACTTTCTATTTTGATAGATTAATGTTTAATTTTTAAAGTACATGTATAATGAAAATAACACTCTAATTCTCTGTATTAACATGATTTAAGAAAGATACCCATTTTCTAAATGTTTTAATATGACATGTAACATTGTTGACTGACATGTCTGACATTTGGTCCTGGTACACAGTTATCATCCTTTGATTTTCAGTGTCTACAAATATAGTCCCTAGTGTGGACAATTTCTAACTTGCAATTTTTTATCATCTATATTTATGCATAATATAGTAATTAGAGGGACAAAAGTACATGTAAAAACAATAAGGATTATGATTTTTGAGGTAAAGTAGTGATTTGGGTTAGTAGAACAAGGCAAAAATTAGTACATGTATGTATGAAGCTGTCAAACTGAATTACATACACCCTTAACATAATATTGTCCATATTTTGAGTTAGAGCTGGAAGACTATTCTATAATTTTGATATAATTTTCCTAAAAGTAGTACATTACACTGTAAAAATCTTATTGAAAAAGTGCAAGTGTGATTTTTTTTTTCATTTATTGATCCAGGGCCCCAAAACTAGGCAACATTTGGAGTGGGACATGTAAAAAGGCTATGCATTAGCCATATATGTACCTCCCCCCTAAATCCACCTCTGCTATGCAATAATTGTGTTTCCAAACTGAATAGACATTTTTTTTTTTAACTTGGCATCACCTTAGATTAGGGAGTTATAAAAGAGTTGACGAAGTTTTATGACAATACAATCTTGATTGTAGACAATATGTCCATTTTAATAATTTAACTTTTGGGTGTTTACTTTTTACATTTAATTTAACAATTTAAACTATCAAAATTTGTGATTTAAAAAAATTAAATATTGCAAAAATTTGCTTTTTAAATGCCCTTATAGATAATGTAGCATGTATTTAAAGCAATTGAAGAATCATTCAATGTATCAAGGATTCATGATCAAGATTTATTATAATTATTCAAAATTTAAATTAATATGAGGCTCAGTGCCTGAAAAAAGGAGATTTTCAAATGACGGTGGCTTTACATAAAAATGTATTTTTTTTCTACCAATTTAAAATTTTTGAAGGCTATTTGGTTTAAATAATTAGCATAAAAACATGTGTGCACTTAAAATTCTACGAGGGAGGAAATGGGGGTTTGGGGGTGTGGGTTGGGGGTGGGAATGGTGGGTTGGGGTGGGGGTGGGAGTCGGGGGTGGGGGTAGGGGGTTGGGGGGGGGGGGGTTGGGGGGTGGAGAGACAGGTTTTTTGCATAACATGATTTGCATAACAGGATAAAAAAAACCTGGTGCACTGTGAAAAGTCATAAGGTTGTAAGGTTATATGAATGGAATAAGCCTGTAAAGTTGATATGCTGCTAGTCAAACCATGCTTTTCACATGTTTCAACACTTTTTAATTGGTTAATTGTTTTTGGAATTTATGTAATCTGGATAAGTTATGTATGGGAACTTAAATATGCTCATAAATGAATACTTTTGTCACCTATACTGCATGTTGTTATTTATATTTAAAGTAGATACCAAGATTGGATTTTATTATGCCCCGCCCCACAAATGTGGATGGATTATATAGATATACCCTTGTCCGTCCATAAGTATGTACATCCCTATGGGTCTATCCAGTTAAGTTTGCATTTAGCCCCATTTCTCAGTAACTTATAGATATATATCGATGATATTTATTCACCACAGACATCTTGAACACTAGTAGTACAACACATTACTCGAGTCACTTTAACCTACATTTCATGCTTTTGTGTCTGGTTATGTCTTGCTTTTAGGTTCATTTCACAGAAACCTATACTGATATATCACCACTACAGTATTCTTTTATAGAAGCACACAGCTCATCAACAATTTGATTACTGTGACCTACATTTAATTACAGGACATCATGTATCTTATAGACACATTTTCTAGTTAATACAAATCTAAAACACTATTGAAACTGAAATGTTTAATGTATGTAATTTCAAAAGCATAAAACGGATAAATTGACAGATATGAAAAAAGATTAAATGGCTGGTGTATCATGTTCAACTATCTCATGTATTTATTTTTATACATAAATATGAGTACTCCTATCAAATGAAAGAAGAATTTGTCTATCTCAAACTTAGATATAAATGGCTCCTCTAATTATTCACTTTACCACAAACATAAAAGCTGTCCTGTGTGTTATTATTGTCAGCATTATGTCTAAAATTTCAAATATTTATAAAAAGATGGGATATGATTGCCAATGAGACACGGCATGATTGCCACTGAGAAAACTTTCCACCAGAGACCAAAAAATAAGAAGTTATCAACTATAGGCCACCCTATGGCCTTCAAAAATGAGCTAACTCCATACCACAAAGCAAAGAGGGCGGGGGGGGGGGGGGAGGTGGGGGGGGGGGGGCAATACCTTTTTCTGTTAACCTGTTTTGGACTATTTCAAGGTGTTGTTAGCTGTTATTTGAAATATATATATACTTTTAACTGTTTTCAACCCACTTTCTGTTATCTGTTCTGTTTAAATTGACAATGTTGTTAACTGTTTTGTATGAAAATGGGATTCCTGTTATCTGTTACTTGACAGTTAGAGTGTTCACTGTTTCTTTCTTTACGGTGCTCCCTCAAAGGAGTAACATAAACAGCATATATGTAACTGTCTTTGGACAAGGGGACTATATTAAAATGCTCATTAAAAAATCAATATCGTTATCATTTTAAATTTGCTCAATCACAATATTTTTACCACTTTGTAAGTTAGCTGATCATATGAATGTTAAGGTATAAACCGACAAACGTTAGGGGAAAACAGACGAAATCGCGTAATATCCAAACAAAGTACGATACTAATGTCACAGAGTCATATCCAGTAGCAATCATAATGGTCTCGATGGTGTTCACAGATTAAGAGACAAGTCGCAAATAAAATAAAGATTAAGAATAGAGAAGAATGGAGTGTTAAAAAAAGAATAGAGAATAGTGGACAAAAAATATAAAGAATTGAGAAAAAATGTCTTTAAAAATAAATAAAAAAAACCCAGAAATGAAGACCTCCCATCAAAACTTTTAACTATCACGAATGCAAATACAAATGTAAGAAGATACATACCAAGGGTGCAATCGAAATCCGTAGTTCAAATGAAATATAGACAACATTGGATGTTGGATGTGTACTGATTGATATTTTAGTCTTAGATGCATGATTTTTTTCATTAGTTGTTATTGGCTTTGAACTAGCTGTCAGTAACTGCGAGTACTCTCAGATCTGTACTTAGTATCTGTCTGTTGTGTTGATATATGAGTACCCGTCAACGTCCACTCTGTGTTTTTGTTGGATGTATTTCTATTTGTATCCATCTGGTGAGTTCAGCCTTTTTCAACTGATTTTTATAGTTCGTTCTTATGTTGTACTGTTACACCACTGTCCCAGGTTAGGGGAGGGTTGGCGCCTTCTAACAAGTCTAACCCCACCACATTCTGTATGTGCCTGTCCCAAGTCAGGAGCCTTACATTCGGCGGTTATTTTTTGTTGTTGTGTAACATATTTGTTTTTCGTTAATTATTTTATATGGGCTCTGCTCATTGTTGAAGGCTGTACGGTGACCTATAGTTGTTAATTTCGGTGTCAATTGGTCTCTTGTGGAGAGTTGTTTCATTGGCAATCAAACCACTTCTTATTTTTATGAACACCATGACAAAATGGAAGCAACAGTAGTTCTCCAATGTTCAAATAAAAAATAAAAAAAATAAAAAGTACCAATGAAGAAAAAAATTTAAGGAATAGCAGGATCTTCAGAAGGAGCGAAACCGGACGCATTGCCAGAGTAAGCGTCCCGCCATCTGGGACAAAATGTGCTAATTCGCCAAAAAAAAAAGACCAACAAAAAAATTAAATATTGACAAAACCGACCCAAACCATGGAGGACTCAGGTGCTCTGGAAGAGTAAGCAGTGTTTGTTTTACTACTGAAACCTGTGGTTTTCATAAAAAATTCCCTAAGTCACAATTTAAGTTGGTGTTAACCGTTATCAGTATTTTATATTTGTTGTTAACTGTTTTTGCCAAAGTCGAGGTGTTGTTAACAAACCCCCTATTACCCCCCATCCCCCCAGCAAGCTATTAAACAAAATGACAAATGTAAAGCAATTCAAAAAGAAAACTAACAGCCTGCTTTATGTACAAAGCACAAAAAAAATAAAATTATGACAACAGCAAATGACAACCACTGAATTACCCCCAGGCAGTGACTACATATTAATCTAAACCTTTAACTTTTCACAAAAACCAAGAAAGTGTAATATAAGTCATGAGGTTTGCAGAGAATCATCATTCCAAATGCCATTATGCACCTATTTTATTTTTTGATGGAATTGACATTAGATCTAATGAGGAGCATTTTCCCCAGTAGGTCATAATCTATAAAAGTTTGGTACTTTTCCTTCTAAATATTTGGTATTTAAAATTATCTAGATTGTTCCCTACAATCCAAGTTTGAGTATTTTAACAACGGTGACTTTGACAATTGAATTATATATTCATTAAGTTCCACTGTATATCTGTAAACTTTGATTTACTTATTAAATGATCTCATAAAAAGCTACAAAATTTATGAATTAATATTGATTTATGAATGCCATGACCTTGACCTGTAGCCTTACGATTTGACCATATGACCTAAAATTCAACGTGGGCCTGCATATCACTACGGGGCATTGTAAACCAAAATAAGTTTTCATTTCATCTAGTTTTGGCAAAAAAAAGGGAGAAAAAGTTGAATTTTATCAAAAATAACCATTTTTTTTGTTGCCATGGTTTCACCCTTTTAGTGATTTATCTCTCTCAAAAGATCGGTGACCCCATATTTTTTTTCCTTTTTCTGAACTTAACTTATAATTCTCTTAGAATAGAGAGTTTAATGGAAATCTGTAATTTAGTTCTCTTAATTTTTTTTTGATGAAGGTAATGGAGGTGATATTTTCCCTATTAGAAATTTCCCGCCAATATGGATAGTTAATTAAGAATGTGAAATATCTTTCTTAAACCAACGGTGACCTATATGTTTTTTTAGCTGAACATGTAAAACTATACTTTTGCTTGTTGTAAAACAAATTTAAACAAAATCTTATATAAATTGTATTCGTTATTAAAATCTAAGTATGTCAACACACAATTTTCCCTATTATTCCTTTGTAAAACGCCAAAAAAAGCCTCCTTATTTCGGTGGCCTATAAAACGCTAAAATGAACGGTGACCCTCTAATTTTATTTCATTATTTTGATCCACTCACTTTAAGGAATAAAATATCAAGTATTCAGGAATTTCTTATATAAAGTGTTTATAGCCTCGAGCCTCCATAAGATTTAAATTGTACACATAATATCATGAAGTGTTCTAAGGAATGAGAAGCACGTTCTATTTAATAATTTGAAACGACAAAGTGTATACAGAGTTGTTTACTGATAAACTATGCCGTAGTTGTCAGGTCAGTGGCGGATTCAAGGGGGACGTCGAAGAGGTTGTACACCCCCTTTGATTGGAAAATATATAGTGTTTAATTAATCCTAAAATCGTCAAACTTTTTTCATTGGAATATGCCTTTGAAAAATCCTGGATCCGCCCCTAAAGATAAGAGTACATTTGAACTGTACACATTTGACTTAGTCAATGCACACCTTAGCTGTGCATTATCCAGATAATAGCACAGTAAGAACAAAGAGATTTTGCCTATGTCATGTGTTAAAGCAATTCAATTGTAAGTTGTTTTCTTTTATCTAAATGAAGAACGTTGTGTGGTTTGTCATATTATTACGACTGTTTTTACTAATAATGAAACTAAAGAGCAATCGTCACATATTATATTTCAAATTTCTATTGTTTAAGTTTCTGTCTAGTGACAAAAAAAAAAGTGTTTTATTTATATAATCTTCACAAAATATAGCAATTTTGCGAAGCATGTAAAATACCCCTTGACCATACTTTTAAAGAAAAAAAACATAATAAAAAGTACATTTTGGCAAATCATTAGAAAATTCTATCGTTTTAAACTAAAACCATATCCACCTTATCAGAAATATGACAATATTTTTCTTTTCATTATTTCAAGGCCATCACTGATTTTTAAAGAGAGAGGATGTAGTTTTCCAAAAAAAAAAATCCGTCATTAACTTGTTGGGGAAAACAAATTTGAAATTCAATTTGAAAGGAGCTGACATACAAATTTATGTGATTTGATATATTTCTTATATAATTTACGTAAGTTCTGGGTTTGAATGTCAGCCAACCAACATTGGCTTCAGTAGTTTTAATTCGGCTGATAAAGGATTAAATTATTATTATAATTATTATTATTTTTATTTAGTAGTAGTAGTAGTAGTAGTAGCAGTAGTAGTAGTAGTATCGTCTTTTACTTTTAAAATTACTTACTTATTTCCTCAACTTTTATACTCATCGTAATTAAAATATCATTAACTTTTCCACTCTCCGTACTAGAAATATCTGTTTTATTTATGTAGGATCTACTAATTCTTTTCTTCGTACTCAAAAGGGTTTTTCGAAATTGCCATGATTTTCGGAAAATATAATATCTGAAATACAAAAAAGGTCGTTTAAACATGAACAAACTTATTTGTACTATATATATATATATATAGATTGCCTAACAATGTAATTTTAACACACTATTTAGTATGTAAATATAAGAATGTTTAAAATATTTACAAAATGATGAAAATAAACGCAATATTTCGCTAGACTAACTAGCTTTATCAAGCGTGCATCTATCCAGGTGAAATCGGATGTAGATGATAAGAAACTTTTGCAGCTCAATGTATATGTTGCACTTGAATTTAGCTGCCTTGAAAATAATACATAACTTGGATGAAGTTCAAGATTTTTACAAAATTGGTAGTTGAAGTTAGCAACGTCCATTGGCCAATATTACAGGATAAAAAGGACGATGCTGTGTACTAAATTATTCTTTATCTTTCCTGTATCTTTTCTCATCTTTTTCGTTAAGACCATCAGGTTCTAAAGTGTGGAGTTGGTGGATCCAAAAATTTTCTCTTCTCCTTCTCGCCGTGGTGTCCCACTCGGTGTTGACTTCTATGATTTGGAAGGTAACATTATCAAAAGAATGTTTCGTTGAACGAAGATGTCTTGTGAGAGGACAGTTTTTGTTGGTTTTGTACCATGAACGATGGTTATTGAGCCGAATATTAAATTTGTCCATTGTTTCTCCCACATACTGAATGCCACATGTGTCACATGTTAATATATAAATTGAGTTCTCCGTTTTACAGTTGGAATTTGAGTAGATGGTATAATTTTGTTTAGTAACGGAGCTGATGAAAGAACTGCTTGTATTAGCAGCTTTACAACACAAGCAGTTCCTTCGACCACATTGTTTGTAGCAACCGGGAGATGGAGTAGGCTGCTTTGCTAATACAGATGTCACTAATTTGTCACGGATGTTTTTAGGTCTTCTGAAGGCCATGACTGGTGGTGAGGAAAATACTTTTTTAAGATTTGAATCATTTTCTATAATTTTCCAATGCTTCTGAACAATGGAAGACACATTTTTAAAATCAGGATGGTAAGTGAGTACAAGGGGTGTTCTGTTAGCTGCTTTATTCTTATCTTTGTACTCTAGAAGTTCTTGGCGACTAGTTTTGTTTGCTCTTTCGAAAGCGCTATCAATGATGTTGTTATTGTATCCTCGAACAACTAGATGTTTACGTAGTTGTCCAAGTCTAGCATTTTGCGTATTTTCAGTAGAGCATATTCTCTTGATTCGCAATGCCTGGCTGAATGGGATGCCACGGGAGCAGTGTTTAGGATGGCAACTTTTAGGAGAAAGGAATTGATGTTTGTCCGTTTGTTTGGTATGAAGGTCCGTTATAATGGTTCCGTTCTTGATGTAACTCGTAGTGTCGAGGAAGTTTATTTTCTCCATAGATGATTCATATGTAAATTTTATTGAATGGTGGAAAGAGTTACAGTGTCCTAGAAATTCATTAAGATGTTCTTGTGAATCTGTCCATTTGAAATCAATATCGTCAATGAATCGGAACCATGATAAGGGCTGGTATGGAGCACTAGCCAAGAGGCGTTTTTCAAGTTGGCCCATAAATATGTTGGCATATGACGGGGCCATTTTTGTGCCCATACTAGTACCGTCTATCTGGAGATAATGTTTTTCATTGAAAGAAAAGTTGTTGTTCTCTAGCACTAGTTTCAGAAGTGTAACAAGGCACTCAGTTGGAGGATTTTTTTCACTACGAGTGTTCCATACCTCTTCACACGCTGCTATTCCTTCGTCTTGTGGAATGTTGGTATATAAAGAAGACACGTCCATGGATGCAAGTATAGTATTGCTTGGTAGAGGATTGAGGCTTTCCATTTTCTTTAGATAATCAGTCGTATCTTGGATGTAAGAGGGTAGTTCTTTCACATGATATCTTAGATGATGGTCTAAAAATTCTGATATCTTTTCAGTTGGATGACTATTTGCTGAAACAATTGGTCGACCTGGATTGCCCGTTTTATGTATTTTAGGCAACATATAGAATCGCCCGGCCTTTGCTTCGTTCTCAAGAGGTCGGAGATAATCAAAGGTGTCATTGTCTATATGCTTTTTGTCGAACATCTCTTGAAGGATGGTGTTGATCCTTCGAATATTATTTAGTGTTGGATCTGTGGTTAATTGTTTATAAAAAATGGAGTTTGAAAGTTGGCGATTTCCCTCTGCTATGTAATCTGTTTTATTCATGACAACCACAGCGCCCCCTTTGTCGGCAGGTTTTATTACGATATCCTCTTGATCTTTTAACGCTTTCAAAGCAATGCTTTCTGACTTGGATAAATTATAATTTCTTGTATTTGTTATACAGGACTTTATATCAGACCTCACGTAGTTAATGAATGACTCCAAGTTATCATTTTTACTCTTAGGTGGTTTCCATGAACTTTTTTTCTTAAATTTTGGGATGGGCGTGACTTCTTCATTGGTGTCAGTATCTGAATCTGTTAATCCACAGCTTCTTCAAGGTGGCTTCTTCATATATGCCAACATATTTATGGGCCAACTTGAAAAACGCCTCTTGGCTAGTGCTCCATACCAGCCCTTATCATGGTTCCGATTCATTGACGATATTGATTTCAAATGGACAGATTCACAAGAACATCTTAATGAATTTCTAGGACACTGTAACTCTTTCCACCATTCAATAAAATTTACATATGAATCATCTATGGAGAAAATAAACTTCCTCGACACTACGAGTTACATCAAGAACGGAACCATTATAACGGACCTTCATACCAAACAAACGGACAAACATCAATTCCTTTCTCCTAAAAGTTGCCATCCTAAACACTGCTCCCGTGGCATCCCATTCAGCCAGGCATTGCGAATCAAGAGAATATGCTCTACTGAAAATACGCAAAATGCTAGACTTGGACAACTACGTAAACATCTAGTTGTTCGAGGATACAATAACAACATCATTGATAGCGTTTTCGAAAGAGCAAACAAAACTAGTCGCCAAGAACTTCTAGAGTACAAAGATAAGAATAAAGCAGCTAACAGAACACCCCTTGTACTCACTTACCATCCTGATTTTAAAAATGTGTCTTCCATTGTTCAGAAGCATTGGAAAATTATAGAAAATGATTCAAATCTTAAAAAAGTATTTTCCTCACCACCAGTCATGGCCTTCAGAAGACCTAAAAACATCCGTGACAAATTAGTGACATCTGTATTAGCAAAGCAGCCTACTCCATCTCCCGGTTGCTACAAACAATGTGGTCGAAGGAACTGCTTGTGTTGTAAAGCTGCTAATACAAGCAGTTCTTTCATCAGCTCCGTTACTAAACAAAATTATACCATCTACTCAAATTCCAACTGTAAAACGGAGAACTCAATTTATATATTAACATTTGACACATGTGGCATTCAGTATGTGGGAGAAACAATGGACAAATTTAATATTCGGCTCAATAACCATCGTTCATGGTACAAAACCAACAAAAACTGTTCTCTCACAAGACATCTTCGTTCAACGAAACATTCTTTTGATAATGTTACCTTCCAAATCATAGAAGTCAACACCGAGTGGGACACCACGGCGAGAAGGAGAAGAGAAAATTTTTGGATCCACCAACTCCACACTTTAGAACCTGATGGTCTTAACGAAAAAGATGAGAAAAGATACAGGAAAGATAAAGAATAATTTAATACACAGCATCGTCCTTTTTATCCTGTAATATTGGCCAATGGACGTTGCTAACTTCAACTATCAATTTTGTAAAAATCTTGAACTTCATCCAAATTATGTATTATTTTCAAGGCAGCTAAATTCAAGTGCAACATATACATTGAGCTGCAAAAGTTTCTTATCATCTACATCCGATTTCACCTGGATAGATGCACGCTTGATAAAGCTAGTTAGTCTAGCGAAATATTGCGTTTATTTTCATCATTTTGTAAATATTTTAAACATTCTTATATTTACATACTAAATAGTGTGTTAAAATTACATTGTTAGGCAATCTATAATTTTATTTGTGTAATTGAATTAATCTCTGTACTGATTAATCCACACTCCCATAGATTTGTATGTCATGTGCTGCTATTTATAGGCACTTATATATATATATATATATATATATATATATATATATACAAGGCTAAATTGAAAACAACGTTCAAACCTATGATTGCGTTGGATAAAAACCGCAATTTTTATACCTGTGCATGTAAAACAAATTTCTTGGTAGTGGGGTCTAAATACAGCACAAACAACATTTTCCAAAAGACCAAAAAAGTGAAAAAGTATATTTTAACAAAACGCATTTGACTAGCAGGTCGAACAACGGATGTTCTTAAAACCTGCTGACTGCCATTGGCGATTGCCAAATAAACGAATCACCAGATGTAACAAAATGGATCTTAACTATTAATTTAAGACCAAACAGAAAACAATAAACTTGCAGGTATATCGCAAACAAAAGGTGCAAAATTAGTACACCATATCCGGATTTCGACAATCAATGTCTCTTCGGTGATGTTAGGAATCGAAACGGTATTTGGAAGACCATATAATTTATCTCAATTTAGGATAGACTCTTGAAATTTGAAGAGTCGAAATAGGATGAACGGATCATATAAACCCGAAGGCAAATATAATACAAGGCCAAACGAAAAAATATAAACAAATCTAAATTGAAAACAACGTTCAAACCTATGATTGCGTTGGATAAAAACCGCAATTTTTATACGTGTGCATGCAAAACAAAAACAAATTTCTTGGTAGTGGGGTCTAAATACAGCACAAACAACATTTTCCAAAAGACCAAAAAAGTAAAAAAGTATATTTTAACAAAACGCATTTGACTAGCAGGTCGAACAACGGATGTTCTTAAAACCTGCTGACTGCCATTGGCGATTGCCAAATAAACGGATCACCAGATGTAACAAAATGGATCTTAACTATTAATTTAATAATTGATAACTATTAATTTAATATATATATATTGTACCACATGCTGTTATTTACAAGTGAAAATAATTAAAATGATTAGTTATCTTTTTACTAAATATATTTTACACTACGGACATATGTCAAACAATTTGGTAAACATAAACAATGGGTAATAATTGTACACCACTACTGGCCGATTTGTTTTTGTACCCGTATGAAGCAGAATTCACTCAGAACTTTCTAAAAGACAAAAAGAAAAAGCACCTTGCGAAATTCTTTAATTTTACTTTCAGATATATTGATGATGTCCTATCACTGAATAACCAATATTTCAGTCAGTACTTGCATCTCATATATCCCAGTGAACTTGAAATTAAGGATACTACTGATACTAGAAGTATTGCTTCATACCTTGATCTTTTCCTCATGCAATATTGACACAGTTGGACGACTTCATACTAAAATTTATGACAAACGGGACGATTTCAACATCCCAATTATCAATTTCCCATTTCTCAGCAGTAACATACCCTCTGCCCCATCGTATGGTGTTTACATATCTCAATTGATACGTTATGCTCGTGCATTTTAACACTATACGGACTTCATATAGAAAAAAAATAAAATCACAAAAATACTGAACTCCGAGGAAAATTCAAAACGGAAAATCCCTAATCAAATGGCAAAATCAAATGATATAACACATCAAACGAATGGACAACAACTGTCATATTCCTGACTTGGTACAGGCATTTTCAAATGTAGAAAATGGTTGATTGAACCTGGTTTTATAGCGCTAAACCTCTCACTTTATGACAGTCGCATCAAATTCCATTACATTTACAACGATGCGTGAACAAAACAGACATAATAGGTAACATTGTCAAAATATGGGTTCAGCAGTCATCACTGTGTCACAATCTCAAAACAAACAAACATTTAACAAAGAAGCACAAAAAGCATCTATCAAATTTAACAACCACATTTTTTGCTACATATATATGTATTATAAATCAACCCATAAAGGATTGAAATATTTAAAGTCCTGTAACTGCATTCACATCTACTCTTAGTGTAGAGTTGCGTGTTTGACGCCAGAAAATGTAAACGTCACACAGGAAGAAATATAAAATAATTTTGTCGTTCAAAGTATTTTCAAAATGATAATTTCACATGGGGAATGGTGGTATACAGGGTTGAAAAATCAAAAGTTTTTGTTAGAACTAATTTCAGAAAAAGAGTGTTTCTTACGCAGAAACTGCTGCAACAGAGTTATAAGGAGGAAAGATTAAAAATGACACTCCATAAATTTTATGGACACCATCACAAATTGGTTGATCTAAACGAGTCTACACTAACTAACGACATTTTTACCACGTCTTAGATTGTGGTTTACCATTTACGTCGACTGGTCTGCTAAGTACCGAATGTGACTTATTCCCGAATATGACTGTTTTGCCGAGTGTGAATTCGCATTGCTATCAGACGTGTCTCGGTATTTATACATCCAACTTTCATGTATTTGATTTTGTTGTTCCTTTCGTAAGTCTGGTTGGATATTGTGTTATGTCTTATCTTTTGTGGTTTGAATGCCTTTTTTCTTTTCTATATTTATGCAAAAGTTAAGATAATTAATCAGCTAGTTCATTTATATGATTTTTAGTTTAAAGCAACTATATGCACAGGATTTATTTGTTTTACACAGTTTTGATTTAGAAGAAAAACCGACATGGTTAGAAAATACAAATAATTACACCATTACTAACACAATTCTATATTAATATTCTTGTAATGGTTAGATAATACATAAAATAACACCATTACAAACTTAATCCCAATTTTATATTCTATTTTTAGAAATTTACCTGTGACGTCACTTTTTGTGGCGTTGATACATTTGTGTTACGCACAGTTCATAATTCTATTGTGGTGTAATAGTGTACAGTCGTAAATTAATGGAAGTTTGTCCGTTGTTTTTCTGTGGTTTACATGTTGTAATGTACTATTATATTATTTACTTATGTTTTTCTCTGTCCTCAGTGTTCTTGCGTTTATTTGTACTGTATTCTTGTCACGTACTGTTGTCATTATAGCGCTATTTTTAACATTGCCATATAAGCGGGAGGTTTGGCTAGCCATAAAACCAGGTTCAACCCACCATTTTTTTCTTAAAATGTCCTGCACCAAGTCAGGAATATGGCAGTTGTTATCAAATAGTCCGTTTCTATGTATGTTTGTTTTTGTAGCAGTTCAGTGTTTCTGTTGTTCCGTTGCTTTCCTCTTAAAGTTGACGTGTTTCCCTCGTTTTGGTTTGTGACCCGGATTTGTTTTCGCTCAATTTATGACTATTTATCAGCGGTATACTAATGTTGCCTTTATTTATCATTTTTAAAAGAGTTCCAGGACTGAAATGGGGCTTTAATTACAGTTACTCTGGGCCATAATATATTTGGTATATATTTTTTACTGCTGTAACCGAATAATACCAACACAGAAATAAACTTCTACTTCATAAAGGCAACGGCAAGCCAAAATATGCATACATTCTGGATCTAGACAGGGTTATAATGTTGCATTCCCTTGCAATACTTTTGTTTTTTATATATATTTAAAAAAAAATAATCAAAGTATCCTCAATGTAAATTCTTCATAATTTGAAATAAAAGGAAATTGGTTTGCAATCTGTGAATGTTTAACAATTAAACTAAATATATCATCAAAAAGAAGCCTAAACTAATGGATAATAATTTAAATGGTTAATCATAAATTTGCAACGAGAAATATTCGATCTCATAATTTTCTTCTTCTATTTTAAAAAAAATAACTAGGCCTATTCCAGTGCAGTTTTTGAGCGCTAAGTCAATAGTTATTTTTTGTTGGAACACAAATAATTCATATTTCATGTAATTATGAAAATGATTTGAATAAGAGTGATTAAAATGCAAGTCTGATAGCGATTACTTTAAGTTCAAAGGACAAGACTGTTATGTTTCCTTTGTTCATGTAATATTTGCATTTACGTTTGCAGGAGTCCTTCATCACAAAAAATAATAAAATATTAACAATGGATAAATTTAATTTTTTCCAGTCATCTTGTTTCAAGGTTGTGCACAGACAGTATAAAATTTCCTTACCTTATTGTTTCAGTTAACGTCAAACATTTCACTTAAAGAGAATAATTAATCCAGTCAAATTCACAACTGCAATCGCCATTGCTTTTAATAAAAACACACTAAATGTGTGTACATTCTCTTCACATGCATGTTGACATCGATGTGTAAGGCCAAAAAAACTACACTGTCTTTCTTTCGGAATTAAGTTTAAACGGGGTTTCATAAGGGGTGACAGAACATTAGACTTAAATACTTTTTTAACTTTGACATACGTATTAATTGTTTTTACCTCTGTAGATTATATATAATCTTAGTTTATCTGTGAAGACAGCAGAAAAAAAAACTGACAGACAATTTCGCATAATTTTCAACGTATTTGTTAAAGGACGGCCAATTTAGGTATTATTTTCTTTAATAATAAGATACATGCTTAAAAGATAGAAAGACATCAATTTCTGACTCCAACGACAAGTAAGAAAGAGAAAACAGAAAATTTTTCCAAATTGCTGCGAAATTAACGCAATTTCAGAGTGGCGGGCTTAAATATCAGTCCCATTGTTGTCTTTAGAAAGTAGCAACAACGGTCGTTTCTAAGGGCTTGCTTTCCGACTGTACCCTCATACATTATACAGATATGTAGGCATCAACGGAGTATATCAGTACAAAATAATTCACTTAGTAAACGATAATTTAAACTGTACAAAACAGTTCATTGCAATTTTCATATTCAGTCGGAAAGCAAGCCCTTAGAAACGACCATTGTTACTACTTTCTAAATACAACAATGGGACTGATATCAAAACCCGCCATCCTGAAGTTGCGTTATTTTCGCGGAAATTTTCTGTTTTCTGTTTCTTACTTCCCGTTGGAGTCAGAAATTGATGTCGTAAGCACGTGTCTTGTTATAATAGAAAATATGTTTCAAATTGGCCGTCCTTTTACAAATACATTGAAAATTATGCGAATTGTCTGTTACATATTTGTTTGTTTTTATAGTGATTAAGATTATAACACAATGTTGACTGCTGTACCCCTATTTTTGACATTTTTACCTATTATGTCTGTTTGTTTTGTTCACGCATCGTTGCCAATATAATGGAATTTTTTGCGACTGTCATACAAGTGAGAGGTTTAGCTAGCTATGAAACCAGGTTTAATCCACCGTTTTCTACATAAGAAAATGCCTGTACCAAATCAGGAATATGACAGTTGTTTTCCATTCGTTTGATGTGTTTGAGCTTTTGATTTTGCCATTTGATAAGGGACTTTCCGACTTGAATTTTCCTTGGAGTTTGGTATTTTTGTTATTTTACTTTTTACATATATCTGTAGTATAAAAATATAATCAGTTGTATTTGATAAAAAGTAATTAATGATTTTAATTATGTTCACTTATAATGAACATAAAAAGTTCATAAAAAGCACTACTGGAACAATGCCCCGTAGATTGGCCGTGAAAATGTCCGTCAAAATGCTGGTGATTTTTAGTGTTTGTCACGGTTAATTTACGGTGGGCCGTGAAACTTATCCGTGACAATGCCGTGGAATGGCTGTCGTGAAAAGGCTGTGAAAAGTTTGTGAAAAGGCCGTGAAGAGGTGCCACCTGAAAACTTGGGTGAAAAGACCGTAGAAACCCTGTGAAAAAAAATGTACACCGTGAAAAAGTCGTGATAATGCATTATGTGCCCATTGTGAAAAGACCGTGAAATGTAGAATATAGTACAGTATATGCCTTTATTTGTCATGAAAAGGCCGTGAAAAGGTGCCAACTGAAAACTTGGGTAAAGAGACCGTAGAAACCCTGTGAAAAACAAAAATGTACACCGTGAAAAAGTCGTGATAAATTATGTGCCCATTGTGAAAAGACAGTGAAATGTACATGTACTACTGTGATAAACAGCCATTCACTGATTGTGAAAACTCCTGTAAAATGTTAAATGTATTTTTCAGGCCATAATTTAACAAAAAATTTAAATGCTGTTTCAATCAAGTGAAAACCTAGTGTAAACATCTACAGACAACTTATTTAAGTACAATGCAAATGAGACTATGAAAAACCATATTAAAATGCTGTATTTTTTTTAGTAATAATTGTGACAAAGAATAAAAATATTAGTTTTAATAGAACTGTAGTAATTATGTAAAGAAAACATAGGAGCACACAAATGTCAATGTGATTAAGTAGCTAAAGTCAGCTGTAACATGTATTGTAGACATTTTGTACAACTCTTGGGTCTGATTTTACCACTTCAGCAATATTTGTCTAATGTAATCCTTCACTTCACTGCCCTTTTGAATAACTATTCCAGAAAAACATTTATAGAAGTTCCTGTTAATTCCCAGGAAATACTTTTAACTGAAAATCTCTTCTTTCCAACTGGATTCCTGAACTATTTTATATAAAGACTGCTATATCCTTTTGCTCTTCATTCCTAGAATAAATAAAGAAACATTACATATATTATACATGTATATAAAAAAAACTATTTATATATTCAAATTAATTTTTGGCATTTATGTACATACATGTACTTAAAACAGCTACAATATTATTCCATGCAATACAGGACTTCACGGTTAATGACCCCATATTGAATAGGGGGCAGATTTTCATACTGGACGTGAAAATGGTATGAAAAATACTAAAAAACATCATTGAAACAGAACAGCCACTTGGAAACATGCATAGGTTTTCCCATATTTTCATACCATTTTCCAGAAAATCTGCCCCCTATCCAATATATATGGCATCATTAGTTAACGAAGTTCTGTATTGTCAACTTATACATGTATTATTTTTTTTAGATTTTTTTAAAGACAAAAGACACTTTTAAGACAGACTATTAAATTTAAATGTTTCTTTGAAGTAATAATATGTATGGCTTAAGCCAAACTTGTCTAGACTAAGTGGCCGTAATGAGTCACAGCTATTTATTTTACAGGGGGCCAGGGGCGTAGCAACTTTTCATACCCAACTATATCAGTCCTATTCAGGACCGATAACTCTGTCGATAAATATTGTCGGGTATACAATGTTGTTGAAATCAGAGCAATTGTATTATATGTCTCTGTTGAAATGTATACAATAACAAATTTTTTTACACAAGTTTAACTTTATATCGATTTATTGAATGCCTGGATTTTGCTTAAAATATTGAATTTAAAAAATAAATAATAAAATCATATTCAATGAAATCTCGTTTAATTTTTTACGAAATAATACAAAATCCATTTAAATTAAAATTTGAATCAAAATATTTCTTTAAAGTAATTATAGAAACATAAATATTAGTTTGATTATCTTTTAAAGCAAAAATTATTTTTTTAAAGATTTTTTTTTATAATATTCATATTTTCTTAAAGTTTATTATGATACATACTTCTTCTGGTTTGACACGGGGAAGAGAATATATTTATTTGTACAGTTATGAAAACTTTTGTATATCACAAAATTTAAACTCTGGTAATACATGTATACACAGGATGTTTAATGTCACCTGGTTGCTTTTGGTTTGCACGTCTACCTGACAATATATTGTTATGTAACATTACATCCAAAGTCAGAGTTCACCTGTTCGTCAAGTGATGGGATTTTGAAGGTATGGAATATTTATCTATAATAATTGTTGGGATTTTTTTCTCTCATGGGACGTAAATATTTTTTTGTTCTAAAAGGAATGTATAAATATATTTCTAAAGAAAGATAAATTATACAGAAAACAGGAAAAAAAAAACTTTTAAAAAAAGAAGAGAAAAATTTTATTGTTAACTATTTTCTGGTAACAGTATATCCTGGATATCTGTCAAAATAAAATGTTCCCGTGTCACACTTAAAATAATATTTTTTTAATCAATAAATTTTGAAATCAATCATATCGAAATATCACCAAAGAAAATAACAGAAACACCAGAGATTCTACATGATAATTAAATTAAATCAAGGAAAGTCTTACTATACAAATCCTCGATTTAATGCAACATTTCCATATACATCATCCGCCATTTTGAAAAATCCCGAAATATTCACTTTTTTAAATCGATTTTTGACCGAAATTGCCCAGAAATTAAACTGTTTTAAATAGTATTTTTCGCCAGATATATGTTTGAATATACTTAATCGATTTGCAAAGTTTTATTTTTATTAACGGAATTTCTTTATTTGTTATACAAGTAGACATGGGTATCGGTACATTTAGCATTGAGTCAACGGAGAAATAACGAGAAAAAGTACATGTTTTTACGATTCTCCAGTGACAGAATTTAATCAAAAATTAAACTGTTAGGACCAACATGTTTGATAGAAATATGTTTGAATATCAAGGATTGAATTGCAAAAGTTAGAAAACGGGTCAGGTGCATGAGAAAACTAAACTTTATTGAAGCACCTATGCATTTTATATGGGGCAATATAATACAAAATGGCGGCTAGTATACGTCACAAAAGTCACGTGATGTCTGACTTAGTTGGATATGTACTGCAGGCATATTCGCAATACCAATTATTTTTTTAACACCTCATTGCCATACCAATTATTCTTATGATATGGCACAAACCCTTCTAGAAAGGACATTTTGCCGTACAAATATTAAATACTTTCCCTGCTATGCCTCTGATTAATCCCTTTTGAACTCTGTGTCCATACGGCCAAGTCAGAAAATACTTAAATAGCTCCCGACACATTCAAAGGGGGTTACGCCTCTGATTATCAGAGTAACTCCATTTCAGAGATACTTATTGCTATTATAATCATTTCCAATTATCTATGTCTATGTCTACGTAGTGTACTGTACATAAATGTCATTTTTTTTATGTGGCCAGTGTGGGGAAAAAGGACCCCCCCTTTTTTCCCCAATTACATAAACAAAACAAAACCGTAATCGTATTTAAAGGATCCGGTAAGTCTTAGAAAACAGTAACCGAAATGATTAAAGGAATCAAGTGCAACAGACTCAAATATAAGTGAATATATCACATGCTTGTTTGGGCGGTTTCTGCAAATTTCAGTAAAAATCAGTTCAATGGAAATGCTCACAAACGTCATCAACATTTTGGTGATATGATGCATAAAAGAATAAAATATTAATAACTTAACTTACCTCAAACTTGCTGTCACTCGTCTTGCATCTGTAAAGTAAATATTAATCGACCTTCGGCGTCTTTCAATTTCCAAATGCAACCTTGCGGAAATGTTACAATTACTCTAAAAGAAACACGAATCCGGATACTGTCTGATATTCCGGGAAGTTCTCGTTTTTACATGTTTCGGTTCCAATTAAAATTAATGTTTACATTGTTTATAATAATGTACAGACGAGAAGCAAAATACTTTTCTTTAAATACAAAATATTTATTGGCACAAAGTCATTAATTATAACAATGAATGGTTCCATCTAAAAGTCAGTCCTGTACAGTAGTATTGCATATAATAATATTTAAACAGACATATATTTATAATGAAAAGTTTATAGGATATTTAGAAAAATGTGAGTGGAAATAATTAGACCATATTATAATAATCACATGGGATGTTTTAAATCTGAATTAGGATAAGAAAAAATTGACATGAAAAAATATCACGGCCTTTTAACTGGTTTCAACAACCAGTGAAAAGGCCGTGATATTTTTTATTAAGCATGAAAGGACAAATTATCACGGCCTTTTCACGGGATATTGAAATTTCACGGTCTTTTTCTAACATCAAATATTTTCCACGGCCTTTAGAAATATTATTTTTACAAAAGTCACGGGGTATTTTAACGGGGTTTTCACGGCCCTGTGATATTTGACAGACATTTTACGGCCTTTTCATGGGCTGTTGTTACAGTAGTGAAGTCTCATCACATGATCAGCATAGGTTGCACTGAAGTTAAGAAAGAAGTTTCAACTTTTTTGTTGAAAAAAATTGACTCGACGGGTGACGAGCTCGGGTTTGAAGGCTTCGTATTCTAATTCAGTACGTTTTATCAAAACATTTCTAAAATGTATATGGAGTTGTCATTTATAACGTACAGCATGCTTTGTTTTCATTTGATATGATTTTTTGAATGAAACCGACTCGTTTCAATCAAACATAAAATGACAAAACAATGCCCAAATATGGTAGTCACATGACTTCCATTGTTGGTTTTAGAAATGGAATTAAACCGGGGTCAGCTTTCCGACTGATTTGCTCGTAATATGCATGAAATATCTGCCACTGGACATTTAGAAATCAACAGTCAATAGTTAACTACGTGTTGCAACTTAATATAAACGTCAGGTGTTAAACAAACGAATGCTAATAAAAAAAAAATCTTTACTGGCAATAAGTGAAAAATTAAGTAGTGTGTCAGTTATAGACAAGTAGAATATCATGCATTGCAAATCATTCAGTGGATTGGTCAATCGCCAAAATAAATATTTGTTGCACTTCGGTGTTCCTGTTGTTCATTTGTTTTCCTCTTATAGTTGATGTGTTTCCCTCAGTTTTGGTTTGTAACCCGGATTTGTTTTCTCTCAATCGATTTATGACTTTTGAACACCGGTATACTACTGTTGGCTTTATTTTTCAACCCACCATTTGTTTTTTAAAATGTCCTGTACCAAGTCAGGAATATGGCAGTTGTTATCAAATAGTTCGTTTCTATGAATGTTGGCGTTTGTTTTTGTTGCAATTCAGTTTTCCTCTTAAAGTTGATGTGTTTCCCTCGGTATATTAGTTTGTAACCCGGATTTATTTTCCCTCAATAGATTTATGACTTTTGAACACCGATATACTACTGTTGCCTTTATTTATGGGAATTCAAATTTGTTCCGTGCAAAAAATTATGCAGCCCAGAGGACTAAAATTATTTTTTATGAAGGTCCGGGGTTCTTATAACCAACAAAACTAATCTTAGTATGAAAGTTGATCGTAGGTTACTCTACTTCAACTCATACTTTTTTTTAAGGAGCCACAGAACGTTTTTTTTTTTTTTTTATCGATTACTTAATATCACCTCTGAATATACTCATTCTGTCAAAAGAAACTTTTTGTTGTGAGTTTATAAATATATTCAAAACAAATTCCTTTAAACTTTTATGCAAACACTTTTATTTTATGAATGGACATGTGTAAAAATAGTAATTATATTTATCCCAATTGAGAGGCCCCTGACATACTGTAATTGAGTGAAGTTTTTGTTGTCGACAGCCAGTGATACACACGATAACATTTAATTACCATGTGTCCATGTCCACGCTGTTATGAAATTCATTCTATAAATATATCATATATCCGCCGGAAACACCCGAACAATAAGATGAATAAAAACAGTGTAACAATACGATGACGTAACGTCATAGAAACACTTAACAACGTCTTGATAAGTCCCGTGAAGGAAAAAAAATGTAGACATTTAACATTTGTTTTTATTATGATGTTTATTTTATTTAAAATATATATTTATATATAAGACGCAGGGGTTTGAGTCCTGTTTAGGGAAAAAACTTCCTAGCGCAAATTTGCAAGTTAAACATTGTAATAAATATAAAGAATAATTTGCAATTTGCAAAGACTATATTTCACATCAAAATAGATTAATTTTAATAAAAATAATTCATTAGCACTTTAATGCCTCTTGACGCTCTTCGGGCGACAATGACCCTGACGACACTGCTATTAGAAACGTTTATGATGTAACAATACTGGTAAGGGAGATAAATCCAACGTGTTCACATAGATCCGTGTAATTTTGGCTGAAAGACTCTTATAAAATAACTTCCTTTGCCAGTCGTTGGTATAAATTAAGTCGTTTATTCAAAAATAGCTACAATAACATGCAGAAAGCCAGAGAATTCACACAACCAGCACCGAAACTCTAAGAAAGAAAAAAAAATAACCACTTAAATAAAAAAATACGTCAATCAACGACCAAGTAGTAAAACTCTACCAAGAACAAAACAGATTAGAAACAAATCACAAATCCGGTCAAGAAGCAAGGGCATTAATCGGGTCAAAACAAAGAATACTCAAACCTTGTACTCTGAAATGGTGAAAAGCTGTGATTGAACAAAAACTTCGAAACCAAAGACAAAATGAAAGTGTTATCAAAAGGTAAGAAATATGAACTAGTTAACATTGATTGCATGACATCAAGGAATTATGAAGAAAAAAATTAACCTTAAACATCATTTTGCCGATAAAATCCGAGTAAAAATGATGAATCAACTGTGAGGAAAAAGTCTGAATTAGAAAGACAATAGAAATTAAGACCTGTTCATTGATCACCTGTCAATATTTCCATTAATAACGAAACTGCGAAAGATTATTTACCAGAAAAACAACATTATAGCTTACTGTTCGGTGTGAGCCAAGGCTCCGTGTTGAAGACCGTACTGTGACCTATAATGGTTTACTTTTATAAATTTTGACTTGGATGGAGAGTTGTCTCATTGGCACTCATACCACATCTTCTTATATCTATTAAGCATTAATCCGATTACAAAACGATGAATCTATTATCATAAAAGAAGAAGATAAAGGTTGGGCGATAGTTATCATAGACAGGATATATTATCATGACAAAACTCAGAAACAACTTAATGATGTACAAAATTATAGAGAACTCAACAAAAATATGGACAAGAATACTATGCCAAATTTCCTCCTAGTGCAATAGATAAGGAAACCAGCCTACCCTACTTTATAATCACCAAAAGATATAAATTTTCGGTCAATTGTTTCTGAACCGCAGTGCTCTACTCATAGATTTTATTGACTTAATTTTAAAACCCTTAGTTTATTTAATATGTGCCAAGTTTTATCAGTTATAATGTAGATTGTTGTTTTATCATTACCAGCTAAAGATACAGATGCTGTAAAATTGGTAAGCATCAATGTAACCAGTCTACGCAAAAATTAAGCCCACAAACGAGGGTTATATGCGCTGTACATTTTTGGTTAGTAACATATAGGCACATTACTGGGCAAAGATTTACAAACCAATTTTCTATTGAAGCATTGAATATTATACTTGTTAAAAACACGTTTTTGCTGGTGGAAAATGTTCTCTACAGATAACAGCTATTGGAAAAAATTGCTCAAATATACGCAGCTCTCGTGATGGATTTCTAGAGGACAACATGAATCAAGAAGCTGTGAGTGATTTTAATACAACATTTAAACTTTACGTGAAATCAAAATGGAAGCCAGTCACTTTAAAGAGAAGTTTCACAGTCTGATTAACAAATTACATGCGACCATTTTTTTTGCCGCGGAAACAAGCAAGCATATGTTGGCCTTCTTTATATAATGTAATATACCGATGTAATAAATGATTTATATGCTTTAATATGACCCCTTTGAAATCATAATATTATATGTTATTCAGGTCTTACACAAGGTATATAATGTGACATTCCAGGCTGGTTCCAATTTGGATTAATAACTTCTTTTATAAACCGGCTATTTCCGGAATATATAGTGATATCACATTATCACATTGTATACCATATCCGTAACATGAATTTCATACATAATAATGTTCTTTTTCTTTATGTATTTTCCAGTGCCAAGTATTTGTTGAACATTCACCATTCAGTATCGATATATTGAAAAGCATTGTGGATTATTTCTTTTAGACGATTTTGAATTTGACATGGGGAATGGTGGTTTAAAGGGTTGAAAGGTTATGATAGAATTGATTTCAGAGAAAGATCGATTTAAATAAAGGCAACAGTAGTATTCCGCTGTTCAATATTCATAAATCGATTTAACTGAAACAAATCCGGGTCACAAACCAAAACCGAGGGAAACACATCAACTATAAGAGGAAAACAACGGAACAACATAAACACTGAACTGCTACAAAAACAAACGCCAACATACATAGAAACGGACTACTTGATAACAACTACCATACCCAGAAGTTCTTTTAGAGTTTTTTAGAATCCACATATGGTGAATACTACTACGCGAGTAAACAGTTTCACAGAATTTGCTTTTAGCTGTTAATTCAGTATTTGGTGAGAAAATTGCCTGATTTTACATTAGAAAAAGCCCGTTTATATGACGGATACTCTAATGTTTTGTTCCTTTGTGAGAATCTGACTGTATTTTACTGTTGTGCAGATTAAAACTACGCCACATAGTAACGTCCGTTATGATGACATTTTTAGGTTCCTATTGGGATATTAAACGTCATAAATACCTCGTATGTTTCCGGAATATATACTGATATCTCTGTGTAGTTATCAAATCACCAAACTTGACTCATTTGCTTTAATTTCAATAATAAACATCGCTATTCTTACTCGTTAAAATAGAACACCAGAAAAGGATACAATCATCTAGTTTTGATCAATCCGACATAGATAAGACATCTAAATTTACAATATTTTGTTTAACCGTAGGACGGTCTGTTGGTCGGTTAGTTGCAGCGACCGTCCATCCACCTAAGTTAGATTTTGTGTTTAGGCCCACATATCAGATTAAATGTCCAGTTTTTTCATACGACATCGGAAACGACATTATTTCGTCTTGACAGAAATCATGTTTTTTTAATTTTCATCCAGTCACCTCTCCCTAATGGAAATGAAGCTATCATGGTACTTTATGTGTGATCGATCCAAGTACACGTTAACTGGGGTGGATTGCATACAGTAAACGTGCATGATGTGAACAGTCCTTACATGGGCACAGACATGTTTGATGTATCCAAACATAGCTTTACCTGTGACCAAGCGATGTATTAGATCATTTCAATCAGTCGGAGTTTTGTTTATTCACTCAATCAAACCTAGATGCTACTCGGAAAAAGTGAACTGCTCTAAAATTAATTGTGATTAATGCAACTTTTTTGTAAAGTGTCTTTATACCTAAAGATATAGAGATCCCATGTATACATTTCCTTTAATATTTGAATTCGTATATTATAAAAAGGTTTTTATTTTGAAATAATAAGGTTAAATGAAACGTTTACAACACAACATGATGTATGGCCGATAATATCTTTTTTATTACAAATACTAAATTACCTTATATGATCTGGTATATTAGTTCAAGCATATGTTTCACGTCTTTTCAGAACGGAAATGTATGTGTTAACATTTTAGATCATATTTACTCGAGAAAAAAACTTGACCACGCTGGAAAAAACTGTACCAAATTACTTGAAAAAAACGACCCCAGCCGACACTATACATACCGAGATAATTGCCTAGATGTATTAGGTCTAACAGCTATGATTGCATATACCTTCCGAACCGAGGCAGACTTTATATGTATTAAATTGAAAGTGAATTGCCTTTAACTTCAATTTGATGTGAATCACATGAATGCAATCATTTTCTAGTTGTAAAGAATACATAGACAAACTATGACCCTGTTAAACATTTGTAAAGGAAAATTCAATTCGGAGATACCTACTTATGTCTGATACTCTTGTGCATTGGAAGATTGTTAGTTTATTTCTGACTTTAGAACACTAAAAAAGCGAAAACTGCTAACAAACGCTTTGGTTGTTTAAGTATCTGTATGACTGAAGTCCGATTTATTAATTCCTCGAAGATAATAATAATGAGGCAAGGTGAGTAGCTGAAAATTAAAAAAAAATGATTTCTGTCAAGACGAAATAATGTCGTTTCCAATGTCGTTTGAAAAACCTGGACATTCAATCTGATATATGGACCTAAACACAAAATTTAACTTAGGTGGATGGTGGAATATATTTTCCATAGTCTCAGTAAATCAGTTTTTACCTTCAGAGAAATTATTTCGTTATATACGAGTATAATCTTCCAGCATATTCCATTTATACATAAGCTGTACAAGATATGTTTTAAGACATCCAAGAAAAAGATATAACATTGCATTCAAAAAGTGGACACATTATATTTGCCGGTGACTTTAAAGCTAGAAGTAACTCACTTTGAATTCAACGGAACATATTACGAGGATTCCTCTATTTGATAGATATTCCCCAGATGTTGACATTCAATTGGATTTTTACAAGATACGATTACAACATCAAGGGGTTACTTATTGGAATTTATTATGTATATAATCGTTAGAATGTGGGAAAATTTTTCAGGGCACAGTAAGCCTGTAATTCAAGTGTTGCTGATTATTATATTTGTATTTCGTTTATTGTTTTGTACATAAATCAGGCCGTTAGTTTTCTCATTTGAATTGTTTTACCATTTTTAATTTTCGGGTTTTTAATACCTTGCAATGCGGTATTGGTATTGTAGAAGGTCATACGGTGACCTATAGTTGCTAGATTCTACATCATTTGGACTCTGGTGGACAGTTGTCTCATTGCCAATCATACTATGTCTCATTATTCTTATATGAAAAGTACTGCTGCAATTGGACTGAAAGCGTCGTTTTGAATTTGCCCCAAGGAGTGGGGTTTGAAGTTCATTGTCGAAGTCCTTTAGTGAATTTCACTGACAGTTCAAAGAGCATTTTACTTTTGATTAATTCTATTTTTCAAGATCATCGTCATACTCTCATTTTCTCCTTATTGTTAGCAATCGTAAAGTAAATACAACATACAGAATATATTATACTTAATGGAAAACCTAATAAGAACATGCCGAACAGACTTTTTTTTAGTAACTGCAATGAACAGCATTCATAGAAAAACAATATCACATTGTACAAATTCAGTAGATGAGAAAACATTACTTGAGAAGAAAGAGAGGTACACAAATTGTAATGCATTTCTGTTTTTCAATGTTTACTTATTTTGTGTTATATCTCGTCTTAATATTTTTTAATATGTACTACCTTTGATAAGTATTTAGTATGACGAAAATTTTTTACTTGTGTACTCGAACTATGAATAACAAATTTATTTTGTAAAAAATGTTTCTGTACACCTAACAACAAAATTATTATATTGAAATGTACCTGTGTACGTTATTTTATTTAACGTCATTTTGTCCTAGGTTAAAATTTTGTCTTTTTGACATTGAAACATCATTTTTATTTATATTGTGTCATAGATCAAACTTGTTTTTGTGTATTGTCTTTTTGATCGAGTTAAGCCATTTCAATTGATATTTTGTTGTGTGTCTTTTTATGTTGTCATGTTATACCATTGTTTCTGGTTAGGGTGAAGGCTGGCGCCTGTTAAAACGTATAAACCCGCTGCATTTTATGTACCTGTCCTAGGTCAGGAGCCTGTTGTTCAGTGGTTGTCATTTGTAGTTGTGGTTCATAAGTGTTTCTCGTTTCTTGTTTTTTATATAGATTAGACCGTTGGTTTTCCTGTTTGAATTGTTTTACACTAGTCTTTTTGGGGCCCTTTATAGCTTGCTGTTCGGTGTGAGCCAAGGCTCCGTGTTGAAGGCCGTACTTGGACCTATAATTGTTTACTTTTTACACATTGTGACTTGGATGGATAGTTGTCTCATTGGCACTCATACCACATCTTCTTATTTATAAGTAGTAGCAATACACAGATTTCCATTAGAGCACAAACCAAGTCTTACAATTGCAGGCTTAACAATAATAATGTAAAGAGAAGGGTAATGCGTGTGAGAGAAGAATTATCTGGATAATTAGATTTGTTGGTGATGCTGGCCAGAGGAATAAAGAAACAATTCATAGGTTAGAAAATACCAACAAGTTTGGTATTACAACTGTGGTGTATAGGGGAGAACTCAAAGTGATCTACAAAATAATTTTGAATGTAACATGACAGCAATGTAGGAATACATAGCAGCAAATAGCAATACATGGTATCTTTTGATGGCGTTTTAGGTATATTCTTAAACTTCAAGAAATGTAAAAAAGTATACAACTTCATAGTTGTGCGTTATACAAGTTCAATCCTGTCGAGATTTATACCTATCTAACGTACGCGTGCTTTTGTCTTTTGTTTAAAACTTAATGGTTATTGCCCGTAACTATCTAATTTTAAGGTAGACAATTAATTTGTTCAATTGAACAGTCCTATTTCGATAATATCGTGTACAGTATGAATGAATATTTCAAAGGACAAAATTAATTAACTCTAATCAGAAAATGATCTTAAAAAATTGATGATTTGTATGACAATACGCTCAAACCTTTATTTAAAATGACACCTAATGTATTTTACACAAAACATTAATGTACGGGTTTAACGTTAACGACATGAATGGACAAAAGATTTGAACGCAAAGTACATGCACGCTAAAACTAAAATCAAAAGATGAGGTTGTAATTTTATAAATTTGCCTGAAACAGGAATAAAAACGGACACACTTACCCCATCTTTTGTTACTTCACAGTCCTGTCGTTAATGTTTATGGTCTTTGTTTAAAAGGTATACGACCTTTTGGATGCTTCTTCACAAACAATGATGAGTATTTCTGAAAATTAAACAATTTGTTTTAATAATCGTTGTTTAAAATTACTAATATGAAAATAAAAAAATGTGGTATAATTGCCAATGATACAACTATCTATCAGAGACCGAATGAGATAGAAGTACACACGTACGGCCTTCAACAATGATCAAAATCCATAACGCCTAGTAAGCTAAAAAAGGCCCTGACAAATGTAAAACAATTCAAACGAAAAAAACTAAAGGCCTGATTTATGTAAGACTAAACACAAAGACATCGAAAGCCTTGAAATGACTCTATATAAATATAGAGATAGAGTATGGGTGCCACATATGGAGCAGGATCTGCTTACCCTTCCGGAGCACCCGAGATCACCCCCAGTTTTTGGTGGGGTTCGTGTTGCTGTTGTTCCCCTATTTGTGACATTTTTACCTATTGTGTCTGTTTGTTTTGTTCACACATCGTTGTCAATATAATGGAAAGCGGCCAAATAATTTTTAAACGTAGACGATGTTCGACACTAATTTTGCCCATGCAAATAATTCATTTTAATTTCACTGTTTTGTTGCAATTAAATATGACACGTTATTGTCACTATATTAATACACAAGGACATAGCTAGATTAAGGAGATGTTAAGTCAAAACATCAACGTGATCAAAGAAAACAAACATGGCACCTAATCGTGACCTATGTAGATTAGTATTGTCCGATTCTTAATGAAATTATTTAACGATATTATTTTATATTAATAAAAGAAAACCTCGAGCGGATGGTAACCGAGGTGAAATAACTATATTTTTCAATTTTCTAAATCATTTATCACACGGGTAACCAGTAAATTTTACATAATCCTAATTAAACCAGTAACATGCAGAGTTATCGAACGTAATTATGACTGGAATAGTGGCATATGCTGTACTTAAACATCCCGCCATTGTGTTATTGTTCTATTATAATTTTTGTATACTTTGAACGACAAAATTATTTTATATCTCTACCTGTGTGACGTTTACATTCTGACGTCAAACGCGCGATTCTACGTCAGACTTAATGTTAAACTAACCATTCGGTCCCAGTACTTAAAATCTTTCAATCCTTTATGGGTGGATTTAACATACATAAAATACAAAAATAAGTAAACAACGAATGAGGTTGTTAAATTTGATATATGCCTTTTTGTGCTTCTTTGTTAAATATTTGTTTGTTTTTATTGTGATTAAGATTATAACACAATGTTGACTGCTGTACCCCTATTTTTGACATTTTTACCTATTATGTCTGTTTGTTTTGTTCACGCATCGTTGTCAATATAATGGAATTTGATGCGACTGTCATACAAGTGAGAGGTTTAGCTAGCTATAAAACCAGGTTTAATCCACCATTTTCTACATAAGAAAATGCTTGTACCAAGTCAGGAATATGACAGTTGTTATCCATTCGTTTGATGTGTTTGAGCTTTTGATTTTGCCATTTGAATAGGGACTTTCCGATTTGAATTTTCCTCGGAGTTTAGTATTTTTGTGATTTTACTTTTTTCGTCAATTGGATATTAGAATCACGGATGCATCGTCGGATAGTGTCATTTCTTGGCATATGCGGGAAATATTTATTTTGTTACGAATTCATTGCAAATTATTTTTTATGTCATATGAAATGCAAATATCGAAAAAAATTAGCTTATGTAATACAAACGTTATTGATTAGCATCGTGAATCAACTGTTAATTATTAACGATCAGATCGACGAAGTATTAGATTGGGTCAGGTTGCCAGGCTAAGGAGGGGTGGCACGAGGGGGGGGGGGATACCGGAGTACGGGGCGTTAAGCAGGAATTGAGAGGTAGGCCGGGAATCGGGAATATGTTGGTCTTTTTGTTTTATAAATTATTATAGAACAAAAAATCAGGTTTAGCGGCAATTCTTAAGCTTCTTGACCAGAAAAGTTTAGTAGGCGTGTATATTAATATATATATATATATATATATATATAAGTGCCTATAAATAGCAGCACATGACATACAAATCTATGGGAGTGTGGATTAATCAGTACAGAGATTAATTCAATTACACAAATAAAATTATAGATTGCCTAACAATGTAATTTTAACACACTATTTAGTATGTAAATATAAGAATGTTTAAAATATTTACAAAATGATGAAAATAAACGCAATATTTCGCTAGACTAACTAGCTTTATCAAGCGTGCATCTATCCAGGTGAAATCGGATGTAGATGATAAGAAACTTTTGCAGCTCAATGTATATGTTGAACCTGAATTTAGCTGCCTTGAAAATAATACATAATTTGGATGAAGTTCAAGATTTTTACAAAATTTGTAGTTGAAGTTAGCAACGTCCATTGGCCAATATTACAGGATGAAAAGGACGATGCTGTGTACTAAATTATTCTTTATCTTTCCTGTATCTTTTCTCATCTTTTTCGTTAAGACCATCAGGTTCTAAAGTGTGGAGTTGGTGGATCCAAAAAATTTCTCTTCTCCTTCTCGCCGTTGTGTCCCACTCGGTGTTGACTTCTATGATTTGGAAAGTAACATTATCAAAAGAATGTTTCGTTGAACGAAGATGTCTTGTGAGAGGACAGCTTTTGTTGGTGTTGTACCATGAACGATGGTTATTGAGCCGAATATTAAATTTGTCCATTGTTTCTCCCACATACTGAATGCCACAAGTGTCACATGTTAATATATAAATTGAGTTCTCCGTTTTACAGTTGGAATTTGAGTAGATGGTATAATTTTGTTTAGTAACGGAGCTGATGAAAGAACTGCTTGAATTGGCAGCTTTACAACACAAGCAGTTCCTTCGACCACATTGTTTGTAGCAACCAGGAGATGGAGTAGGCTGCTTTGCTAATATAGATGTCACTAATTTGTCACGGATGTTTTTAGGTCTTCTGAAGGCCATGACTGGTGGTGAGGAAAATACTTTTTTAAGATTTGAATCATTTTCTATAATTTTCAGTATGTGGGAGAAACAATGGACAAATTTAATATTCGGCTCAATAACCATCGTTCATGGTACAACACCAACAAAAGCTGTCCTCTCACAAGACATCTTCGTTCAACGAAACATTCTTTTGATAATGTTACTTTCCAAATCATAGAAGTCAACACCGAGTGGGACACCACGGCGAGAAGGAGAAGAGAAAATTTTTGGATCCACCAACTCCACACTTTAGAACCTGATGGTCTTAACGAAAAAGATGAGAAAAGATACAGGAAAGATAAAGAATAATTTAGTACACAGCATCGTCCTTTTCATCCTGTAATATTGGCCAATGGACGTTGCTAACTTCAACTACAAATTTTGTAAAAATCTTGAACTTCATCCAAATTATGAATTATTTTCAAGGCAGCTAAATTCAGGTTCAACATATACATTGAGCTGCAAAAGTTTCTTATCATCTACATCCGATTTCACCTGGATAGATGCACGCTTGATAAAGCTAGTTAGTCTAGCGAAATATTGCGTTTATTTTCATCATTTTGTAAATATTTTAAACATTCTTATATTTACATACTAAATAGTGTGTTAAAATTACATTGTTAGGCAATCTATATATATATATATATGTATATATCTGTCAGCCCTTCCCCTCAGTCAGAATAAAATGGTCCGATAAAAGCATTTTATGATTAATAGAAACCGTCAATACCCGGGTTTTCCAGTAATGATTTAGCCTTTTATAGCCGACTATATGATATGGGTTTTTCTCATTGTTGAAGGCCGTACGTTGCCTATAATTGCTTGCATCGACTTTATTTAATGAACTTTGGTGGATAGTTGTCTCATTGGCAATCATACGGTTTATTACCACATCTCCTTATATATCTATTTACCAGAATTATTCAGTCGTTATATTCCGCTGATCTACGACTACTTCATTTACCTCGCAAGTAGGAGAGATCGATTACGTGGAGGGACTGAAGTATTCGGGTTGTATTTTTATATATTTTCTGTTCTCGAACGAAACACCACCTGTGGTCTTCCGAAAACAAAATAAAACCGGGTTCCTGTATACATATAATATAAAAAAAAATCTATTTGTTTCTTTTAGATGCATTTGCTGTACATAATTAATTTTCAAAAATTACTTAGGTATATACTCCATATGGAGGTACTCCTTCTTACAAGAGGCTTATACACCGAAAAAGAAACCGAGCGCCATCTGTCGTCATAATGATCGTTAGCATAATACAACGATGACATTTAACACATCGACTTGTAAAGAATCGACATGTTACAAGTTACAAATTGACAATATACAAATTGACAATTTACAAATGTACAAATTGACAATTTACAAATTGACAATTTACAAATTGACAATTTACGAATTAAGAATTTTGAAATTACAAATATACAAGTTACAAATTGACAATTTACGAATTAAGAATTTTAAAATTACAAAGACACAAGTTACAAATTGACAATTTACGAATTATGAATTTTGAAATTACAAAGATACAAGTTACAAATTGACAATTCACGAATTAAGAATATTGACCCCGTTGGCTTTCCATAAAAACGTAGCAGCTGGTTGATTACTGTTACATTAATGAATTTTCATAGTTAAGTCTATGTTGCAAAATTTAACACAAAACAAATTGGGTCAAGTTAACTTGAGAATTAGCAGAAGCTAGTACTACTTTTTTAAATGAGATTTATAAAATGACAAAAATATTCGAACACTTACAAAAATATTGAGTTGCTAGATATCTACAAGCAGAGAAGACTAGTATTTTAAGATATATTCGTGATAAACGTTCCATTCTTTCATTTGCGTATGTATTTATAGCCTTCGTGTTATGATCTATGTTGGTTTTTTTGTGTAAAATGGTTACTTTACAATGATAATAAAAGTGTCTCAAGCGTTGTTTGTCTACTTGATCCGACAAGAATTTTAGAAATTATGAATTCGAGTGTGGAGTTTTGGTACACTGGATTAAAGTTAAATGCGAGAGGTGATTTTTATCGATATACGAACTAAATGGATATTGAATTGTTTTTACACCTCAAATATGTTTATAGAAATTTGTACCTAAATAGTTTTTCAGTTGTTATGTGAAACACAAGATAATTCGAAAATGTGCAATGTTTTTATCACCGGCTGTCAAAGATTAACGTCATTTGAAACAAAGAGGTGTGGTACGGATGAAATAGAAAAGGATTGACTGAGGCTAAAATGAGGCCAAGATTCCATTCAGATGGTACAAAATAGTAACGGAACATTGGAAAAAAAAGGATATTCAAGACTAACAAGGCAATCAATGAAAGATCATTATAATACGTTCTAACCACTAATGAGTTTATTAACAACAAAAAAAAAAAAAGAGATGCGAGTTGACTATACCTTCACCAAAAAAGCTCAAATCTAAAATTTTGAAAGCATCCAGGGATGGTTTGATAGGTAAAAACGTCAAGAGTTTATGACCAACATGAACCTAAAAGATAACGCCAATTTCCTCAAAGGTGATATTTGCCTGACGTTAGTTGAGAACCTAAGTTTCTGAAAAATTTCTTTATTTCTCAATGGAAATTATGTTGATAATCATATTAGAACCGAAGCACTGACTACTTCGCTGTCGATACTCTCGTGGGCTAACAGTGCAACAGCAGAGGTATCGACCAAGTTCTAGTAAAAGAAATTAACAGTATATAAATTTCGTTCTTAGCGATTTTCTGGATTTACCTTCATTATAAACGCTCAAATCAAACCCTTTGAAAGTCAGGGATAAATAAATACGTAGAATTATGACCAAAGGGGACCAAATATGAATAAACACATTCATCTAAGGTTAAATTTGCCTGAGGAAGTTTGAACCTTAGTTTCTGAATACTTTCTTAGTAAAACAACGGGAATTTTAGAAAATTATGTTACAACTAACTACTGTGCTGATGATACCCATGGGAACTAACAGTCCAACAGCAGAGGTATCAACCCAGTGAAAGTAAATGAAAATAAAACATAAACAATTTCGTTTGTCCGAGGTGTCCAGATCAATTTGCGTTTGAGGTTATTTGTGAATCTATAGAAATGATGGCATGTTAAATTCTAAATCGTGATGAAATACCCTTGTAACTAATGCTAATTGAGTGTCCCATTGCACATTAAAAAAAAAATAATAACATATCTTGAAATGATTTACAAACAGTCGATACATATTTCAGTATAATCTTCTTCAAAAATGCAACGAAAACAGTGTATCGTTGGAGTAAGATAAAAATCATTTTCGTTTGGGGTTATTTATGGATCTTCAGAAAAAAATGCATGTTAATTTTAAATATGAAGAAATGTCACATATTATAGCCAGGATAAAAGAGTGTCAAATCGCATAATTACACAGAAAAATATCTGTTCATATTGGTTTAAGTGAATGAGATAATATATAATTTTTGAAACAATGTTATAAAAAAATCTACTTGCTGAGATGCAAAGAATTTACAAAATATTCATGTTTATTTTACCACATTTTAAAAGAATGTTTACCTTTTTTTAATTTTTGTCTTCAGTTTAGAATGATGAATCGTTGTGTAAAGATTGGGACGTTAACGTTTATAGAAACAATTGGATAAGATTAATACATAGACTTCATTAGAATAGGTGCGCTCCTTACACAAAAACTGCTTCATGCTTATGAAGAAGAACGACTGAAATCGAAACTACATAAGTTTTAAAGTGGTGACGAATTGGCTGACCGATACGATATGTCTGTTTCTCAACTCACTAGCGACATTATTTCGGAGCCTTCAATAATAAGTTACCAGAAACTTTGCCTAATCTGTATATTACTGATTGTGTCCTTTCCCCGAAAGTAATATTTTGTCTGAAAATGGATATGCCTGGCCGGTGACGCTTACCCTGTCGACGCAACCGGTTTCGCTCCGTTTGATGACTATGCAATCCCTCAATTTTCGTTTATGACTTTGATTTGATTTTTTAAATCGAGTTATGAGTTTAGAAAATTGGTAAACTATTGTTGCCTTAATTCATATAATAAAGTAAATATCGCTGTGTAGAAAACTGTCCTTATTTGTTTTTTTAATTAATTGTATACAAACCGAGTTATAATTGAAGTAAACAACATTGTAAACATTGTTGGATATGTACTGATTGATATTTTAGACTTAGATGCATGATTTTTTTATTAGTTGTTATATTGCCTTTAAACTAGCTGTCAGTAACTGCGAGTACTCTCAGATCTGTACTTAGTGTCTTTTTGTTCTTGGGATGTATAAGTACCCTGCCATGTCCACTCTGTGTTTTTGTTAGATGTATTTCTGCTTAGTATCGATCTGATGAGTTATGCCCTTTTCAACTGATTTGTATAGTTTGTTCTCATGTTGTACTGTTACACCACTGTCCCAGGTTAGGGGGAGGGTTGCCACGCCTTCAAACTAGTTTAACCCCGCCACATTCTGTATGTGCATGTCCCATGTCAGGAGCCTGTAATTCAGTGGTTGTCGTTTGTTGCTGTATATCATATTTGTTTTTCGTTCATTATTTTTTACATAAATCAGGCCGTTAGTTTTCTCGTTTGAATTATTTTACATTTGTTATTTCGGGGCCCTTTATAGCTGACTATGCGGTATGTGTTTTACTCATTGCTGAAGGCCGTACGGTGACCTATAGTTGTTAATTTCTGTGTCATTTCGTCTCTTGTGGAGAGTTGTCTCATATGCAATTATACCACATCTTATTTTTATATATTTACTTGTGACAATCGACAAAATTGTGAAAAAAGGGGCATTTGACGGAAACCTACAAAATAGTTTCACACAGACGACAAAATGATATTTTTCATTCTTTTAATATTCAAAATTTCTTATTTAAGAACAACAAAATAATGTAAAATTTAGCATAAGCACACAAGAAACAATTTGAAATCTTTGAAGTTGTCGGCAATTATAGATACCAATATCTTTATGGAGATAATTCCAAGATTTCTAGTACAAACCAATAATGGTATGAAAATAACACTTTACAACGATCCAAAAGAGTTTGGTATAATTTTTGCATTGCATAGTTAGGCACGTGTATAATACCAGATTAAATATTATAATTGGATTAGTAGACAATTAATACAAAAAGTACATACATATTTCCGTGTTGGTAATAAACTAAAATGCGACGAAAATAGAATATCTTATGAGTAAGACAAACTAATATCCGTTTGAAGTTATTTATAGATCACATGAAAGGATCGCATGTTAATTTAGATATGCTGTAATTCCATATATTAAACCAATGACAAAAGAGTGTCCAATTACTTATTATAAAAGAAAAAGGGTATCTTTTTGATAATTTAACTGAATGACATAAAAAAATATCTATATGAAATTAAACTTTTTTTTTAAATATACTAGCTGTGGATTTGTTTATCAAAAAATTGAAAAATGAAGAGAAACAAGGGGTTTAACCTTATTTCAACTTATGTTTACTATTGTACTCAGTGAATAATCATACGCTCAAATTGATATTATTTTACCCTGAAAAGGTATCGTTGTAGAGGTGTACAAACCTTTAATTTTTTTCTAATTATTCATTAGATTAATCGTTTAAAAACCGTGTAATGATTCATTTAGGCTACATTGTACATATTTTGAATGGGTAACAATAGTCTAATATTAGAAAAATACATATATTAAAAAACCCTACAATAATGATGATAACCCCTTGATTGAATTAGGTGATGTTATTTATATAATATAGTTGCAAATTTGAAAAAAAACTAACAGATTGCAAAATTTAGATTTTTCATTCAAAATGCATTCTTATTTAAATCTAAATCTAAAAAGGATATAAAATATCAAAAAATCCTTATCTCAGAATAGAAAATCTAGCAAATAAATAGAGACAATAATGTTAAAACTTAATGTTAAAGTTAAAATCGTTTGTAAAGTATGTTTTGTACATTTTTGTTTAGGGGCCCGCTGAAGCCCCCCTCCGGGTGCGGGTTTTACTCGCTGTGTAGAAGACCCATTGGTGGCCTTGGGCTGTTTTCTGCTCTTTGGTCGGGTTGTTGTCTCTTTGACACATTCCCCGTTTCCATTCCCTATTTCATTTCCCTCATTTTACTGAAAATTTCAAACCGTATGACAAATTGATAGTTTCAGTATCTCCGAATAAAACACTTGAAATTCATATGCATGAAATCAGATAAAGACTGGATTATTAAGTTGTCATTATTCACTTAGTATCATACTTTTGCCATATTGTTTGCAAATTTCAACCGATATAAAGAAATAATTTAGTGTAACAGTATGGTCGATTGAATAAAACCTACAAGAAATAATGTGATACCTTCATATATAAGTGATGACCAGTTATAATCGGATATAAAGTGTGATCATTTTCACTCATTTTATTGGAAATCGTATATGAAAAATATTTGTTTAAGTAAAATAAAATGGTCAGTATAACATTTCATTTTGCTGTGAAAATACAGATATTGTTTTATTGACGTTTTCCATTTAAATGAAATCTTTTCGAATTAAGGCTAGTATCTCCGTCACGCATAGCACTTTGTCCTTGTCCGGATTTGACTATACTTTTGTTTCGTTTTGGTCAAATTAACTCTTCATAGTTTTTATTGACGTTGAGATTTAATAATATTTTAGCCTCGAGCTTAACTGAAAACATCAAGTGCCGAAATATACATCTGGTACAGCAATTGTTTTACGTTTAATACTATCGACATCAACAAATATAGTATGGAATCAAGATTTCAATTTGGTTGGGCAGATTCAAAATCATGAAAAATTCTGGAATCGACCTTTAGTACTACAAATTATTCAAATTCACATAAACACACAAGAAATTATGTGAAATCTCGTTTTTATCATAGACAGCCATATGCACTTATTTACATGTGATGATGAAAATACACAATGGCATGAAAAAAAACACTTTACAACGATCAAAAAGAAATTTTATAGAAATTCCAACGGAATTATATATGACATGCATAATACCAACATAAGATTATAAGTAGAAAATTGGTTAAAAAATTACATACGTATTTCAGTGCTTGCAGCAGACGATCAGGATTTAATAAGATAAAAACAATTAATCGTTTTTGGAAATCTACGAATAAACAAATAAGGACCTAAATAAGGAAGTTGAATAGAACAAAACATTTCTGCTTAAGGTGGTACGTGTTTCTAAAGATAAATCAATATTACGAAATACCGCATTCTTTGTTCATTAACAACAAACTATCTTAACTACGAAATAAAATATCCAATTGCATATTTGAAGAAAAACATTTTTTTCATGATTTGGATTTAATGCAATGAAAAAAAAATATATATTACTTGAAACATCATTTTCGTAGTAAATGATCCATTGCACAACAAACTCAATTAACCAATTGTCATAGTAAGAAATTTGCTAACACTCAGATGATGTTTTTATTGCGACTGCGTTATGTAATACTTCAACTTAGTCAGCCATTTTAAATCAGCCTGTTCGGATCTTCTACAGTAATACGTATCAGGTTAGTCATTTATTTCAATACTTTAAAAACTATCATCCTTCTTTAACAATTTCTGCATTCTTTTATAAAACATACATATGTTTTACCTAAAGAAATAATTTATGAGCTCTGAGTTAGTATTTAAAGACTCTGGAACCATTTTTGATTCTCTTTACCTTCAGTTATGTTTGAGAGGTGCTTTCGATCTTGAATTGCAAAACAATCCTAAAATAAATAACATTTAACAAAAAAGTTATAGTTTGTTCACCAACTTATTGATAAGTTATAAAAAGTAAAATAACAAAAATACCGAACTCCAAGGAAAATTCCAAACGGAAAGTCCCTTGTCAAATTGCAAAACAAAAAGCTCAAACACATCAATCGAATGGAAAACAACTGTCATATTCCTGGCTTGGTACAGGCAGTTCCTAATGCTTATAAGTGTTAATAAAATGAGATTAGACATCAACTCAAAGAATGAAATAACCAAACGACATCTAGAGGACAACACTATCTTGATGTCTATACAATATTTCAAGCTCTAAATCTTTACAATATGAAAAAGAAGATGTGGTATGATTGCCAATGAGACAACACTTCATAAGAGACCAAATGACACAGAAATTAACAACTATAGGTCACTGTACGGCCTTCAACCGTCAAAGTCTAAAACAAATTATGATAAAATTAAAAAAAAAAAAGCAATCGATACAAAATTCCCCAAATAACACAAAAATATGACGATATGACAAAAAAACAACTACGGCTAAGATTACTTACATAAAACAGAAATGTGAATATGTGGCGTGTTAAAATGGTATTAGTATATCTCAACCCTCACCCGTCCAATTTCTGTCAGAGGATTAAAAAAAAGCAGCCCAAAAAACATACGATGTAATCAGCATGGGAATTTTTTTTTTTTTTTTAATATCGCTATAATAGAAAATAGAAACACAAGTACAAACAGAAATATGATAGTAATAGATTATCGATGGTTTTCCAAACGAGTAGGTGTTTTTAATCAAAGGGCGACAGCCTTGAGATGAGATGTATCAGAGAAAAATCCTTGAGTTTGAAAGACCATTGATAACCTGTTTATCGCCAATCTGCCTATGACGTTGATGTTTATATGGACAACAGCACGTGCGCGTATAGTTTCTAACTATAATTTTCTATCTCAAGTGTGTAGCATGATATGAAAAATTATCACAAACAAAGGTCAAAGGAAAGATACACAAAAAAGCGATAAAAATATTATAGATTACCAGTACGCAGTAACTAAAAGCATGCGCAATGACGACAACTTCTAAATCTCTTCCAAACAAACATAAGAAAATATCAATGGAACAATTAAAACAAAAATGTAGTTCGAAAAGATTAAAAAAAGAAATCGACAAAACAATGCAAGGAAAACACACCCTACCGAAGATGAAATCAATTACCTTAACTTCAAAGTTCCTGAATCTTTATACGATGAGTAAAATATTTTTTCAGAAAGTGAAATCTAATTCTCAAATATAACTTTAAGGAAACTAATAACAGAATTTCTAAAGTTTCAACAAAAATTTTAGTTTCTCAAGATAAATTTCACGTCATTAAAGATTAATATGAAATTTACACGAAACGTATACAGATCCTATCTTTAGAGCCGCTCTTTTACTATTGTGCTTTTTAGTTCGTTCTCCTATCATGTGTTCACATTGATGTCATTTTTTAAGGAGAAATCTAGGATTTGCCTTGTCAATTTTTGGTCAAAATACCTGTTGGATGTTTTCTTTGTTTGTGTTCGTCATGGTATTGACAACATTGCTTGCCTCAAAGGGTTATTTGTTTTATTCATATTATTTCATATTCCTTAATTTACAATTTTCTATTTTTTTCATTTTCATACTTTGTTAAAGGATTATGTTTAAGGATTGAATAAGTAGAAATTTAGAGTATGAAGGAGTAAAATACTAAAATAAAATATTTACAAAATTTAAATATCTTTCAATATATATATTTGCTCCGATTTTAGTTTTCTGTGTTGTGTTTTGGAGACTGTTATTTTAGTTTTTTGCCACTAGGTTGTCAGTTTGTTTTCGACTTATGTGTTTGACTATCCCTTTGGTATCTTCTTTCTCTCTTTTACACAGAGACATATTAATCCTTTGAATATTAAACATTTTGTTCTAGAAGACTTTTTGTGTCGTTAGGTATACTACTACCACATTCACGTAAACCCACATTCGTTTGTATTCATACTTACTTACAAATAGAATAAGATGGGCAAAAAGCAATAAAAATTTATTTCAAATTGTTTTCAAAATAGATCGACTGACTGAATTTAGTATTGAAATAATGCAGAGCTCTTAAACTGCACATTTTCAAATATACACGTTATTGTGTATTTATCACAAAGTAACATATCGCACCTTTGGGTTATATGTTGTTGTTTTTTTAGTTTTGCGTTTACAAGTTTTATTTAAGAAAACGTGGTAGTTGATAAAGTATAGTTTATGAAATATGTTATTAATGACTAGGGTGTCCGAACATGCATATCTATAACATAGGCAACTCATGAAGACTGACTGAATTTAGTATTGAAATAGTATGCTAGCTATTGAACGTGGTCGATACAATAAAACAGCCATAGAAAATAGAATATGTCCCTTATGCCATAAACAGGTGGAAGACGAATTCCATTTTATCATAACATGTACAGAACTTAATAAACCTAGGATCAAAATGTTTAATGAAATTTCTAATATTGTCCCCTGTTTTAATTCAATGAGTAATGAAACAAAATGATTTTATTTTTTCTTGTGAAGAATGTGATATATTTTCTTCCATTGTTAACAGTACCAGTGAAGTATATAATGAGAGAAACAACCATAATGTCAATACATGATCTGTGTATGATTCATGACTAATATTATAATATATATTATCAAGATATTTGAAATGATAACTTTAAAGATGAGGCATGTTGCCAAAAATAGTATTGTAATAGATATTAACATACTTTTTATCAATACTACATGTTTGTATTGTTTTCTGTCTATCGTTTTGATATTTATATGTTTTCCTTTAGTAACATTCATATTGTTTGGGTTTTAAACTAATAAAATTCTCTCTTATCCTGAAGAAACATTAGAGATGCAAGTGATAATTAAATATGATTATATATACAATGTATATGCATATTTTTTTACGCAAGAAGATTATCTTGTTTTAAAGGACGTATTATGATGTATAGAACATGTTACGAACTGTAACTTATCCTTATTTTCAATGTCAATGTTGCATGTATTGTTTTGCAATGGGAAAAATGTGGAAGTTTGACAAAAACCTACAAAAATGTCCAAAAGTTATTATTTAATTTACTGTTATTGATAATAGTTTCCCAAAATTGTTGAAAAAATAAAACAGTTGACAAAATGACATTTCTCATTAACAAAAATTAATTCCAAATATTTTATTCCAGAATGCGAAGTGTATCTTATGATGAGTAAGACAAAGCAATTTCTGTTTGCGATTATTTGTCGATCTAATGACTGGATGGCATGTTTATTAAGATATGATGAAATACCGCTAAGCCAACGCCAACACAGTGTCCTTTTAATTATTATAAAAGAAGAGGATATCTTTTTGATCATTTTACTGAATGGCATGAAATAATATCTATATAAGTTGAAATATCTTTTTACCAAATCTAATAGCTGTTTATTACATAATTTAATAAGTTGTTGTTTTTAATCGAATAATCACGTATATATATGGGTCATATCATTGCGACTTCTTTTAAATTTCAAACTAAAGTAGCCATTACGAAATAGATACCTTCATACTGCAGTTCTAAGTAAAAAGTCATATTCGATCAATATACAAAAATTTCATATTACTTTATTTACTGTAAAACGTTTTATAGAAACTTACATATATTTAACCTACAGAAACGCGTATCAACAAATAAACAAGCTCCAAGGTAAATTGAAAAAGGGGGACGCCACAAAACCTGACAAAACAAATGCTGGAAATATGGTTAGGTTCTTAGTCAGTATGGGTGTTAAACAACTTTAGGAAATTAAAGTTTTTATAAGAAGTTATAGTCGGATCAACAGCAAAACAATGCACAGCATGTCAATCATGAAACAACAAACAACATCCAGCCAAAAACTGGAGATAAACTCATATGCTCAAAGAATTTGCAGTATATTTGTTTTTATGTTTACCGCTTTAAAGGAGAAGTTAGACTTGTTTTTCAATCGTGTCAACAGCTTAAGATTAAGAATACTTGTGAAAATGTATGATTGTCGCATGTTCATTTATACAATTAAATGAGGAGAGACACTTTTTTGCATGTATTAAAACTGACATGAATAGTCTTTTTTACAATATGCATCTGTATTTTTTTTCTCTTCAAAACATTGTACAATGAAGAGAAACAAGGGGTCTTACTTTATTTTAACAAATGTTCACTTTGTAATAAATGAATAATCATACGCGCACTTTGATTTTATTTTACCTCGAAAGGAAATCGCTGTGTACAAAACTATTCATTAGGTTAATCATTTTAAAACCGTGTATTGATTCATTAAGGCTATTGCTTGATTTATTTCACCTGACTGGGAGTGGTTTAACCGTAGACCAGTCCATCTATAGACAAGTGTTTTGGGATAAACTTATCAATGAAGTGTCCAATTATGGTCATTTTTCCGTTTCATTATGTAAAAAATATTTGTGTATTCGCAAATTAAATAGTAAGACACAACCGTTGATTTTCTTGTAAAGCATAGTTTAAAAATACGTACAAAATGTCACATTTTGTAAATTGTGGATATGAAATATAGAATGACTAAGACACGTTTAGTCAAAAGTGTAGGCTTAGGAAAACTGCTGTCGTGCATATCCCCCATCTCTTTTCGGAGGAATTTGAAAGGACTATTAAGCGCAAACATTCGAATCATATTTTAATTTTGATTAATCAAAGAATACTGGGTTTTTTTCCTAGAGGTGTTATCAATAAAAACAATTTTTTTTAAAGAGGGCGACAACATTCTAACAGGAAACCGAAAACTTAAAATTACAGATATAGTTTTATTGGCATTTTCTGTTATTCAACGTAGGGAATCATTTGAAAATAAGTAATTCCTTCATGTTAATCTCTTATTCTTTGTCCAGATTTTTCTATACTTTTGTTCCTTTGGTTTTTTTTTATGGTAGTAATCAATATGCAGTTATATACATGTGCAAGATAAAAATACACATTGGCATAAAAAAAAAACACTTTCCAACAATCAAACAGAATTTTATAGAAATTCCGTTGGAATTATTTATGATATGCATAATAGCAACCAAAAATTATAAGTAGAAAATTGCTTCACACAGTACATACATGTACATATTTCAGTGTTTGCAGTAGACGATATGATTCAATTCGACGAAAGCATAAAATATTTTTTGGAAATCTGTAATGTAATAAATGAATAATCATACGCGCACTTTGATTTTATTTTACCTCGAAAGGAAATCGCTGTGTACAAAACTATTCATTAGATTAATCATTTTAAAACCGTGTATTGATTCATTAAGGCTATTGCTTGATTTATTTCACCTGACTGGGAGTGGTTTAACCGTAGACCAGTCCATCTATAGACAAGTGTTTTGGGATAAACTTATCAATGAAGTGTCCAATTATGGTCATTTTTCCGTTTCATTATGTAAAAAATATTTGTGTATTCGCAAAGTAAATAGTAAACACAACCGTTGATTTTCTTGTAAAGCATAGTTTAAAAATACGTACAAAATGTCACATTTTGTCAATTGTGGATATGAAATATAGAATGACTAAAGTAGAAAATTGCTTCAAACAGTACATACATGTACATATTTCAGTGTTTGCAGTAGACGATATGATTCAATTCGACGAAAGCATAAAATATTTTTTGTGAAATCTATGAATAAATATATAGTGACCTAGATAAGGAAGTTGAATAGCACAAAACATTTCTGCTTCAGGTAAAACAAAACATTTCTGCTTGAGGTGGTACGTGTTTTCTTAATAAATAAACGACAAATAATCAATCGCATACTTGATGAAAAGAAAATTTGCATTGATTTGATTTTAATGCAATAAAAAAAAATATATACATTACTTGAAACATCATTTTTGTAGTAAATGATCTAATACACAACAAACTGAATTAGATAATTTTCATAGCATATGAAATTTGTCAACACATAAAGGGCGTTGTATTGCGACTGCGCAATTTAATACTTAAACGTAGTCAGACATTTTAAATCAGCAGGTTCGGATATTTTACAATACTTAGTCTAAGGATAGTAAATTCAATTCAATCGTTTTTAAAAAAAACCCTCCTTCTTTGTCAATTTCTTAATCTTTTTTAAAAGAGAGGCGAAAGATTATAAAACCTACATATGTTTTACCTAAGGTAATTATTTATGAGCTATGAGTCAGAATTCAAAGGCTTTGGAAATTTCTTTATTCTCCTTGCCTTCAGTTATGTATAAGAGCAATTTTAGCTTCGCTTGTCTCGATCTGCAAAACACGTCTAGATCAAATACCAATATCTTAATGTCCATACACCATTTCAAGCTTTAAGTTTTAACAGGTCTAAAACAAATAATGAAAATATTTTACGAAAAATATCCATCAACACAAAATTCTCCAAAGAACAAAACAAAACACGATATGATTTAGAACAACTATGGTTAGTGCATTCAAACAGTGATGTAAATATGTGGCGGGTTAAAATGCTGTTTATAAAACTAAACCCTCCCCCGTCCGATTTCATTCAGAGGATAAGCAAAGGGTAGACAAAAAACTTACGATGAAATCAGCACAGGAAAAACTCTATACTCTAGAATAACGGTATAATAGAAAATAGAAATACAAGTTCAAACAAATAACGTTAGAAAATATTATAGATTACCAAGTACGCAGAAATTAAAAGCATGCGCAATGTCGACATCTTCTAAATCTCTTCCAAGCAAACATATATCAATGGGATAATTACAACAAAAACATAGTACAAAGATTGAAAAAAATAAAGAATAAAATGCAAAGAAAACACACCCTACCGAAGATGAAATTGCCTTAACTACAAAATTTCTGAATCTTTATAAAGAGGGTAAAATATTTTTTTCAGAAAGTGAAATCAAATGCTATTTTAGTTCACCTTTCATGTGTTCACTTTGATGTCATTTTTGATGGAAAAATCTAGGATTTTCATTTTCAATTTTTGGGCAAAATGCCTGTTGAATGTTTTCTTTGTTTTTGTTCGACATAGTATTGAAAAACACTACTTGCCTAAAAATTGTGTTTGATATATTGATATTATTTCATATTCTTGAATTGACGATGTTTTTATAATCAGGTTAGTTATTTTTATCTTCTTGTTTTGAATAAATTTGCAGTATTCTCATTTTAATAATTTGTTTAAGATGAGGTTTAATGATTAAATGGAGAGATATTTGGAGAGTGAAGGAGTAAAATACTCAAATATAATATTTGCAAAATTTATAAATATCTTTCAATATAAATATTTGCGAGATTGTCAGTTTGTTTTCGACTTATGTGTTTGACTATCCCTTTGGTATCTTCTTTCTCTCTTTTACACAGAGACATATTAATCCTTTGAATATTAAACATTTTGTTCTAGAAGACTTTTTGTGTCGTTAGGTAAACTACTACCACATTCACGTAAACCCACATTCGTTTGTATTCATACTTACTTACAAATAGAATAAGATGGGCAAAAAGCAATAAAAATTAATTTCAAATTGTTTTCAAAATAGATCGACTGACTGAATTTAGTATTGAAATAATGCAGAGCTCTTAAACTGCACATTTTCAAATATACACGTTATTGTGTATTAATCACAAAGTAACATATCGCACCTTTGGGTTATATGTTGTTGTTTTTTTAGTTTTGCGTTTACAAGTTTCATTTAAGAAAACGTGTTAGTGGATAAAGTATAGTTTATGAAATATGTTATTAATGACAAGAGTGTCCGAACATGTATATCTATAACATAGACAAATCATGAAGACTGACTGAATTTAGTATTGAAATAGTATGCTAGCTATTGAACGTGGTCGATACAATAAAACAGCCTTAGAAAATAGAATATGTCCCTTATGCCATAAAGAGCACGACACCTGGCGGATCTTTTATTCTACATATCTACTTTTCTTGTGTGTGTCCTTTTTGACATTCAAATTATAGTTTTGCTGATGTAAGATATTCCTTCAGATTTTTATGCCGTTTATATGCAATAATAGGTGGTTTTAGGGATAGTTGTTTTGCAGTATTATTTTTCTCAATGATGTGCCAGTGTTTTCTTACCATTCTGCCAAGTTGTTTAAACAAGGGATTGTATCTAGTTGCTAAAACTAGAGGCGGCGCTATATGTTTTCTCTTCTTTTTATAAATCAATGTGTCATGTCCAGGTCTTTTTAATGTTTCCTTTATAATCGGTTCAATTTCGCTTTCTTCATATCCCCTATGTATTAATTTATTTTTGAAAAGATCTATTTCCTGTTGTCTGTGGATTTCATTGTTCGACCAATAATGAATCCTTTGAAGACAGTATTAGGATGAGAGGAGGTTTTGTCTAGGTGTTGGAAGTTATCTGTAGGTTTCCGGTATAGTTTAACATCCAAAATGTTATCCTTCAAGAATCTCTTTCCCTTGAATATTACGTCTAGGAATTGTATTTCGGTATTTGAAATGGTGTATGTGAACTTAATGAGTGGATGAATGCTATTAGCAATTTTTATAAATTCCATAAAATGTCTTTCAGATTTGTTAAAAATAATAAATCCATCATCCCTGTAAATTGAAATCATTAAGATGTCCTCCGAATATAGGAATCGATTTAGTATGTCTGATATTATTTCAAACATTCTCAGATCTGTTAGGCATGGTGCGGCTGATAGTCCCATTTGGACACCAACTCTCTGCCTAAAAATATTTTTGTGAAATTCAAAAATATTATTTTCAAGAATTATTTTTAGTAGTTCCGGCATTTCTGTTTTAGGAGGAAGTTGGATTTCATATTTAAATTTATTTAGTTTAGGCCAAGCACGATCTACAGCCTCAATTATTTCTTCATGACGCATATTTGTGTACATAATGAAGGACGCCTCCGGGTGCGGGAATTTCTCGCTGCATTGAAGACCTGTTGGTGACCTTCTGCTGTTGTCTGTTCTATGGTCGGGTTGTTGTCTCTTTGACACATTCCCCATTTCCATTCTCAATTTTATAGAATGAATATCAAATGAACACATAGTTATCTCCTGAGGAAGTTTGATTTTTTCTAGTTTGTTAATAAAGTCGGTGGTGTCTTTAGTGTAAGTCCATTGTTCTTTTACCACCGGGTAAATGAAATAATTGAGGAATGTCCCTACTTTTTCAAGTGGGCTGTTGCATAATGATACAATAGGTCTTCCCGTAATATTAATATTGTCTAACCATTCTTTGTTTACTTTTAGTTTATTTCTGTCCTGGTCATTCACCTTGTGAATTTTAGGTAGGAAATAAAGTCTTCCCAATCTTGTATTTTTAGGAATTGATAGATATTTTAGTGTAGTATCGTCAATGTAAGATTTCCTGTACAGATTGTTTATTTCTTCATTGAGAATCTTTATAAGTTCTTCAAAGTCAGATTAATTCACCTGTTCATAGTGCATTTGGTCGTTCAAATGATCCATGGCTAATTTGTTATATTTATCTCTGTCAAGTATCACTGTCGATGAATTCTTGTCTGCTTTTTTTATTATGATATTCTTGTTATTCCTCAAAGTCGATAGTGCTATTTTGTCATTGATGGACATGTTTGATTTGATTTTTCTAGTATTTAATTTTCCAATTTCAATCTTAGTAGCAAAAATGTAGTCTTCAATTGCATTATTAGCGAGTATAGGATTATATCCTGTTTTCTGTTGAAATGGATGAGGAATAAAATTATTTGATCCGTCGTCAAACTGATATTTGCATCTCATTTTTCGAGCTAGTTCTTCAAAATCAATGAGAAGATTAGCCTTTACATTTTTTATGCTTGGACTAGGAACGAGTTTTAAGTCCTTAGCAAGAACTGATATTTCGTTTTCGTTTATTTTTTGTTTGGTATACATATCAATATATTTTAAGTTATTTATGCTTTTAGCGGTTTCTTTCAGTTTTCTTTTGTAAGATATCCTACGTTTGTTGTTTCTGTTTTTCCTTTGTTTGTTTTTCAAAAGTTTCCGGTTCTTATCCTGATTTCTCAGGCGTCTTCTTTTATTATTAGGCATACGATTTTATTCTATCTAACTGTGTATAATATAGCACAGATACGCACGAGCCTTTACCTTTCCAATCCCTTGTATTATGTATATATCTATATGTTATTTATCTGTATATTCTGTATATGTATTAGAATTGATAATTAAAGGAAGGTTTATTCCTAGAATCACCTTCGTATTTTTCCAATATTTTTCTTTAACTATTGCTTTGGAAAATTTCTACAACTAGCTATATACTTTGATAGATGAGTGATTGTTTGAGGAGTTTTTTCTTTTAAAACACCTCTGTATGTATACAATTTTTAGTCTTGGAATATGTTTACTGTAGCTCCATATCTTAGAAGATTAATGATTGTTTGAGGTGTTTTTTCTTTTAAAACACCTCTGTATGTATACAATTTATAGCTATGTGTATCCGATAATGCTGACCATCGAAGTGAGTTTTATCTATAGGAATTTGTAAAGACTGCTGTGCACTTGTTTTTAATTTATTGTGTGTATTTTTGATTGGTTGAAGTAAATTGATAGTACTTTGCTATTTGATTGGCTAAAATATTGAATGTTCCTATTGCGTAGTAGTAGGTGTACATATGCATCATATCAGTTGTGACGTCATGCAGTTAGTTGGCTACAAAGCGATATTTTTACCTCTGAAAACAAATCATCTATACGGTTTATTTAAAGGTTTCAAGTATGATTATTTTTCGTAGCAGCTGACAATTTTTTTATATTGTGATCGAACGTGTGTTATTTTTTCGTTTTGATTGTTTGACTCAAAAACATATATGTATAGCTTTCTTCCTAAACTTCTGAGAATTTAAATTTTTTGTAATAAGTTTCATTTGTTTTAGCAGACGATGCTTATATTCTTACTAGCAGGAAATCTAGCCTTATCTATTTACAAAATGTGTTCGCCCGTTGTATAGTTTAAAGATTATCAGACGATATCATTCAGTGTGTGAAGATAATCAACGGACAGTGTTTGTTGACCTAAAATCATGTTATGATTTTATCTCGGTTGATTAGAGTGAGACCTATAATAAGATTGTGTATCATTTATAATATCTATTTCCATAAATTCATTTTACGAATACTAAATATGATTTAATTATTTAATAACAATCAGTAATATAAACAAACTTTACCTCATTCTGCAAGTAATAATGTGTTTGCCAAGTAAGAATAATCCACTATTTATGTAAAGTCCTGTATAGATTTTAATTTGAATTGTTTAACTGATGTTTGATCTGAGTTCATTATAAAAATTATTTAATGTAGCATTTCAGTTCACATATTTAAATTATCTTTGTCTTTAATAAGACGAGTGTCTGTATTGATGGTTGGACCGAGGTCCTCTGTGTCCTCTGTAGTTTTGATATCCCCTGTTTCTGTCCAGTTCTTTTCTTAGATCATCCAGTTCTCTTTTTAGATCAGAGATTTCAGATTAATCCTTAGTTCCAGCTTTATGTTCTTGTCTTCTTTCATGTATTTCAAGTATACCTGCAGCATTTTGGTATTCAGCAGCCCACTTGTTTTTCATTTCCATTATCCTGTCATTTAATTTACTAATGTTTTTTTCCACATTCCGTATTTCCATTGTCTAGTTTAGTACAGGCGTGTCGCCATATTAGCTCAATGTCCTTTGCTACCGTATTTACTACTTCTTTGGCACCGTCTAGCATATGCTCCCTAAAATCCCGGCGTATTTTTCTGTTGAACTCTGTCACTTTGTTGTCAAAGTATTTCTCTGATTCCGGGTCAACGATAAAAGGGGCGAATGTTGCCTTTGCAATCCTTGCATATGTAGGTAATTCATCATTGGGATATCTTCTTAGGTCTCTGGTAAGGGTTGCTGCATGATGTCTTCTTTTAAGTTTTGACTCGATTTTTTCATATGCTTCTGTGGTTATATTTACCCCCTCTTCATCGAATACCTCGTTTAGACTTCATATGTCGAAACTGATAGGAATGATTCTATGCCTGGGAGGTGATTGTTGTGATGGAGGAATTTCGCCATCCATTATATCTAACTCTAATCTTGTATTATTCATAATTTACTTCCGAAATGTAGTGTGCTTGAGAGAAGAATGGGGTTTTCTGGTCTATTTTGCTGTAAAATTAGGTTTCCGTTTGGGTGTTCGTATTAATGAAAAGTATCTTTTCATCTTGTGATATATATAGTTTGATCCCCCAAGTGGTAAATGCTCCATAGAAAATCGCATTTGTAGCGGTGTATTATAGAGTTGTATCGAGCCTTTATTTCAAGCTGTGTGTTGGCTGATTGTAATGGTTTATACCCTTCTTGCTAATATTAGAAAATCACTAAACTAATTTTCATTCAAATTGTATATTGAGGTCAAAAAAGTTTCGACCATATAATATGTCTAGTTGATTTACTTGGAGATTACTTAATCTGATGATTAAGCAATACGAAGACAAGACAACGAGGGAAGCAGTCGCTTCAAGCTATCATAATCAAATTATTATACGTGTCTAAACCAATCCAAGGAGTAATTGAGCATTTCTATAATGTCTTTGTTTTTTTATTATAAGTTGTAATGAGGGTTTACTTTGACACTCGTAGTTTGTTTCCTAGTGTACTAATGTCATACAATTATTTAAGTATTCTTTCTATTGTATTGGATTAATTGTTCTAATATTTCTATTCTGCATGGTGTTTCGGGTATCAATTTAGGTCACACTCGGACCAAGGCCGTTCATCATCATCAGGTGCTCTGGCCAATATTTAGATTATTGAATTGATCTATTAATATGATTGTATTTTACATCGGATGCGATAATCTTAAAGTGTCCGATCATGCATATCTATAACATAGACAACTCATGAAGACTGACTGAATTTAGTATTGAAATAGTATGCTAGCTATTGAACGTTGTCGATACAATACAACAGCCTTAGAAAATAGAATATATCCCTTATGCCATAAGAGGTGAAAGATGAATTCCATTTTATTATAACATGTACAGAACTTTATAAACCTAGGATCAAAATGTTTAATGAAATTTCTAATATTGTCCACTGTTTTTAATTCAATGAGTAATGAAAACAAATTTGATTTTATATTTTCTTGTGAAGAATGTGATATATTAATTATCATTGTTAACAGTATAAGTGAAATATATAATGATAGAAACAACTATAATGTCAATACATGACCTGTGTATGATTCATGACTAATATTATAAAGGCTACAGTAGTATACCGCTGTTCAAAACTCATAAATCGATTGAGATAAAACAAATCCGGGTTACAAACTAAGACCGAGGGAAACACAACAACTATAAGAGGAAAACAACGAAATAACAGAACACAGAAGTGCAACAAAAAACAAACAACAATGCAACATTCAAAGAAACGAAATATTAAATAACAACTGTCTTGGTACAGGACATTTTCAGAAACAATGGTGGGCTTAACCTGGTTTTGTGGCTAGCCAAACCTCTGCGCTTTATGGCAATGTTAAATATTACGCTAAAATGACATAACATGACGGGAACAGAGTACAAATAAATGCAAAAACACTTAGGACATAGAATTACATAAATAAATAATATAATTCTACATTTCGACATATTATAATATATATAATCAAGATAATTGAAATGATAACTTTATAGATGAGGCATGTTGTCAAAAATAGTATTGTAATAGATCTTATAATCTTTTTTATCAATGCTACATGTTTGTATTGTTTTCTGTCTATCGTTTTAATATTTATATGTTTTTCTTTAGTAACAATCATATTGTTTTGGTTTTAAACTAATAAAATTATCTCTTATCCTGACGAAAATTTAGAGATGCACGTGAAAATTAAATATAATTATATATACAATGTATATGCATATTTTGTTGAAGATTATCTTGTTTTAAAGGACGTATTATGATGTATAGAACATGTTACGAACTGTAACTTATCCTTATTTTCAATATCAATGTTGCATGTATTGTTTTGCCATGGGAATAATGTGGAAGTTTGACAAAAGCCTACAAAAATGTCCAAAAGCTATTATTTAATTTATTGTTATTTATAATAGTTTTCCAAAATTGTTGATAAAAAAAAAAACAGTTGACAAAATGACATTTTTCATTAAAAAAATTCATTCCAAATATTTTATTCCAGAATGCGACGACAAAAGTGTATCTTTTGAGTAAGACAAAGCAATTTCTGTTTGCGATTATTTGTGAATCTAATGACTGGATGGCATGTTTATTAAGATATGATGAAATACCGTTAAACCAATGACAAAACAGTGTCCTTTTACTTATTATAAAAGAAGAGGATATCTTTTTGATCATTTTACTGAATGGCATGAAATAATATCTATATAAGTTGAAATATCTTTTTACTAAATCTAATAGCTGTGTATTACATAATTTAATAAGTTGTTTTCTTGAATCGAATATACACGTATATATATGGCTCATATCATTGCGACTTCTTTTAAATTTCAAACTTTTGATAAGTAGCCATTACTAAATAGATACCTTCATACTGCAGTTCTAAGTAAAAAGTCATATTCGATCAATATACAAAAAATTCATATTACTTTATTTACTGTAAAACGTTTTATGGAAACCTACATATATTTAACCTACAGAAACGCGTATCAACAAATAAACAAGCTCTAAGGTAAATTGAAAAAGGGGGACGCCACAAAACCTGACAAAACAAATGCTGGAAATATGGTTAGGTTCAGTATAAGTGGTTAACGACTTTGGGAAATTTAAGTTTTTATTAGAAGTTATAGTCGGATCAACAGCAAAACAATGCATAGCAAGTCAATTATGAAACAACAAACAACATCCAACTAAAAACTGGAGACAAACTCATGTGCTCAAAGAATTTGCAGTATATTTGTTTTTATGTTTACCGCTTTAAAAGAGAAGTTAGACTTTGTTTTTCAATAGTGCCAACAGCTTAAGATTAGGAATACTTGTGAAAATGTATGATTGTCGCATGTTTATTAATACAATTAAATGAGGAGAGACACTTTTTTGCATGTATTAAAACTGACATGAGTAGTTTTTGTTACAATATGCATCTGTATTTTTTTTCTCTTCAAAATATTGTACAATGAAGAGAAACAAGGAGTCTAACTTTATTTTAACTAATGTTTACTTTGTAATAAGTAAATAATCATACGCGCACTTTGATCTTATTTTACCTCGAAAGGGTATCGCTGTGTACAAAACTATTCATTAGATTAATCATTTTAGAACCGTGTATTGATTCATTAAGGCTATTGCTTGATTTATTTCACTTGACTGGGAGTGGTTTAACCGTAGACCAGTCCATCTATAGACAGGTGTTTTGTGATAAACTTATCAATGAAGTGTCCAATTATGATCATTCGTCCGTTTCATTATGTAAAAACTATTTGTGTATTCGCAAAGTAAAACGTGAGACATAGCCGTTGATTTTCTTGTAAAGCAGAGTTTAAAAATACGTACAAAATGTCACATTTTTAAAATTGTGGATATGAAATATGGAATGACTAAGACACGTTTAGTCAAAAGTGTAGGCAAAGGAAATCTGCTCTCGTGCATATCCCCCATCTCTTTTCGGAGGAATTTGAAAGGACAATTAAGCGCAAACATTTGAATCATATTTTTATTTTGATTAATCAAAGAATACTGGGTTTTTTCCCAGAGGTGTTCTCAATAAAAATATTTTTTTTAAAGAAGGCGACAACATTCTAACAGGAAACCGAAAACTTAAAATACAGATATAGTTTTATTGGCATTTTCTATTATTCAACGTAGGAAATCATTTGAAAATAAGTAATTCCTTCATGCCAATCTCTTATTCTTTGTCCAGATTTTCTATACTTTTGTTCCTTTCGTTTTTTTTTATGGTAGTAATCAATATGCAGTTATATACATGTGCAAGATAAAAATACACATTGGCATAAAAAAATATACTTTCCAACGATCAAACAGAACTTTTATAGAAATTCTGTTGGAATTATTTATGATATACATAATAGCAACCAAAAATTATAAGTAGAAAATTGCTTTAAACAGTACATACATGTTCATATTTCAGTGTTTGCAGTAGACGATATGATTCAATTCGACGAAAACATTAAATATTTTTTGGAAATCTATGAATAAATATATAGTGACCTAGACAAGGAAGTTGATTAAACAAAACATTTCTGCTTGAGGTGGTACGTGTTTTCTAAAAAAATAAACGACAAATAATTAATCGCATACTTGATGAAAAAAAAATTTGCATTGATTTGATTTTAATGCAATAAAAAAAATATATACATTACTTTAAACATCATTTTTCTAGTAAATGATCTAATACACAACAAACTGAATTAGATAATTTCATAGCATATGAAATTTGTCAACACATAGAGGGCGTTTTATTGCGACTGCGCAATTTAATACTTAAACGTAATCAGACATTTTAAATCAGCAGGTTCGGATATTTTACAATACTTAGTCTAAGGTTAGTAAATTCAGTTCAATCGTTTTAAAAAATACCCTTCTTCTTTGTCAATTTCTTAATCTTTTATAAAAGAGAGGCGAAAGATTATAAAACCTACATATGTTTTACCTAAGGTAATGATTTATGAGCTCTGAGTCAGAATTCAAAGGCTTTGGAAATTTCTTTATTCTCCTTGCCTTCAGTTATGTATAAGAGCAATTTTAGGTACGCTTGTCTCGATCTGCAAAACACGCCTAGATCAAATACCAATATATTGATGTCCATACACTATTTCATGCTTTAAGTGTTAACAGGTCTAAAACAAATTATGAAAATATTTTACGAAAAATAGCCATCAACACAAAATTCTCCAAAGAACAAAACAAAACAAGATATGATTTAGAACAACTATGGTTCGTGCATTCAAACAGTGATGTAAATATGGAGAGGGTTAAAATGCTGTTTATAAAACTAAACCCTCCCCCGTCCAATTTCAGTCAGAGGATAAACAAAGGGTAGACAAAAAAACATACGATGAAATCAGCACAGGAAAAACTCTATATTCTAGAATAACGGTATAATAGAAAATATTATAGATTACCAAGTACGCAGTAAATAAAAGCATGCGCAATGACGACATATTCTAAATCTCTTCCAAGCAAACATAAGAAGATATCAATGGGACAATTACAACAAAAACATAGTACAAAGATTGAAAAAAATAAAGAATAAAATGCAAAGAAAACACACCGTACCGAAGATGAAATTGCCTTAACTACAAAATTTCTGAATCTTTATAAAGAGGGTAAAATATTTTTTTCAGAAAGTGAAATCAAATTCTCATATGAAACTTTAATGAAACTAAGAACATAATTTAAAAATGTTAAGCAAGAAACCAACATTTCAATTGATAATAAAATTTCAGTTTCTCAAGATATATTTCACGCCGTTGAAAAGTAATATGAAATTTACACGAAACGTATACAGATTCTATCTTAAAGCCCCTCTTTTACTATTGTGCTATTTTAGTCCTCCTTTCATGTGTTCACTTTGATGTCATTTTTGATGGAGAAATATAGGATTTTCATTTTCAATTTTTTGGGCAAAATGCCTGTTGAATGTTTTCTTTGTTTTTGTTCATCATAGTATTGCAAACATTACTTGCCTAAAAACTGTTTTTGTTATATTCATATTATTTCATATTCTTGAATTGGCGATGTTTTTATAATCAGGTCAGTTATTTTAATCTTCTTTTAATGAATACATTTGCAGTATTCTCATTTAAATAATTTGTTCAAGATGAGGTTTAATGATTAAATGGAGAGATATTTGGAGAGTGAAGGAGTAAAATACTCAAATATAATATTTACAAAATTTAAATATCTTTCAATATAAATATTTGCGAGATTGTCAGTTTGTTTTCGACTTATGTGTTTGACTATCCCTTTGGTATCTTCTTTCTCTCTTTTACACAGAGACATATTAATCCTTTGAATATTATACATTTTGTTCTAGAAGACTTTTTGTGTCGTTAGGTATACTACTACCACATTCACGTAAACCCACATTCGTTTGTATTCATACTTACTTACAAAAAGAGTAAGATGGGCAAAAAACAATAAAAATTAATTTCAAATTGTTTTCAAAATAGATCGACTGACTGAATTTAGTATTGAAATAATGCAGAGCTCTTAAACTGTACATTTTCAAATATACACGTTATTGTGTATTTATCACAAAGTAACATATCGCACCTTTGGGTTATATGTTGTTGTTTTTTTAGTTTTGCGTTTACAAGTTTTATTTAAGAAAACGTGTTAGTGGATAAAGTTTAGTTTATGAAATATGTTATTAATGACTAGAGTGTTCTAACATGCATATCTATAACATAGACAACTCATGAAGACTGACTGAATTGAGTATTGAAATAGTATGCTAGCTATTGAACGTGGTCGATACAATAAAGCAGCCTTAGAAAATAGAATATATCCCTTATGCCATAAGAGGTGGAAGATGAATTCCATTTTATCATAACATGTACAGAAATAAACCTTGGATCACAATGTTTAATAAAATTTCTAATATTGTCCACTGTTTTAATTCAATGAGAAATGAAAACAAATTTGATTTTATATTTTCTTGTGAAGAATGTGATATATTAATTATCATTGTTAACAGTATAAGTGAAATATATAATGATAGAAACAACTATAATGTCAATACATGAACTGTGTATGAATAATGACTAATATTATAAAGGCAACTGTAGTATACCGCTGTTCAAAAGTCATATATCGATTGAGATAAAACAAATCCGGGTTACAAACTAAAACCGAGGGAAACACAACAACTATAAGAGAAAAACAACGAAATAACAGAACACAGAAGTGCAACAAAAAAAAAAAAAAAACAACAATGCAGCATTCATAGAAACGAAATATTTAATAAAAACTGCCATATTCCTGACTTGGTACAGGACATTTTAAGAAACAATGGTGGGCTTAACCTGGTTTTGTGGCTAGCCAAACCTCCGCGCTTGATGTCAATGTTAAATAATACGCTAAAATGACATTACATGACGGGAACAGAGTACAAATAAATGCAAAAACATCTAGGACATAGAAATACATAAATAAATAATATAATTGTACATTTCGACATATTATAATGTACATAGTCAAGATATTTGAAATGATAACTTTATAGATGAGGCATGTTGTCAAAAATAGTATTGTAATAGATATTACAATTGCTACATGTTTGTATTGTTTTCTGTCTATCGTTTTGATATTTATATGTTTTTCTTTAGTAACAATCAAATTGTTTGGGTTTTAAACTAACAAAATTCTCTCTTATCCTGACGAAACTTAAGAGATGCACGTGATAATTGAATATAATTTATCCTTATTTTCAATATCAATGTTGCATGTATTGTTTTGCCATGGGAATAATGTGGAAGTTTGACAAAAGCCTACAAAAATGTCCAAAAGCTATTATTTAATTTATTGTTATTTATAATATTTTTGCAAAATTGTTGAAAAAAATAAAACAGTTGACAAAATGACATTTTTCATTAAAAAAATTCATTCCAAATATTTTATTCCAGAATGCGACGAAAATAGTGTATCTTATGAGTAAGACAAAGCAATTTCTGTTTGCGATTATTTGTGGATTTAATGACTGGATGGCATGTTTATTAAGATATGATGAAATACCGCTAAACCAACGACAAAATAGTGCCCATTTAGTTATTATAAAAGAAGAGAATATCTTTTTGATCATTTTACTGAATGGCATGAAATAATATCTATATAAGTTGAAATATCTTTTTACTAAATCTAATAGCTGTGTATTACATAATTTAATAAGTTTTTTTTAATCGAATATAGACGTATATATATATATATGGGTCATATCATTGCGACTTCTTTTAAATTTCAAACTTGTGATAAGTAGCCATTACGAAATAGATACCTTCATACTGCAGTACTAAGTAAAAAGTCATTTTCGATCAATATACAAAAATTTCATATTACTTTATTTACTGTTAAACGTTTTATGAAAACCTACATATATTTAACCTACTACAGAAACTCGTATCAACAAATAAACAAGCTCTAAGGTAAATTGAAAAAGGGGGACGCCACAAAACCTGACAAAACAAATGCTGGAAATATGGTTAGGTTCTTAGTCAGTATAAGTGGTTAACGACTTTGGGAAATTTAAGTTTTTATTAGAAGTTATAGTCGGATCAACAGCAAAACAATGCACAGCAAGTCAATTATGAAACAACAAACAACATCCAACTAAAAACTGGAGACAAACTCATGTGCTCAAAGAATTTGCAGTATATTTGTTTTTATGTTTACCGCTTTAAAAGAGAAGTTAGAATTTGTTTTTCAATAGTGTCCCTTGACTGGGAGGGGTTTAACCGTTGACCAGTCCATCTATAGACAAGTGTTTTGTGATAAACTTATCAATGAAGTGTCCAATTATGATCATTCGTCCGTTTCATTATGTAAAAAATATTTGTGTATTCGCAAAGTAAAACGTGAGACATAGCCGTAGATTTTCTTGTAAAACAGAGTTTAAAAATACGTACAAAATTTCACATTTTGTAAATTGTGGATATAAAAATATAACTATGACGGCGGCAGTTGCAAAATATGGAATGACTAAGACACGTTTAGTCAAAAGTGTAGGCATAGGAAAACAAATGAATTGTTGTTTTCATTTTTTACTTAACAAATAGAATATATCAAAAGGAAGCAAAATTTTATTCAAACTAGATCTACAGACTTTGGTATTGAAATAGTGCATGTCTCTAAAACTCTTAAGCTCTTAAACATTTTCAAATATACGTGTTATTGTGTGCTTATCACAAAGTAACATATCTCACCATTGGATTATATGTTGTTTTTTTAAGTTTTGCGTTTACCAGTTTTATTTAGGAAAACATGTTAGTGGATAAAGTATCGGTTATGTAATGTTTTTTGAATGACCAGAGTGTCCGTATATTCATATCTATAACATAGACAACTCATGAAGAAGTTTTAGAGTTGTATGTAATAATTAGATATAATTATATATATATGCATAATTTGTCGACAAAAGAAGATTATCTTGTTTTAAAGGGCGTGTTTAATGTATAGAACATGTATGATTACGAACTGTAACTTATCCTTATTTTCAATATCAATGTTTTGCTCACACATTTTTGTCAATATAATGGAATTGTATGCGACTTTCGTTTGATGTGTTTTAGTCTTTGATTTTGCCATTTTTTAAGGGACTTTCGATTTGAATTTTCCTTGGAGTTTGGTATATTTTTTTCTATTTACTTTTTACATGTACTGGTTTGGCACTGGAAAATTTGTTATATGTAACTAAATGTTTTAAGGTTAAATGTGACGAAATCTGAAAAGAAATCATTTTAAAAGAGATTCCTGTTTTACAAAATGAATGTGTTGCTGCAGTTGTACATGTGAAGACGGGATCTGAATTGATATTTTCTATGGCCTAGCTTTTTAGAATTGATTCCTTTTTAGAATGATTAATGTCTGTAAGAACTATTCATGTAGATAATTATTAATTATAAATAAAGGAAACAGTAGTATATCGCTGTTCAATAATCGTAAATCGATTAAGCGAAAACAAATCCGGGTAACAAACTAAAACCGAGGGAAACACATCAACTATAAGAGGAAAACAACTGAACAACAGAAACACTGAACTGCAACAAAAACAAACACCAACGTACATAGAAACGGACTGTTTGATAACAACTGCCATATTCCTGACTTGGTACAGAACATTTTAAGAAAAAATGGTGGGTTGAATCTGGTTTTATGGCTAGCCAAACCTCCCGCTTATATGGCAATGTTAAAAATATCGCTAAAATGACAACACTACGTGACAGGAGTACAGTACAAACAAACGCAAAAACACTCAGCACAGAGAAATACATAAATAAATAATATAATAGTACATTACAACATGTAAACCGCAAAATAACAACGGACACCTCCCATGAATTTACGACAGTACACCAGGACACCATAATTGATATATAAACTCCGCGTCACATGAATGGACCAACGTCCCAAAAAGTAACATATTCTTTAGGACGTTTATATTATCACAGATACATTTCTTAAAATAAGATATATTTGTTTTATTTATAGACACGTACAAGACTATTAAATTGGGATTAAGTTTGTAATGGTGATATTTTATGCACTTTCTGACCTCCTAAAATGGAGGTTTCTTTTGAATATTGTTTAATCTGTGAAGAAAATTGGATTTCTAATCAATTGTAAACAAATATTTAGTTAATATAAATGAAGAATGTAATTAATCATTTTGGACCTTGCTATCTCAAATGGGTTTTTTTTTTCAGACAGAATTTAAGATCATTAGTTTTGTTGATTTTAAAAAGTGTCTTAGGAAAATATTTACAGGACACGAATGTTGTTTAAGGGATTATCGGGACCGTTCCTAGCTGTTTTTAGAAACCCCCATTTTCAATCTTCATGATAAAGTGTTATTCCTTATATTATTTCATATTGAATTCCCATTCCTCAAACGAATATCATCCTTTCATGATAGACCTTTCAATGTTCGATCCATAAACCATTGTAACTTGTAGTGTTGATGGTTTTTTTATTTGTCTTTTTTTGTCACAAATACCATATTAATATTATATTCCTATAAATGCATACTTGGTCCTATATATACTCAACTGAAAAAACATGTGATATAAAAAATTGACGTAATTTAACTAAGATTAACATTTTTTGTTTTATTTCTAGTTATTATCTCTCTAGAAATGGCTTTACGAGTATTAAAGTTTTCACTTATTAACTGTATCAAAACAGGTATGTATAGGTTTCTATCTGTGTTTTCTAATTTGATGGTAGAAAAATAACTTGAGTAAGTTTGTATATTTGTTTGACTCCTTCGGTTAACTACGTAAGACTTTGTAGATCATTTCAGGGGTAACGCATACAGTAGATACTCTAGTACTCGATTTGTATTTAGACAAAAACGTAGAATGATGATGTTCATATTGACTATTAATTTTTACTCTAATAATTTTGTGCTGATGTTTCAACCAAAAGCATGAAAAGGGATTTTTATAAGTATAGTGTTAAAATATTGTGCAATAACAGAAAAATCAAAATAGAAATTCCCTTATCAAATGGCAAAATAAAAAGCTCAAAAACATCAAACGAATGGAAAACAACTGTCATATTCCTGACTTGGTACAGGCATTTACTTATGTAGAAAATGGTGGATAAAACTTGGTTTCATAGTTAGCTAAACCTCTCACTTGTATGACAGTCGTATAAAATTCCATTATATTGACAACAATGTGTAAACAAAACAAACAGACATAATAGATAAAAATGTCAAAAATAGGGGTACAGCAGTCAACATTGTGTTATAATCTTAATCAATATAAAAACAAACAAAGAAGTCAACATTGTGTTATAATCTTAATCACTATAAAAACAAACAAAGAGGTCAACAAAGAAAAACAAAATGGCATATAAACAAAGCACATAAGCAAAAATGAAAGACAAGAATACAACAAATGGCCATAGCACAATAATACAATGGCGGGATGTATAAGTACCTAGCCATGCCAAAAGGATATTATCAAAAATGGACTAAACAATAAAGGTAAATAATTTCAAAGACAAATACAAGAACACCATAACACGTAATTAAGATGATAAACAACATCAGTACCTAGAATCTATACTTCAAGATCATCATGTATTATTTGTGAAATTGATACGGAATATTGATCAACAAGGTCGTGAAATTATAACTGTCAATTGTAAAAGAGAGGCGAAAGATACCAGAGGGACATTCAAACTCATAAGTCGTAAACATATTACATCGTCCGAACGAAATTTTTTTTATATCTAATTATATGGTAAATACAACAACATCAGTTATCATAATTTTTTGGAGAGTTTCTGTTGACAAGTTAGTGCACTTTTTAGTCGAATATCAATATTGTAATACAATATCTAATGGATGCTGATCCTTATCGAAACAGCTTAAGTTTGATGTGTTATTAAGGAAGCTAGTACATAGTCAAAAACTTTTACAGATTTGGTTACATGTGATTTCGTTGCACAATAAATCTAATTGTAGGTATTTGAGTGGCAAAGGATGCTGTGAACTTTTCCAGTACAATATTTATACCCATTCCCTTCGTGTACAGCATATGTTTAAGCACTGTTCTATATGTTTATACATGAAATCTACTTTAATGTACAGTGCCGGCAATAAATTTACGGTGACATTTTTATGTGAAAGTTAGATACCAGATAGGAAACTTGAATAGATAAATGTTTTGTGGTATAGACATCAATGGGACAACATCATAAATGGAATATATATGTAAGCCTCAAATCCGTGTTTGGCATCAATCTGTATTCTTTTCTCAAATGTATGTCCAATCGTTACGTCATTCACAAATCAATGTCCTTTTAATAATTTCAACCTCAAATCTATGTCCCTTTCTCAAATCAGTGTTTAGTCATTACGTCATTCTAAAATATATATGTCCTTGTAAAATGGTCGGCCTCTAACTTGTTTGGGTGTTATTCTTTTGATTTTACAATATATGTGATATATCTGCACAGAAAGCTTCTGGATTTCGATCCGTGGAAGTACCTTTTTTCCTCTTGATTGGTATAATGTATCCCTCGTCTACGATATATTGCTGCTCCGCCATCATTCTTTTCACGCAATGACGGGATAGAGCTAGACATTTTGAATTCGAACATGCAACTAGCGGACACCCCAAACAGTTGCATAAAAAACAAAAACACTTAAATAGAATAGCTTAAATTGTCTATGGTCAACTTGGTCTAAGGGAATTGCAAACTTATTACTGTACGAATAATACCATAACAAAGAAAATTCACAGCTACTGAAAGGAAACGTTATAAACTGTATATCAAAATTATACCATTTTATACTGGCGGCTGTACGTCATGAACATTGTAATCAGACAGGATCTTGATCAATTTGCACCGAATTTTAATAAAATATAGAAAACCCTATCAAAGTCATGTTTTATGCTATTAATTGACAAATTAATTCTCAATCCCATAAGCTACCAGACATAATGATTGAACAGAAATTATTCAATAGCAGCCTTTCTGCTATAAATTATATAAGATATCAAGGGGAAATTCGAAGATGCCAAAGGGACATTCGAAACCATGAGTAGAAGAGGAGAAAAGGGACGAATCAATGGCAAAAATAAATGGACGAAAAAAATAAAAAAAAGTCCCCTTAACATCATACGGAAAAATAAAAATAGAAAAAATACGGATATCACCAAAAAAAGGAATATCAACTCTGGTGCTCCTGAATAGGTCACAATTTCAACTCCATTAGTAACATCAGTTGTGTTACTATTACTGTACGTTGTATATTGTCATCGGGTGATACGCCTTAGGTTGACTTGGGTAAAGAAATATGGCCATCCCTTGGTCGTCTTCCGACCAAAAACTCTTGTCGACGTAGGTCTTCCGTTTGACTGTGGGGATATATAGATTCGCAGCCACGTCAGGAATTGAATCAGATGCCTCGCGAAGATAAAGTGGCCATGCGCTATGCACATTAAGAGCACATCTAACACATTTTGATGAGTTCGGGGGTGGCATGTTGCAAAGGTAAATGTCGGTCCCTATCCAGTATACGTATATTTTCCAGAGCCATTCCGAATGTTCTGTCCTTTATCCCGGTCGATTCTATAGTGCAGGACCTACTCATTGCATTAATCGATAATCTGTTCTCATTCTGAACATGCATGAAATATTTCCGTTGTCATAAAGCAAACAAAAATCAATCAAACTATCATGTTCGGCCATAAAACACCGTACAATAGAGACCAGTTAATCGGTACATCAGTTGTAAATATTGTCTCGTCTACATATAGATGAGTTAAAAAAAATAATAATAAAGGAATTAACGCGGCTGAACAATATGATAAGCAAAGCGACCACATATTCGTGCATATGATATAAGGTATTTGTCTGAATTGAATTGTAGTTTAACAAACAGTCCACTTCATTTGAAATACTCAGACTTTGTAAAACGTCATCGGTGTCTGAGCAAAAAGTTAATGTGCCAGGGTTGTGTCATTTTTTAATGTTCCACTATTTGTCACGGAAAATATGATAATAAGTCGACATTTTTTACAGGTACAAGGAATTCATCAACATACAGACCAAATCTAGAAACATTTACGGAGTATTTCTTCATATTTTCTACACCAATTATAGGCGCTTGTGCAGTAATTGAATCATTAGAAATGATGTTGTGCAAGGAAAGACGAGAAAAGAAAGATTTATCAGACCCCAGTAGAGAAAACAACCTAAATATTTTTATGCAACAAAGCACTTCGAACGCACCCAAAGACAAAGTGAGCGTTCCTGATGAAGGTCAATCCAGAAAAGTGCTTTTTTTAGATAATAATTAGAACTATGACAGCTATAAAAGTATCAGAAAAACAGTAAAAAGTAAAATCACAAAAATACTGAACTCCGAGGAAAATTCAATCGGAAAGTCCCTAATCACATGGCAAAATCAAATGACAAAACACATCAAACGAATGGACAACAACTGTCATATTCCTGACTTGGTACAGGCATTTTCAAATGTAGAAAATGGTGGATTGAATCTGGTTTTATAGCGCCAAACCTCTCACTGGTACTACAGTCGCATCAAATTTAATAATAATGATAATGATGCGTGATCAAAACAAACGGACACAACAGGTAAACATGTCACAAATAAAGGTAAAAAGTCTAACTCGGAAGGTCACTTTCGTGAAAAGGGAACGGGATTGTAGTTACGACATAAGGAACATATCCGATATCAGATATTCCATAACGGTCAACCAACTCGTGATGGCGTTCGTAAAATTTACGAAGTGATGATTTCAGCCTCCCAATGCTTCACTATTGGGAAGCTGAAATCATCTCTTTTGTCGTAAAGTTTTGTTTTCAACCGTTTTAAAACATATAAATAAGAAGATATAATTTTCTTATTAAAATATATAGACTTTATTTTGTAGCAAGACAACGAGTCTCAGGACCACAATTTTCTTTCTCTTTTCTGAAAGAATATTATAAGAGCTAAATTCTCATTTCTATCTTAAAATTCTATCGTTTAGTTTTCTTTTTATTACACAAAATTGGGTTTTCCATGAATAATCTATACAACATCTGACAATTTTGCACAACCTTTAACGTGAAAAAAGTGATCCTAGTTGTTTGTTTGTGTTGTTGGAGAAAAGCATAAAGGCAAGTTATTTTAATAATTTATTTTATGCAGACGACGAAAACCATTAATTTCTTTCTAAATTTACATTATTTTCCTAACACTTTGGGGAAACCCCTGCACTAAGATCTTTTGGCTGGATGACCACTGGTCAGTTCCTACACTATGTATCTTATTATTACACATTCTTGCTGATCTCCAGATCGATAGTTTTGTAAACAAGATTTTTATTTTGGGATTTTATATATTTTCCCACCCTTCATCCCCTTTCAACACCTTAAGCTTTTTTAAAGATATTTGTTAGATGTTCATGTATATATTTGGCTATTACAAATGTATTTTTGTAATTATGTCAGTTTAAGTTTGTGAGCATCTTTATTTTTGAAAACTTATGTTGCATGTCTTACACTTAGCCTTTTAATATCTTTATACGGCTTGTTTGACTCCTTTCTAGGCCAAGCTATTGAATTCTGTATTGTTTTATTCATTTGTGTTTTTCATTCATTATTATCTTGTTAGAAAAATGTATATATATATATATGGTTTGAACATTGTTTTCAATTTTGACTTGTTTATATTTTTCGTTTGGGCTTGTATTATATTTGCCTTCGGGTTTATATGATCCATTCATCCTGTTTTGACTCTTTCAAAATTCAAGAGTCTATCCTAAATTGAGATAAATTGTATTGCCTTCCAAATACCGTTTCGATTCCTAACATCACTGAAGAGACATTAATTGTCGGCATCCGGATATGGTGTACAAATTTTTGCACCTCATGTTTGCGGTATCACATCTTTTCCGCAAGTTTATTGTTTTCTGTTTGGTAATAAATTAATAATAAGATCTATTTTGTTACATCTTTTGACCCGTTTATTTGGCAATCGCCAATCGCAGTCAGCAGGGTTTAAGAACATCAGTTGTTCGACCTGCTAGTCAAATGCGTTTCGTTAAAATATACCTTTTCACTCATTTGGTCTTTTGGAAAATGTTGTTTGTGCTGTATTTAGACCCCTCTACCAAGAAATTTGTTTTGCATGCACACGAATAAAAATTGCGGTTTTTATCCAACACAATCATAGGTTTGAACGTTGTTTTCAATTAAGACTTGCTTATATTTTTTCGTTTGGGCTTGTATTATATTTGCCTTCGGGTTTATATGATCCGTTCATCCTATTTTGACTCTTTCAAAATACAAGAGTCTATCCTAAATTGAGATAAATTATATGGCCTTCCAAATACCGTTTCGATTCCTAACATCACTGAAGAGACATTAATTTTCGAAATCCGGATATGGTGTACAAATTTTTGCACCTCCTGTTTGCGGTATACCATCTTTTCCGCAAGTTTATTGTTTTCTGTTTGGTAATAAATTAATAATAAAATCTATCTTGTTACATCTTGTGATCCGTTTATTTGGCAATCGCCAATGGCAGTCAACAGGGTTTAAGAACATCAGTTGTTCGACCTGCTAGTCAAATGCGTATTGTTAAAATATACTTTTTCACTCATTCGGTCTTTTGGAAAATGTTGTTTATGCTGTATTCAGACCCCTCTACCAAGAAATTTGTTTTGCATGCACACGTATGAAAATTGCGGTTTTTATCCAACGCAATCATAGGTTTGAACGTTGTTTTCAATTTAGACTTGTTTATATTTTTTCGTTTGGCCTTGTATTATATTTTCCTTCGGGTTTATATGATCCGTTCATCCTATTTTGACTCTTTCAAAATTCAAGAGTCTATCCTAAATTGAGATAAATTATATGGCCTTCCAAATACCATTTCGATTCCTAACATCACTGAAGAGACATTAATTGTCGAAATCCGGATATGGTGTACAAATTTTTGCACCTCCTGTTTGCGGTATACCATCTTTTCCGCAAGTTTATTATTTTCTGTTTGGTAATAAATTAATAATAAGATCTATTTTGTTACATCTTGTGATCTGTTTATTTGACAACCGACAATGGCAGTCAGCAGGGTTTAAGAACATTTGTCTTCGACCTGCTAGTCAAATGCGTTTTGTTAAAATTTACTTTTTCACTCATTTGGTCTTTTGGAAAATGTTGTTTGTGCTGTATTTAGACCCCTCTACCAAGAAATTTGTTTTGCATGCACACGTATAAAAATTGCGGTTTTTCTCCAACGCAATCATAGGTTTGAACATTTTCCAAAAGACCAAAAAAAAAGTGATTAAGTATATTTTAACAAAACGCATTTGACTAGCAGGTCGAACAACAGATGTTCTTAAACCCTGCTGACTGCCATTGGCCATTGCCAAATGAACGGATCACCAGATGTAACAACATGGATCTAACTAACTATTAATTTAATACCAAACAGAAAACAATAAACTTGCGGAAAAGATGGTATACCGCAAATAAAAGGTGCAAAAATTAGTACACTATATCTGGATTTTGACAATTAATGTCTCTCCAGTGATGTTAGGAATCGAAACGGTATTTGGAAGGCCATATAATTTATCTCAATTTAGGATAGACTCTTGAATTTTGAAGAGTCGAAATAGGATGAACGGATCAAATAAACCCGAAGGCAAATATAGTACAAGCCCAAACGAAAAAATATAAACAAGTCTAAATTGAAAACAACGTTCAAACCTATGATTGCGTTGGATAAAAACCGCAATTTTTATACGTGTGCATGCAAAACAAATTTCTTGGTAGAAGGGTCTAAATATAGCACAAACAACATTTTCCAAAAGACAAAAAAAGTGAAAAAGTACAAAACGCATTTGACTAGCAGGTCAAAGAACGGATGTTCTTAAACCCTGCTGACTGCCATTGTCGATTGTCAAATAAACGGATCACCAGATGTAACACCATGGATCTAATTAACTATTAATTTAATACCAAACAGAAAACAATAAACTTGCGGAAAAGATGGTATACCGCAAACAAAAGGTGCAAAGATTAGTACACCATATCTGGATTTCGACAATTAATGTCTTTTCAGTGATGTTAGGAATCGAAACGTTATTTGGAAGGCCATATAATTTACCTCAAATTAGTTCATACTCATTTTTTTTTTGTATGAGAAACATTTTTAGTCTGAAAAAGTAAAAATTTCGCAATTCATCGTTTTGTTTTTCTTTTCTTTTAGTCATTGCCCAATAGAATGTAAAATACATGAGCTACTCGCTGATTCATTCAAGTGTATGTTAAACCTCTGGTTGTTTTTTTTAGTTTGTAGGATGAAAGCATAAATTATATTTTTTTTTTTTAAAACATGATTTTGTTTCTCTTTTCTTTTATGCATTGCCCAATAGAATTTAAAATACATGAGCTGCGAAAAACTATATCTTAGCAAATTATTAAAAAAACTCTATGGATTGTTATTTAGACCCCACATCTACCTTAAGTGCCTTGAAAGTATCTGAAAATCATTTGTGAAATACAATTCTCAGTAGAGATTAAATTTATTTTTTAATATTGTTTGTGGTGTGATACAATGAGTTTTATCTGAATTTTAAACATTAATAAATACTGTAAATATTTTAAATACTTTATCCTGTTTAGACAGATTTTTTCTGTTATTGAAGCATATACATTATATAAAATATATCTATATAAAATCTTAGATCTCATACAAATAAACTAACATAATTATCTGTTTTGATCTGTTAAACGCAACGTACAATAAGCTGCAAAAATATATTCAAAGAAATGTACGATAAGCTGCAAAACTTTTTTATCAGCATTCGATTTTAACGATCAGGGTACTGCAGCGGTTTACTTTTCCAGAACCACTACTCGTGCAGAACCGGAATACGTTTTATGAACCATTCAAAGTCTTTCGCAGACTTGTCGTTGCTTGATATCTCAAACCCGTAAAATTAAGATAGATAACAACGACCCTGAAATAAAACTATTAATATTTGCATCAACAGAGGCGTAATAAAAATGTCTACGTGTTATTACTTTACCATGTTGTGATATATATATATACCATATATCTATATGTCTTACACTTATTATTTAACGTGAAATAAACAGCCGACAAACTATTGCATTTTACAGATTAAGATTTTTTGTTAATCATTATTGAGTGAGAACACTGGAGACATGTATAAAAATCAGAGATAAATAACTCCAATGAAAAAGATCATATTTGATATCATAAGCGCTGTTATTTTTACCAGACTACCTATTCATCTAATCTGGGTAGGCTTATATGGATTTATATCCCCCATCAACTGATATAACACCTGTTCTCGTGTTTATACTATTTTGTTATTCGAATTGCATGGAAAATCTTCATTGTCACGATGAATATCTTCTCACCGCACTACATTTTCTCTACTTATAATTTTTGTATATGTTTTTTTTTTCTATTTCCTTTCTGCCACTTTTCATGGTAGTCCCCTGAGGTAACAGTAAAGAAGATTTGCTTTTAAAATGTGTTATTTGTTTTCTGTTCCATACTCATTTATGAAAATAACCCTGTCTCTAATGCCCAAAAGAGTGGCATTGTTTTGACATTTCAATTTGTTAAGTACCATAGTTTTAATTCAAATGCACACTACAAGCAACATTGAATTTAACCCAGTCACAATAAAACTATACGAGTTAACATACTCATTAATATATTAAACGGTAATTATAGAAATGACATACCTTCTATATTATATTTGTCACGGACAACAATGACAATGTATTGTTATATTTACTCTAAATAACAGTTCTGACAAGGTATTCTTATATTGACTGTAAATAAGGGTTGGTTCTGCGGATGTAACGAGCTAATGTCTATATAGAAAATTTAGTTTTTACAAGGTATTGTTATATTTACTGTAAGTAATGGTTGGTTCTGAGGGTGACACGACCTAAAGTCTACATGAAAAAGTTGGTTCAGAGAAGGTATTGTTATATTAACTGTAAATAACGGTTGGTTCTGAAGAGTTACGACCTTAAATCTACATTTGATTCTGACAAACATAAATCGTGTCAGACAAATAGATAAGTGTTTGGCTTTAATGTTCTATGTTGTTTTCCTTGCACATTTCTTTAGTTTGTAAACTCCACTGCAAATGTTTGCTTCACGAGTCTGTTAAGTTGCACTTTATATAACATATTTTAATACTAATAATAATATAACTGTAACTCATATAAAATAATAATAAAATGGACAAACAAAACTTATTAATATCAATGAAATAAAAATAAACACTTTGCCTTAACACGTTAATACTAGGGGGAAAACCTAGCTGACATCAATGTATGATACTGCGATCTACCCACATCTGTCTAGAACGGTTAAACTTGTATGTATATTCCTTTGTACATACATTGTTTATTTGGTTGATACAGATCTAAATGACCTACCTTTTCCAACACGAGTAACGATGATTCTCTTCCCATTAAATCGCATCTGCACATTTTTTATTCACTTATACGTTTTTAACCTTAGAAAAAGTTATGACCTCAAGGCACAGTCTGTACAAGACAACCTATCACTTTTATCTATAGATAAGGTTAAACACATTTATGCTATATTGACTTACTTTGTAAAATTATTAAAGCAATTATAATAATAAATGTTCAATAAGACAAACTGATATTTATAGCAACACACATTACCATTCGATTTTGCACCCCGTAAAGAGTCTTTTTAGTAGCCAATATGTTTATTTTTTCAATTCCCCAAACTATATTAGTTTAAGTTTTATTTTTATTTTGCTTGGTGTAAAATGTCGTCTTGAACCATTCGAATACAAAGGTGGTATGATACAAGTATTTGCACGGCTCATAAAGTTGTAAAATAATAATATAATTCTTGAATCAAAGTGATGTTACTTGATAAATGATAAGAATAATGTAATGAGAAAACTATAATGCAGAAATATCAGTTATGGTTACTCTATAATGTAATACATATTGTCGAAATTAAAATATTTTGGCCATAAATAACAATTTAACTCGATAGGTTTAAAAAAATATATATGAGTCAATGCCCTACCCAAAGAGGTATTGTACCCAAATTAACAACTATGCATAAGATGCAAAAGGCCCATTTGGCCGAGGTAAAGGCTTTTACTTAAGGTAAATTCGTGGTATACCGCCATCTTGAATTGTACAATCCCAGTACAAAATCGGTTTAGTTATTTGCCCAAATCTGCAAATTTGGAGACAGATTTGCAATTTATTGGTTAGACTAAAAATTTATATAAAGAAAACTTGGTGATTTTGTTGTATAACAAATATCAAATTTTGTGTTTTTTGAATCAATTTTTTCAAATAAGCCATTTAAGGGGAGATAACTATTTAAGTAAAAAATATATACTGGACTGATAGGAAAATTTTTTATTTTTACTTCTAGCAAGAAAACAAATTCGCTGACACCATTTTTTCTTTTTATTTTCTTAAAATATATTATAAAACCTATCTTCTCACTATTTATTTCAAAATTCTATCTCATAAATTGTTTTTAATGCACACAAATGTGTTTTTTTTTATGAACAATCTAACCAAATTTAGGCAATTTTCAACTACTCATAGCTTGGAAAATAGCACGATGACCCATACTTTTTATTATATTTTTGAAAAAAGCATAGTAAAATCTTGATTTTGGCAAAGTATTAGAGAATTCTATCTCAAGAAATGTATACCTATGATCTACCTTAAGTAAATATCTCATGATGAAACTATTTTAAATGCAATAGATTTGAAGCCCTAAAGCAAATATGAAATTTTTCTACTAGAAATCAATCTTAACAAATACAATGATAATTATGATGGGCTGCTTTGGCAAAACGTGTTTGAAGGACAGTATAATTTTTGAGCCTGGCAAATACAAAGGTTTTCTTGATATATTAATTTACTTTTCCTTTGCTAAAAATAGTCTTTGATTAAGAATATATTTTCCAAAATAGAGTATTCTTTTACTTAAGTTATTTACAAATCAATTTTTAGCCGGACACGTGTAGTATACATGGTATATGCATCACACAAATGATTGATTGTTACCTGTTTGACATAAAGATGCAAATATTTCATTCATTTTCTGGTTTACATCAGTGTGATGAAACTTTGATTTGTTCTACCTACTAAGTAAGTACTCAGTATACATATAAAATTATAATTATTTTTATGGAAAATTTATTATGTATTTATCTTAATAAAACAATTTTTTTCATTTGTGGTAAGATTTGATCATAAGAGAAACTACCAAGTTTAATATCAAAGGTCAACTTGTAATACATCTAATATCAGTCGTCAATGTACACTTAATCCTCTATCCACTCGGAGAGATTCACCACTAATCATTCCACTCTGGTCACTCAGTAAAAACACTACGGCATTAACTACGTCTGCTATCTCTGAAAAAAGTATGAAATTAAAGATTTTTAGGTATGAAATAACGGGCATTTTGTTTTTTGTTTTTCTTTTTTTTTTAAATGTTTTACGAATAGCCAGTTTTGTTATGTTTAGGTTGAATGACTGTAAGTAAATAAAGCAAACATTTATCTTCCGATATTAACAACTTTACATGTAACAGAGTTGAGCGGGTAAATATTTTAAACAAATGTTTATTTTGTTTTCTGTTATTATTCAAACAATCTTTCTGAATTCAATCAAATGTTTGACTGAGATAGGCGGTTATGAAAGACAAATAACACATTTAAAAAAAAACCAATGTCTTATATGAGAATAAAGGCAACAGTAGTATACCTCTGTTCTAAACTCATAAATCGATAGAGATAAAAAGAAATCATCTACAAATAAAGAGCTGCGACATGAGCGCATGATACATCCGTCGCTTTTTCAACGAATAAAGTCCCATAACACCTCAATATCATATCATAATGTATAAAAAAAAAATAAATAGCTTATTTCAATAGATATAAACTAGTCACCAAAGTCTCATGAAAACTGCTCAAAGCATTTTTGAGTTATTGTCCGAAAACTATCGCTAAAATGACAACACTACGTGACAGAAATACAGCACAAACACACGCAAGATCATTCATCACAGAGAAACGCACAAACAAATAATATAATAGTCGACACAACATGCAAACCGCAGAACAACAACGAACATATTCCATCAACGACAAACACCACAATGGCGCGCTTACGTAACTAACATGCAATCTCGACCTTTATACAATTATTTGCACAATACTCGTCCAAACAATTTTCATGACAATGATGGTATTGAAAGGCAATTTTATAATTATTCGGACTACAAAAGATAAGACACAACACATTATCCAACCGAAACCATTAAACATCAAAAATAAATACATGAATGTTGGATGTACAAAATACCGAGACACGTCGTATAGCAATGCAAATTCACACTCGGTATAGCAGTCATATTCTGGAATATGACAATGATGGTATTGAAAGGCAATTTTATAATTATTTGGACAAAAAACGATAAGACATAAAACATTATTCAACCGAAACTATAACAAAAACTTCAAAGATAAATACATGAATGTTGGATGTACAAATAAAATCCCCCCTTTTTTTATGAATAAAGTCCCAATACTCCAAAAATGTAAAATCAGAAATTAAAAAAAAATCGAAAGGGAAACTGATGTCAATATATATATAAACAATTCACCAAAGTTATATACTATAACCCGTTATCATTTTTTACTCTCAACATCTATCAGATAGTTAACAATGATATATTAAGGGCTACTGTTTTTTTTTTTATATATAAAGTTCACATTTAGAGTTATAATAGTAAGATAATAGAGAAATAATGTAATAATGATAAATAATATATATACTAACAAAATTATAAATATATATACCTAAAGTTACCCTGGTCTTTAGGTACTGATATACAGGGAGCATCACTGAAATAGCTGTACCAGTGAAGAAATCATGTGCAATATTGTTGTTGAAAAAAAAAAAATTTTTGATTTTGATTAAATGTTGTCATGACAATTCAATATTCAAACAAATTCAGTATTTGTTATTTGTTGTAGTGAAATACAAATGAAGTCATCAATGGCGTCTGTTCGTAAATTTTGATATTTTGGTAATTAACATGAAATGATATATTCAATAAAACGTGCAATATGGTGCGTTTTTTGCATTTACTGTCATTTTATAGCTGAGATTTATTGCAAAGTCGTATCTTTTTCCTGTTGTGCTTAGAATACAAAAGTACGAAAGAATAAAATATTATGCAAATTGGAGAAATTTTATTTTATGGCAAATATGGCCTTAAATTATTCCCTTTTAAGTTTACCTGAGACACGTCAAATATTCTGAAATCGAAATTAGAAAAATAAGGTCAGATAATTACAAATGAAAGTTTGACAATCCTTTAACCACAATCAAAATTTGGATACGCTTATATTAATTTTAGCTGGATTGTACTATATCGAAATTTTTACATTTTTCTTACTCAGTTTTAAACTTTAGTATGATCGAGCCAGTGATCCTCCACTGCGTCTGTATCTTAAGAAATATCTCTGACTCTAATCAGTTCAATATACGAATAAATTTATTTATAGAAACAATTAGTACGGTGAGGTTATAAAGACACATGTGTTAGAAAAATATTTATAAATATTTCTCATTCAGAAAGATCAAAATAATTAATATACAAAGGAACTGACATTATAAATACAAACACAAATAACTATAATATCTCTTTTATCACAAATTACAAACCTGCTCGTGCATTTTTCATTGCTATTCAACGCAAAATAATTATCTAAGATACCTGGGACGATCTCATTTCACAAAGGATTTCTATTGTCTACTTATTGTACCTCGAACTTAAATACCCGGTGTGTGTCTTTAAGTTGAGGTTCAATTTACTAAAAGTTAATCGGGCATGACTAATTAGACACGCCCTCTTAAAATCAAGGGGTCCGAAATAGGATCGGGAAATAACACCCAGCAAAATATCATAATTTACAATTTCAGAAAATTTTTGATTCAAAGTGCTTTTGGTTGCTTTAATATCTCCATTCAATAATCAATCGGTGGAAATACTAACCTGTCTCGAACCGAGAGATGTTGGCTGCAATAGGAATTTATTTAAATAAAAAAGTCCATATCTCATTTACTTATAGTGGCCGTTATTGTTTGTTAATTCATGACGTTCTGTTTTTTGGCATTCGTCTACCGTGGAGAAAAAAGAGAGAAGGAGGGCTAATTTGGTTTTGATTTTTGGTGTTTTAACGCCACTTTTAAACACCGCATTTGGGCTATTTCGTGGCGGCCAGCTTTCATTGGTGGAGGAAGCCGGACTGCCCGGAGAAAACCACCGACCTTCGATAGGAAAACTGACAATCCTAGTCAATTAAGATTGGAGTCGAGTGCACCCGCACGAGCGGGGTTCGAACTCACAACCTCAGTGTTGACTGGCTAGTGATTACAGTAGTAACTACTTAGACCACTCGGCCACCGAGGCCCCCAGGAGGGCTAATAGCTTAGCTGACGACTTCGATCATGATTCAACTGTATTCTATTACGGCATACGTTTTACTTCTAGCGAACGCTCTGCCTTATTGTAAAAAGTGCCACTTTAAAATTGTAATCATTTGCCTCAAGTTGATCCACTTTGCATCTCGTCGTAGATATGCATGACATATTTGCCACTGGACATAACAGAAGCAATTAATTAATCAGCTTCATTTAGTGACGTATAATCATTTGGTTTCAGAAAATAATCGTCACCCTTGTGGGGAATACAAATATGGTCACTTGGTCTTTTTCCGACCAGCAGTAAAACGCTTGCCAAAGTGGAGCGTCCGTTTGGCTGTGCGGGATGTATCAAGTTTGCAGCCACGTCCGGTCAGATTGGGGACGTTAAATCCGATACCTCGTGTACAGAAAGTGCCACGCTCTTTGCACGTTAAGAACCCTTGCAACAACTCTTTGAGGGGTCCGTGGGTGGCCTGTTGCAAGGCAAAATTTCTGTTCCTATCCAATATATCCTCATTGTCCAGTGGCAGTCCAAATTTCCCCGACCATCATCCCAGATGGCCTCTATTATTACAAAACCTACCTATTGTATTTATTGTTAACTTGTTTTCGTCCTGAACATTCATGAAATATTTGCCACTGGACGTTAAGCAACCAACAATCAATAAATCAATAAATAATCGTCTCAAACAGTTTTCCAATTTTTATATTTCATTTTAATTTAAGTATGAATTTTTAAGAGTAAATCTTTCTTCCATCATTTTTCTCTTTGCATTTAATCTTTTTTTTTAAACATTACAAAAACGTTGTCGTGGTACACAGCAGGGGTTACATTGTATCCTTTAGCAAAACTAATAGGAGAGGGTATAAGAACAGAAAAAAACTATCTTCATTGAGTGCCAATAACTCATATATTGAAGCGAACAATGACAGCTGTCTCGTCTACGTATCACCATTTGCTGTTTCAAGTTTATTTATATCTCAGACTGGTATAATAGTTGCCATAAAAGCAAAAATGGATAAAAAAAATGTTGACAACAATTTTTCAAGGATTCAACTTATTTTGGGCGTTTCATTTATTTATTTTTTAGATATTGTTTTGCTAATCGGTTTCGTTATATTTTTTTTTTCATCTACAATTGTCCTAGCAAAATTCGCAAAAAATGTGTTAAAATCAGCCATGCGACTTATTTGAAAAAATTTACCTGACCTTTCTTGTTGATATTACACATTTCGATCATTTAACTCGTGCACAGATCGTTTTTCCCCCTAATGTTTTTTTAACGTATAGATAGCGTGAAATTCTCACTACACCAGGAATCTGATATACATCCCTATTTCGATGGGACAAAACTGCGTATTTATATATCCGATAAGCCAAACGAACGCACCCATTTAGTAAGGGTATACTGTGGGACGGGAGAGGTCTCGAGATGTCAATATTTCTATACCCAAGTGAATCATTTGATTTTGAATAAAAGGTGATAAAGATATACTGTACATTAATGCGAGAGCAACACAAATACACAGACATATCAAAACATTTATAGTCAACTTTCAGTCTTTTTTTTATAGAAAGATCCGTATACAGAAAAATAATCCGTGAAAACCGCCTAATGACTTAATAATAGTTATATGGAGTTAACTCAATAATAATTACCGTCAAATATTAAATATCCCAAAAGTCACATTTGATTTAATACTATTTACCCTCAAAGATATCCCCTCTGGTTGAAAAATTTCATCTGCCCTATTTTAATTTTGATCGGTGAAAATTTAAGAAGTTGTAATATAAACAAGTAGAAGAAAAACACTTCACTGTATAATAAAAGGGTAAAATAAATGATGATAATGGATGACGACCAGCGGCAAATAAAAAGAATATTTAGGACGATAACATGTAAATACAATACGAATATTAACCCCGCTTTTTACTAGACTGACAAGCTGAGTCGGTGTTTTTATACGTAAGTTCCCAAGATATTAGTTCGCAGGAAAAAATGTCACCCGACCCGGACACATTTCCGACTCTGAGCCGACCAGTCTGTGCTCCTACTCTATGGTGTCACGTTTTAAGCGCCAAGTAATAGCCAATACTAATTTAACGTCTTTGTTTGGCCCGGTCGGGATTCGAACAAACGACCTCCCGCTCTCGAGGGGAACAACTTCACATGAGACCAACCAGTAGAGCGGTAGTACATAATATACCAAAACCTCAAGTACAATAAACAATACAGTTTCACAGACTTCTCACAGTTACTAAAGCGAGCTAAAAGTATCTAACCTAAATTAAATGCGTGAAATGATATTGTAAACTACACGTAAACATCGATGATCGACTTTAGTGTAGATTTCATGGATCAACGCTCTCGGCAAATTAAAAAACTCTTGCACAAATTATTTGGGTGGTCCGAAAATGGCCAGCTGTTGCAAGTCTAAATTTCTGTCCTAATTCAATATACCCTCATTTTCCAGTGGTATTTTAAAGTTTCACGTCCAACCTCACTGTCGACCTCCTATTGCACGACCTACCTATTGAGTATTGTATTTAAAGACTTCATGTGTTATAGTCATGAACATGCATGAAACATTTGCCACTGGACGTAACGCAAACACCAATCAATCAACTTCATAAATTGTTCCATGTACTTAGCACTCAAAGACAAGATCTTGTAAATTGTTATGAGGTACTATTTCTTTTAAATTTTTATGGTTTTTTTTGTGTTTTTTTTTTTTTCTTCAATTTATTACATAAGTGACTGCTTATAAGAAAGTTTTAATATTTTTTTACTATGGTTCTTATCTACTGTTTTAATACGATTTATAACATGATGTTTTGTCAGGAAAGGATAAAACTAAGAAAGGTAAAAGTTTTTTTTCAGGTGTTTTGCTTCAGTTGGACATAAAATTGGAATAACGGACGACTAAAATAAAAGAAGTTTGTTTTCATATAAAACATCGAACCTACGAATATATGTCACCTAAACACGTTTTGATCGGGTCAGTGAAACCTAGTTGATGCTATAGATGTCATATTTATGCTTTTAATACGGTTTTATTCATTGAAATTTGCATGCATAGTTTTTATTTAAAAAAAAACCAAAGCAAGATCTATTAATTAATTGGACTGAACAGACATTGTCAACACTAATTATTTGGCATTCGCATGTAACGTAGTGTAGGAAAATTACAGAATCAAAAAGGAATGAACATTTACCGGATGAATATTGTGAAGGACCTTATGCATCTAGGTCTGTTCGATTAAAAGTTCTGAAATAAGCTGTTTAGAAAGATAATTGATGGAAGAATTTACTTACTGTTTTCTTAGGTCTGGTCTGTTTCATGATTACTGACAGATTAAAAACATCATATATATATATATATATATATATATAACAAGAAGTTGTTGTGCAGAATATTCATTGGTCAGTTATAAATAAGGTATGTATAGGGTTTTATTAAATAAGAAATCGTTATTTTGAAAAATTGTATCAAAAATATAAATTTACCCCCTAATTTTGTAAAACTATCATTTGGTGTTATTTTAATGCTAAACAAAATATAATAAATGAATAATTGAATGATGTACTGCCATTTAATCGGTCCGTTTCCGTTGCAATTTGGTAACTGTTAATTGTATATATCAGTCTGAGTACTGTTTAACAATCATTTAAGGAAAACATATTTAGACTCGTCCAATTCAGGGGAATTAGGTTTCTGCGTGTGCTTTTTGTGTACTTTTCTTATGTTTTTGACGGTTTGTAAGTCAGTAAAACTTCAATGATTAAGTTAATATTGACATTAAAAGACCTCCTCACAAAAAGGGCTGTTCAAATCCCATCGCCCTTCGGGCTCGGGGATCTGAACATCCCTTTTTGTTCGGAGGTCTTTTAATATCAATATTAACTTATCATTGAACTTTTACTATTACATACCACGCTAATGCGGACAATTTACAAACCATTATAAGAAAACATTTTCATATAACTCAGGACAACCAACAGTTACAAAATCTCTTTGATAAAAAACTAACAATAGTATTCAAAAGAAACAGGAACGTTGGAGAGATCGTTAAGAAACACTTAAAAAAATCAATGTCGCCTAAAAAAAATGAATTGGACAGTAACAATAAAACGAAAAGATGGTGCTACGAAATGCTTACTGAATCCTATATCAAACATATTTAAATTACAAAAATTAGTAACCTATACCAAAACTTACATTAAGAACGGTAAAACACTTATATATAACATTCAATAACACAGGAACAAATCAACAAATAGATAAATGAATAAAACATGTAAAAGACGACCTCCGAAGAGAGTTACCTGGAATATTATTCCGAAAGAACTCAAAACATTGTACACGTACCACGTTATCAATGTAAGGTAGGAAATGTGATCCATACTATGAACGGTTGAATATTAGATCAATATACTTAACAATGTATCGGATCGATTAAACATTATAACTTTGATTGATAACTTATTTTGGATTGTATGGCGATTTATTTTAATCTGATAACATTTTCCGATATGAGTATTAATTTGATGAAGGATTTTATCCTGATTTGATGATGTGATGAAGTAGTATAAAGTAAAAAGTAGTGGTACTCCAAATAATTGAGGTAAAATTATAAGACGAAAAATACGGTATATATACTTGTTTCTTTTCCCTTTCTCGATTAACCATCGACTGGTTTTTGAACGGCTTTGTTCATCCTGGAAAACCAAGTTAATAGCGAATGATTGATGTGAAATAGGCCGTCAATGCGTAAGTGATATGTATCATTATTGATTCGTGGATGTTTGAACGGATGTTTGAACTGCTTATTGTGTTGTATTGACTATTATCAATCGCGTTGTTAACTTATCAAACCTGTGACTTGTGTGTTATTTGAATATTGTCATATTGTGTATTTTAGGTTGAAACATCACTGACAATAAAAGTTTACAGCCTTTGACGAATTATATTCATACATTTCAACGCAAGGTAAGATGTCTGTTGATGCAGATAACATAAAGGTAACAAAGAAGAAAAAGAAGTACAGCCAAAAGGAAATTTCATAGAATATATGGTCGTTTACTAGAAGGAATACAGGATGAGCTAGGGACAGTTGTGTTGCAAAAATACTTCAATACTTGGAAACATCATATACAGAACTAGAGGCAAGACATGATGTATATTTAGAATCGTTTGATTCTGAAAGTGAAGACGACAAACCAAAGATAAATGAATTTAATCATGATCTGACTGGCATGTACAAAGAACTTTGTAAATCAAGATCGTTATGCGAGAATCTAAGACAAAATATAAAACATGAACAAGACAGTAAACTAAAGGACCAAAACATAATGAAGCATGTTAAGAAAAATAAAAATACTGAAACGTTTAGAAGGACAAATTAGAGGCTCCTAATTTTGCTGGCAGCATTCGTGATTATCCAAGTTTCAAAGTTGATTATAAAAGACACATGCTATCGTCATACGGCAATGATCCATATGCTCTCAAGCAATTTTAAATGGTGAAGCGCTAACTGTCGTGAACGGTGTTGACAATGATTTCGAAGAAATATTTCGGCGTCTGGATATGAAATATGACAGAGCAGAGAAATTTGTCGATCACATATTAAGTGAATTGAGAAAGTTCAAGAAGGTGACAACATAAAATTTATTTCGGTGGTAGAAACTGTCGAGAAATATTTTTTTGATTTAACACGTATGAACCTCGAAGCAGAGATTAACACAGCAACAATGATTAGTCAGATTGAAAAGCTACTCCTGCAAATACAAAAGCGTGAATGGTCATTACGAAAACATAAGACAGAATCGAAAAGTATTCCCCTAAGTTTTAAAGAATTCTTGAATTTTTTGTTAGAGGACAAAAGTGCTTTAGAGTACATGGTGTCGAGTTTGCGTGATTATGGAACCGCAAACGGAAAGCTACATAATTTTGAAGCAAACGAATCAGAAAATGACGACAATGAAAATGATGTTGCTGTAAATCCTTTACAAGTACAATTACAAGAGAAACAGCAAGTGATGAAACAAGTTATCGAAGGTCTTGCACAGGTAGCGCAAGCCATGTCGAACAAACCGACAAACGATACAATCCAGACAAATATACCGGAACAAACAGAAATACAGAAGGAAAGTTTAAGTGTTATTATCACACATCAGATAATCATAAAATAGGTGATTGTTCTATATTTGCGAGACTAGATAGTCAGACGAAGGTTGATTTAGTGAGAAAAAATGGCGGATGCTTCAGTTGTCTAAAGATAGGACATTTGTCAAGGTATTGCCTCAGCCGTAAATCTTGTGACATACAAAATGAGTTTCATCAAACATGTGGAAAAATGCTTCACACAAATGTGCACACTGCACACATGGATGGCATATCCTTTCAGGTGATCAACGACGACAAGAGCAAGAATGGAGTACTATTAATGATCAGTTCTGTTCAGTGTAAGGACCGATCATTGACAACACTTGGAACCCTGGAGCGAACATGTCATTGATTACGCACAAAACTGCTAAAAATTAGGATTATCTGAACAAGATATAACATTATATGTGACGAAGGTTGGAAATATAACCGAACACGTACAAAGTAAAGAGTATGTACTACCATTGACTGACCTTGGAGGTAAAATATGGACAAGAAAAGCATATGGCACAGAATAAGAGAGGAGAGGGAATTAAATATAATTAAATCAGGCATGACACATGATAAAGAATTGCAGCAATGGGTAGTACATTACTCCTGGATAAAAATTCAAAACAACGTGAATTCAGCGGTATCAAGACTTGGATCTTCTGAAAAACGACTACTCCAAAATTTCTTAGAATATGCAAGTGCCTACGATGAACAGATTATGAATATGGTGAAACGTGGCATAGCCAGAAAATTGACGAAGGAGGAGATGGAGATACATAGTGGTCCGGTGCATTACATACCACACCAAGAGGTGTTAAAACCCGAATCAAAGTCGATACAATTAAGGATTATATTTAACTCTTCGTCATCTTATATGGGACACGCTCTTAATGACTATTGGGCAAAAGGATCCAATGTGATCAATGACTTGTTAGCTGTCTTAATTCGAATCAGACAATAATGCATAGCTTTAGCTTGTGAAATTTCAAAAATGTGCAATGCGATAAGACTTTCAACGTTAGATCAGCACACCCACCGATTCGTATGGAGAAATTTAGAAACACACAGATAACCAGATCATTATGCATTGCTAACAGTTACTTTTGGCAATAGACCAAGTGGAGCTATTTCGACGCTTGCATTAAATCACACAGCAAAAATGTATCAACACATCTACCCAGATGCATCAAAAATGGTGGTCAGAAACAGTTATGTAGATGATATTTTACAGTCGGTTGAAAGTTTCAACCATACTCATTCGAAAACCCGGCAGACCGAAAAAATGCTGGCATGTGGAGGTTACCTCATTAAACATTGGATTATCTGGAAATGAAAAATGCGGCAGTGCAATACAATCCCGAGATAGTGGTGAACGCGTGGAAGTTGATTTAGATGAATCTGAACATGAAACACTTCTTGGAATGAGATGGGATCCAAAACAAGACTTGTTTGATTTCAAGGTGAAGATTAATTTTTCTCCTAAGTACAAAAAGGTTCCGAAGGGAGAAAATCTAACGAAATCACAGATTGAAAGTAGCGTACCTACATCTTAAATCCTCGTATGGTAATCAGCCAGGTTGCTAGTGTGTACGATTCGTTACGACTTGCTCCTCCATATACTTTAGCAGCTACACGAAAACCATACATAGAAAACAATGTAATGAGAAAACTCGAACCAATTCGCGATGGGATTATGCCATGTTGATTGATTTCTTCAAAGAGCTATTCGACATAGAACAGTTGAAATCTCATAGATGTTTAAAACCCGACAATGCTGTTGGGGATCCCATGCTAGTTATATTTTCGGATTTAAGTAAATTAGCTTATGGAATATGTGCATATGTCAGATGGAGATGGAGAACGGAACAAGGAGGATTTGAATCACGATTAGTAATAGCGAAGAATCGTATAGCGCCAACCAAACAGATGTCTGTTCCAAGACTGGAACTATGTGGAGCTGTATTGGCATCTAGAATTAGACAAAAGTTTGTTGAGGAGATGGACTACAAATTTAGTCGTGTTATACACAAAGTCGATTCGATGATTGTTAGGGCACAAATTCAAAGAAAAAGTTATGGATTCGGCACATTTGTTGCCACAAGGGTAGCAAAAATTCAAAATAAGACTGAACCTTCCGATTGGTGGTGAATGCCAAGTGAATTCAATGCAGCGTACCTTGCGACAAGGAATACATCGCCTAACGATTTGGTTAAGAACTCAATGTGGAAAAATGGACCTGAATTTTTGAATGATCTAATAGATCAGTGGCCTTTAAGGCAAGATTGTAATTGAGGTAATGACGAGTTACCCGACACGGTAGGTATTGAAATGTCATCTGAAATCAAGAAGATAACTGCCACAATGTCTAGTTTCGATTTTGATGATTTTCAACTGGAAAACATTTCCTCATATTCGAAACCTTTGAGAGTAGGACCATAGCCATTAGAACGACTTCAACCGTCACCAGCGTTTTTGTACTGTTCAGTTGACCTCTTTGGACCTTTTGCAATCAAGCATACCGTTAAGGGGCGCACTCATGGAAAAGCATAAGGCGTATTGTTTAATTGCATGAGCAGTAGAGCTGTGTATGTGGATCTAGCCGATAGATACGATACTAGTAGTTCCATCATGGATCTGCGACGATTCACATCTGTAAGAGGATATCCCAAGAAAATGAGGTCCGATCTTGGATCACAACTAGTATCTGCAACTAGGAACTGCAGGAATTGATAAAAAATTGGAATTGGGATACGATCAAAATGGTTGGGAAGGGCAATGGCATGGAATGGGAATTCACTAAAGCCGCTGACGCTCCTTTGGGATGCAGTGAAGTATTGATTAAATATGTCAAGAAAAGTTTAGTTCTTGCCATTGGACAGTCAATCATTACATTTTCTGAACTACAAACCGTGCTATTTGAAGTAGCCAACGTTTTTAATTAGTGACCTACAGGAACTTCAACATCTGATCCAAAAGAGAGAACTTACTTGTGCCCGAATGATCTCATTCTTGAAAGAGCATCTCCGAATGTGCCCTAAGGACATTGGGATGAATAGTGCACAAGTTGTTAATGCATTTTGGAGAAAAAAGGCACAGAAAATATTTTCCATCGCTAATTGTTAGGCAAAAATGACATGTCAGTAAACGGAACCTTCAAGTTTTGGATCATGTTCTTGTACAGGACAATTCTTCATTTCGCGGTAATTGGCAATTAGGACAAATAATTGAAACCAAGTAAGTCGAGATGGTGTGGAAGGGATGTAACAGATTGATACAAGAAATTTGACCTGGAACTTTATACACAGAAACTCAGGACTTAATTTTCCGAAGATCTGCATACAGACTTGTAGTGGTGATTCCAGATGAAGAACAAATTAGTAACATTTGAGTTGTAACTTCACAGAAACTTTGTGGCGGGGAATGTATCGGATAGATTAAACATTATAACTTTGATTGATAACTAATTTTGGATTGTATGGCGATTTATTTTAATCTGATAACATTTTTCGATATTAGTATTAATTTAATGAAGGATTAATCCTAATTAGATGATGTGATGAAGTAGTATGAAGTAAAAAGTAGTGGTACATATATTCAAATAATGGAGGTAAAATTATAAGAAGAAAAATACAGTATATATACTTGTTTCTTTCCCCTTTCTCGATTAACCCTGAACCGGTTTTTGAACGGCTTTGTTCTTCCTGGCAAACCAAGTTAATAGCGAATGATTGAGATGAAATATAGAATAGATAGAAAGATACAATATAGATACAATATAGCGTAAGTGATATATAACATTATTGGTTTGTGGATGTTTGAACTGCTTATTGTGTCGTATTGACTGTTATCAATCGCGTTGTCAACTTATCCAATTGTGACTTGTGTGTTATTTGAATATTGTCATATTGTGTATTTTATGTTGAAACATCATTGACAATGAAAGTTTACAGCTTTTGACGAATTATATTCATACAGGTCGGAAATGGGATCCATACTTTGAGTGGGTGGGTATTGGATCAATATACTTTACAAACAATGAGCAATATTCAGCTATAAAAGGCCCCGAAATGACAAATGTAAAACAATTTAAACGAGAAAACTAATGTACAAAACAATGAACGAAAAAAAAATATGAAAACAGCAACATACGACAACCAATATGCTTAAGCAATTCCCCAAACTATATGTGACAAGCTATGAGATTTCCAGGCTTATGGAGGTACCTGGTCTATAATGGGCTTATTGCACATTTATCCAGTTCTTATTGAGAGAAAACATCTTTTCAAGTTATTATGACAGATTTGTTGAACCAATAGGTCTTTTTGTATATCTACATAAGGAGTATTTGATTCAATTTTTTTATTAACGAACGCATGTTTTATTAAGAGGACATTTCAATGGCGCTGAGTAATTTCTAACGGTTTATTTGAACACAGTTTTAAATGTACTAAAAACAGCTAATTGCTCTTTTAGAAAATGTAATATAAACTTGCAATGAAATTAGTTAAAAATGTGTCTGTAGCAGGGTTTTTTCTTTTAAAGTTTAATTATGCAAGTCCCTACCAAACATATAGTTCAGGTTAGGGTGAAAGTTGGCGCCTGTTAAAACGTTTAAACCCTCTGCATTCGTATGCACCTGTCCTAAGTCAGGAGCCTGTTGTTCAGTGGTTGTCGTTTGTTGGTGTTGTTCATAAGTGTTTCTCGTTTCTTGTTTTTTTATATAGATTAGACCGTTGGTTTTCCTGTTTGAATTGTTTACACTAGTCAATTGTGGGGCCCTTTATAGCTTGCTGTTCGGTGTGAACCAAGGCTCCGAGTTGAAGGCCGTACTTTGACCTATAATTGTTTACTTTTTACACATTGTGACTTGGATGGAGAGTTGTCTCATTGGCACTCATACCACATCTTCTTATTTATATAGCATGCGAGGCGTAACGGTTTATATAAGGCGTAGTTTTCAAAATGACGGTGCATTTATCATTATGATGTAATTTTAATTATTCTGCCTATGAAAACGCTATAGAACATATAATTTTAGATTTCAAACACTTTGAAAGCTTTTTTATCAGTATTCAAGTAATTTCAAATTCAAACAAAAACGTAAATCTTAAAAAGAATATGACCAGAGTAGAGTGGTTAACCTTCTCCAAAAAATACTTTTAAACGACAATTAAATACCAGAGGAAATTGAAGGAACTATCTGAAAACAAGTTTTAATTTGTAAGCGTTTGATTTACTTTCAATTTATATACTATTTTTACCATGCTTAAACCTATGAAATAAAATATATTTTAAATATACCATGCTTACATAACAACCACTTATTTGGACTTCTATTATAAATGTCTAATATTGTTTCTGATCTTTCTGTTTATTTATATATGGATATTTCGAGGATTTGGACTCCTAATAATTCATCACATATCTTCACGTCCATCGAATTACATTAATTGACTGGATCTATCATAGATAAATCGTCGTGTGATTCGTATAATGTTCTATGTCCACTTTTGATAAAAATTGAGATAGCTATGTGTTTGAGATCCATGTGCAATGGTTTATCTTCCCATACAACTATTAAACGAAATTTCCACATTCTATGAGTTTTTGTCAAAACTATACTAGTTTGACATCGGAAGTTCAGAGAAAATTAATTTTAAAGTATTGTATCGCCACTGTTTTACAGACATTACTCCTCTAAAACAATTGTTATCATATTTATCTTAGCAATACATTGATTAATTGTTTTTTAATTATTTCAACTCAATCTTTGAATAATACTCAGCAATTCAAGCATTACAGAATTGGGGATATTACAGAATTAAACAATCCATTGTCTATCTCCAATACAAATATTGGAAATAATTTCTAAAATATGTTTTTGTATTGTAGTGTTCACCAAAAAAAACCGGATGCTTAATTTTTTTAAGATGTTGTTTATGCAAAAACAATTGAACAAAGAGTTGCTCTTCAAGTCTATAAATTTGATTGCTACATCTCTTGTTTTCTAAACATGAGTCAAATATATATATTATATAGCACTTTTAATATATTTCAATTTTCTAACATTTAGAAACAATGGGATTTACATAATTATAACATTCACACGACGATATACATATTCTTTAAATAAATAGACTGATTCTCTTAATGATACCTGCATTCTTATGGAAACTTAAATACTTTTCATATTTATGTAGCAATAGCCCGGAAATGTGTGTATAATGGGAGATAGTCTTATGTTGAAATATGAAACCCTCTAAAATCGTATGGCTACATTCGTGAAAGCGTATAACTGTATTCTTATTATTGTCTGTTCCTGTGTTACACATATATTGTTGAATAAATAGTGAGTATAGTTTTGTTTGATAGATTTTGTAGAAAAAATGAATGAAGTCCCTGTATAGTATTTTAATTGATATTTGATAACTGTTCATTAGAAAAAATGTGATGAAGAATGCACCAATGCTAAAAATCTCCAGACTTTAAATTCAGTATGTTTGCAAACGTGAAATTATGTTAATATTTAACGGCGTTTTTTTTTATCTATGACGTTATACCTCCATAAGCCCAGAAATGTCATGGCGGGTCATATATTCGTTTTAGTTTTATTTTTCTTTTGCTTGATGTATAATGCTGTCTTGAAACATTCAAATACAAAGGTTGTATGTTACAAGTATTCACCCAACCCATAAAATGAAAATAATAGTATAATCCTTGAATCAAAGTGATGTTACTTGATAAATGATAAGGATAATGTAAAGTGAAAACTATAATGCAGAAATATCAGTTATGCTTACTCTTAAATGTATTTAATATCGTCGAAATTCAAATATTTTGACCATAAATAGCAATTTAACTCGATAGCTTTTTTTTACAAATTATAAATGAATCAATACCTTACTCAAAGAGGTATTTATATTCTTGTCATGGTTAGAAAATACATAAACAACATTACAAACTCAATCCCAATTTAATATTCTTGTACTCCAAAATGTAAAATCAGAAACTTTAAAAAATCGAAAGGTAACTGATGTCAATATATATAAACAATTCACCAAAGTTTCATGAAAATTGTTCAAAGCATTTTTGAGTTTTAGTCAGAAAACTGGAAAGTCCCCCATTTTTATGAATAAATCCCATCACTCGAAAATGAAAAATCTAAAATATATAAAAATCGAAAGGGAGCTTAAGTCAATAGATATAAACAATTCACCAAAGTTTCATGAAAATTGGTTAAATCGTTTTTGAGTTATTGTCCGACATCTTGATGACGGACACACGGACGGAAAATGGTATACCGTAATACGTGACGTAAACGGGTGATCAAAACTGCACGACATATTTTCGTCTTGTTACTTTGATTCTATAATCTATCTATAATTTTTTCTCTAATTTCTTTGGGTCTAATGAATTAATCGATCGACATTCTACTAATGTATCTTACCTGGAAATCTTCCCAATGGTGTCTTGAATAGTAACGGTATCAAGAAATCCTTGATTGGACGAGTCATGTCTGTCCATCCCACACTGGGGTTAATCGAATTCACTCTTATCTGAAATTACAATGAAAAATAAATTTTATAATATACAGAAGCCAATTGCTTACTTAAAAATAACTTGCAAGTTAAAAATAAATATTGGTTCAAATGTCTGAGAACAAAGTTAGAAAATATAAATCATATTTTATATGAACATGTATTTTAATTTGAAAAGAGAGACGATACCAAAGTGACAATATAAAACCATGAGTCAAAGAAAGACAGATAACACCATGAAAAAAGGGAAATAAGACGAACATTAATTCACATACCACTACCCAGACAACACAATGGGCAAAGGGAAATAAGACGAAAAAAATTTACACAACACTATCCAGACCCAAGATTATGCAACAATTATTACACCGAAATCCAATTGAACTCAAGTGCTCCAGAATGGAAAGCAGTTCCTTGGAATTAAATGAGAAAGTCGGATAAAAAACTTGTTAAGCGCAACATGACAGATATCTATCCTTTGAAAAAAGTAAACGAACAATGTACACATTAACCTAATTATGTCCAGGCGTAGGGTTACCCTCTTTTAGAAGTGTACATAATTTCTACTTCATCGGTTCTAATGCCATACATATCCTTTTTCTATCATCCTCTTAGCAATAATCTAAAATAATAATAATATACCGTCTCAAAAAAATCGTTCACTGCAACCATTTTAACGTAAATTCTTTTGAACTCCCAACTATATCTTAGCTTCTTATTGATTAGTTTGATTTGCGATCATGTCTTCACAAATGTTATTGGTAATTAAAAGTGTTATGTCTTCAGCAGAATCTATGAAAACAAAATAAGTGCATTCCACATGTTTAACCTGTCGCACAATTCATTAACAAAATAGTCCAGTTGTAATCTATCAGAAGTCCTGAAGTATTAAATCTTTCTAGTTAAGTAAACGCTCTCTGATAAACAAACAAATCATATTAATCGCCGGATAAATTCCCGTACTTGCCCTTTACAAAATCTGTAAGCCATCAGACCTTAAATATTTGACTTTTCTTCGCTTTACAACAGTATAAATAAAACAAAAATAGATAAATTATATCAATACTTTTGTAAAAACCAAAAAGGGCTTTAACAGAACAAACACAACCCCGCTAGGTAACTTCGCATTAAGGAGACGTTCAAACTAAGTTTGGGTTTTAATTACACAATTTATCAATTTAAAAGAAACAGTCACAATGTATCATGCAAACCATGAAATTGCTGAAGCGCTGACTGCGGTGTGAATAGTCATATAGAATAAAACGTGCATTTTGTTGCGTTTTTTTTAAGTCATCATTGCATTTACTGTCATTTTATAGCTGCTTTTTATTGCAATTTTCGTATCTTCTTCTTCCTATTTTGCTTAAAATAACTGTTTGACAATCCTTTGACCACAATAAAAATTTGAATACTTTGATATGAATTTCAGCTGGTTTTGTACTAGATCAATTTTTTTTTTTTACATTTCTGATCAACTTGTCATGATCCCGGGACACATTATTTTCATTTCGAGCCGACTAGGTTTTGCTATTACTCGATTTTAAACGTTTAGTATGATCGAGTCAGTGATCCTCCACTGTTTCTGTAACACGTCTGGTGGACTGCTAGTCCATGATGGCTTCATCTACCTAGTATTCAGTGCTTTGGTATAAGAATGCTATATATCGTGTATTCGTATCGTAAATTTTCATTCAAGAGAGGCGAAAGATATTAAAGTGACATTCAAACTCATCAATCGTAAATCAACTGACAACGTTAACGCCATTACAAAACAAACGGAAAAAAACGAAAAGACAAACAACTGTGCACAAAACACAACAAAGAAAACTAACGACTGAGCAACAAGAACCCCATCAAAAACCGGGGGTGATCTCAGATGCTCCGGAAGGGTAAGCAGATCCTGCTCTACTAGGGCACCCGTCGTGGTGCCCATGTAAGTACAAACCCGGTGATAAGTCTAATTCGGTAGGTCACCTTTGGGGAAAGAGGAATGGATTGCGGTTGCGATAATTGGAACATATTCGTCGTCATCTGTGAAACAGATATTCCATAACGGTCTACCAACTCGTGATGGCGTCCATAAAATGTACGAAGGAATGATTTCAACTTATCCACTTAGAATTCTTGGTTAAATAGCTTCATTGTGAACAGAAACCCTCTATCAAGGAAATCATGATAGGAAAAGCAAGCCCTAGAATATCGTATGAACTTGGAAATATATACTTCATATGCAGGCGCTACTGGAATGTTGCTGCATAGAAATGGAAAGTTTAAATTGGGAAGCTGAAATCATCTCTTCTGTCGTAAAGTTTCGCTTTCAACCGACCGTCATTGTCAATTTCTAGATGTAAGTCAAGATATGAGGCAGACTTAACTGTATCTTAAGTTCAATGGGATAGATGCGTTCATAGTCACTAAACTTTGAATTATTTATTGAGAGGACATCATCAATATAGCGGAAAGTGAAGTTCAAGGATAATGCTATCTCTTTTTCTTTCTTCCTCGGAAGCTCCTGTATGAAAGCAGCCTCATATGAATAAAAGAACAAGTCGGCAAGAAGATGGGCAGAGTTGGTTCGCATGGGAACACATCAATACGTCGTGTAATAGGTATTAAAACTGTTATGTATGTTAATTCTCTTTCAGGCAAGGTAGACCTTAGGTTGTGGTTGTGTTGTTATCACGTCTATACGAATACTAACTTAAAAGGAAAAATATGATCTTATATCAAACATTTTATCTTGTTTCAAACTAAAAATTACCGAATTAATGGCCATACCAAACATTTCAGATGCAATTATTGAATAACAATAGCATATATATTAATTTACCGATACGTCTACTGCTCATGAGCCAATATGTCCCCTAGGGTATCATCTAACCAGTAGCTATTACATTGATATTATTAGGCATTAAACAAAAATATCAATTATTCGTGTAAAATAGATATAGGAAGATGTGGTATGAGTGCCAATGAGACAACTCTCCATCCAAGTTACAATTTATAAAAGTAAACCATTATAAGTCAAGGTACGGCCTTCAACACGGAGCATTGGCTCACACCGAACATCAAGCAATAAAGGGCCGCAAACCATTACTAGTGTAAAACCATTCAAACGGAAAAAAAAACGGTCCAATCTATATAAAAACGTGAAACGAGAAACACGTATGAACTACATAAACAGACGACAACTACTGTAATCAGATTCCTGATTTAGAACAGGTGCAAACATTTGCAGCGGGATTAAACGTTTTAATGGTACCAAACCTTCTCCCTTTTCTGAAACAAAAGTATAATATCACAACATAGAAAAACACACTATAAAATATCAATTGGAAGGCTTAACTCAATCAAAAAAACGTAAATTAACACACAATGAATGAATAAATTTGACCTGTGACACCTGAATGCAAAGACACAGTTAATAAAAAATTACAAGGGTAAAATAATTAAAGTAAAAAGTAAATAAACAGGTTTAAACAAAGTCAAATAAAATTGAGAATGGAAATGGGGAATGTGTCAAAGAGACAACAACCCGACCATAGAACAGACAACAGCAGAAGGTCACCAACAGGTCTTTAATGCAGCGAGAAATTCCCGCACCCGGAGGCGTCCTTCAGCTGGCCCCTTAACAAATATATATACTAGTTCAGTGATAATGAACGCCATACTAAACTCCAAATTGTACACAAGAAACTAAAATTAAAAATAATACAAGACTTACAAAGGCTAGAGGCTCCTGACTTGGGACAGGCGCAAAAATGCGGCGGGGTTAAACATGTTTATGAGATCTCAACCCTCCCCCTATACCTCTAGCCAATGTAGAAAAGTAAACGCATAACAATACGCACATTAAAATTCAGTTCAAGGGAAGTCCGAGTCTGATGTCAGAAGATGTAACCAAAGAAAATAAACAAAATGACAATAATACATAAATAACAACAGACTACTAGCAGTTAACTGACATGCCAGCTCCAGACTTCAATTAAACTGATTGAAAGATTATGTCTTCATCATATGAATATCAGGCACAATCCTTCCCGTTAGGGGTTTAGTATCATACCATCATAGCATATATGAGAAGAACATAACCCGTGTCATGCCAACAACTGGTTTTTAAATAAATGTGTTTAGTGCCGATGCAAAGACCCTATAAGTGAATAAATATCAAAGTATGATATCACTGTGAAATTTCAAACAATTTTTAGAAAATCATCACTTTTGAAGAAACCTGCGTCATATTATACACAGGTAAATGAAAATTATTTTGTGTTAAGTATACTTCTTCTGTGTGTATAAAATCTTCCGTTTAGGAATACCAAGAAATTTCTTTAATATCAATAAAACTAATCTAACACTTGGTACATATGGGGTGAATATCAACAATAAAAATATACAATTAGTGCTAGATAAAACTTCCTGTACAAGTCCAAGAACAGCATCTAAGGAAAAATGAAATAATTTTGATGTTCATAGTACGAAGAAGTGAAAATTTGTGGTAAATTAAATACCAAATAATCAAAGCTGGTATATAGACAAGATCCATGTTAACATTAAATAACAAAAAAGCATTACAAATAGTATCAACAGGTCAAATTAAAAAGATAGTACGATTTGAGAGTACTCGCAGTTAAGTCTACTGCATAGGTTGTGTCTTTGTACTGTAATAATGTTGTTATTCCCGATAAAGTCGACATTATATAGCTTTGTTTTTCTGTTACGTGCTTTTATGTTGTTCTCAAACATTTCATTTTTTCTGAATTTTGAACATTTTGTCTACAGCATATATTTGTATAATGATGATATATCGATAAGCAAGTGCCAGGTGCACTGAATATAAGTTCATCAAAATCCCAGATCTCTGAAAAATTTAGTGTAAAATCTTCAAAATTTGTCTTTCTAATTGTTCAGTTAAAATTTCTACCAAAAAAGTAAATCATATATTTTTTCACCCTCGGGTGGTCTGCTAATTTAAGTGTAGAGATTGTAATAAGCTAAATATAAGAATAAAACTAAGATTTTAAAAAATATATATGAGCATTTGTTTAGTGAAATGAGTGATATCTTGCCTGTCAATGTTTTCTTTTAGAGTATCAATAAATGATAACAGCATTACTATACCAGCATTATTAACCAGTAGGTTGATGTTTCCGGTCTTACTGACTTCCTCTCTTGTTTTATCCCAGTCTTGTAAGTCTACATTAATAACTTTGTTTGGTTTTTGGTGCCTACAATAAACACCAATAAGATTTATCAAAAGAAATATTACCATGTTTGATGATCATTGAATTACTGACATGGGGTGCACGATCCACACTCTATGAAACCTTTTGTCTTTTTCAAGCGAGGCATTTGTGACCGTACACTTGAGATAACATCCGAAGTACATGTTCCACATGGCGCCACATGTGGAGCAGCATCTGCTTATCCTTCCAGAGCATACCCGGTTTTTGGTTGGATTCGCTTTGCTCAGTCTTTAGTTATTTATGTTGTGTTATGTAGACTGTTATTGTCTTTTCGACGTTTTTTAAAGGTTTTATTCTTATGGCGTTGTCACTTTGACTTCGACATACATGTAATTATGTTTCTTCATTTAGTATTTTAGCCTCCTTTTTCAAACCGAGAATGTAATAACAAACACCAATATTTCCAAGTAAATCGATTCAAGAGATGTTTTCGCCGATGTAGACCAGTGTATAAAACCCTTGTTCTGTAATTTCTTTTTCTTACCATCCTCAAACACAATGAGATTATAAGTGAGAAAACTACTACACAATATAATATTTGGAAGGAAACAACATCAGGAGAATAAGCGCCAAACATAGCAGTGCTAACTAAACCTAGTACTAAGTTTCTGCTTTATATATGACATATGAATCAGATATTTAAATTCTTTCTATAATCAATTTACAATGGAGAGACTGTTCATATATCAATTGCTAGAAAAGAACATCAATGTCCCTTAGCCGTTCATAATCAGTAGAATTGATCCTTTTGTTTATACAGTATGCAAGACGTTTTGTTAGCTGGGATAATTATATCTCTTATTACAGTATTTCCGGGATTTATTTGTTATTGTTGGAAGTATTAAAATAAGTTCCATTAATTTTGGATAAAGCAAATACTTCCTGAAATTTACTTATATACATTTTCTATTAATACATAGTAACCTCTGATTCTATTTCTATTTACCTGTCTTTTAATCTATCTATTTACTTACGACATTAAACTATCCAAATCTGTCTGTGTTCTAATAAGTGCAAATGTTTCTGCTCCACATTCTGCTAATTTTTTCGCAATAGCTCTACCAATTCCTAAAATTTATATCGCGGTTGAATTTCATATGTATTTGAATCGAAATAATATTTAAGTTACTTACTAAATATAAAAAGAGAAGATGTGGTGTAATTGCCAATGAGACAACTCTCCACTAGAGACCAAATGACATAGAAATTAACAACTAGAGGTCATCGTACGGCCTTCGACAAAACCCATACTGCATAGTCAGTTATAAAAGGCCCTGAAATGACAAATATTAACGATTCAAACAAGAAAACGAACGGCCTGATTTTATGTATAAAAAATGACCGAAATACAAAGTCATAGTAGTTTCAAACATCAAAAGTTCAAATTCATGTACAAAAATCTGAATTAAAGTTAATCATAGCAAAAATCAGGTAATGATAAGACACAACAGCATGGAATGTAATTTTATATCACATAAATTCAAAATCTATCTCTTTTCATTAAATTTACAGAGTAGTAAAGACACAGCAGTGTTGTAGATACTAGTATTTGTTCAGTTCTTTGAGTAGAATAATTGTAATTTCGTCATTCCTTACGTTCTTTGAGACTATTTTTGGAGTTAACCAGGAGTCACTCTTTTTAAAATTTATGTAAACTTATCGATCATTTGAATAAACTTAGTCTAAAACGTTATCAGTTTAACAGTGTTATAAGATCTTTGAATATTGTTTCGGTATTAGCATTGATTTTGTTATAAATTAAAAAATAACTTCATATGCATTCCTATAGTTATGAACACTTGTGGTCCTACATTGTTCATACTGTTATACTTATATTTTGCCGGTTTATCAGAATAAATTAAATTGTTATATCCATTTTGTTACATCTGTTGATCCGTTTATTTAGCAATCGCCAATGGCAGTCAGCAGGGTTTAAGAACATCCGTTGTTCGATCTGCTAGTCAAATGCGTTTTGTTAAAATATACTTTTTCACTTTTTGGGTTTTTGGAAAATGCTGTTTGTGGTGTATTTAGACCCCTCTACCAAGAACTTTGTTTTGCATGCACACGTATAAAAATTGAGGTTTTATCCAACGCAATCATAGGTTTGAACGTTGTTTTCAATTTAGACTTGTACATATATATATATATTGATACTTTTGTCTGGGAAACATGGTTTATTTATAAGTTGTAATTGGCTTTGAACCAGTTTTTAGTAACAGCAAGCTATGTTGATTGGTACTTTGTGTCTTTAGTCTTTCGTAAGCTTTGTTTTTCTGATTAATCAAACTGTTGTCAACTTATTTTTACAGTTTGTTCTAATTTAATGTTGTCCCGGATTCGGTGGAGGGTTGAGCAGTCGCATGTATGAATATTTCCGCCTTATTCTGTATGTGCCTATCCTACGTCAGGACCCTGTGATTCAGTGGTTGTTGTTGGTTTTTGTCTGTCATATGTTTTTTTCTTTTAATGTTTTGTTCATAAATCAGGCCGTTTATATAGCATGACAGAGAAGGAGCTTTGGTAGCTTACTATGAAGTTTGAGTGTTGCTCATTATTGAAAACGTGACCTATACCTGCTAACATCTATGTCTTTTAGTCTCCGATGTGGATTGTTGCTTCAAAGGCAATCATATCACAACTTCTTGTTCTAATATTTATCTTTTGACACGAGAATAGTTGCTGTTTTTTCTTGTACTCTTTCATTTCTTTATGTTGATCTCAGTGAGGGTTTCCCATAACACAATCTTATATGGGGCATTACTCTACTTTTGACAAGTAGCTTTGTAACTTCTTATCGATTGAATAAAGTAAAAAGAGAACATTGAACTAATCATGAAACAATATAATAATTCGCAGAGGGTAAACATATTTCAGAATGTTTGTATCGCGTGTCAGGATAATGGATACATTTCTGGTTTTAGCCATTCTATATGTTTCCTTCCACAGGTACCTATGTTGTAACCTTTATTACGTACGGTTGGTGTGCATCTTTGCATCACAAGGCTGTTGAGTCGCACTTTGCGTCGTATTACTAATGATAATATAACTGAAAACAAAATGTAAGTATCAGGAAATGAACAAACATTTATGAAAGGAAACTTGTATATTCTTATTACTTTGAACATATTTTTATCAATACAGATCAAAATACACCTACCTTTCCCAGCACCGGTAACAAGAGCTCTCTTCCCATCAAATCGAATCTCCGTATTTTAGTATTAATTGATACTTGTTCACACTTTTTTAACAACAGGAAAGGGATAACCTCAACACACAGTCTGTACAAGGTAACCTATCTCTCTTATCTATAGATAGGGTTAAACATACGCATGCTTTATTGTCCTACATTGTAATTGAAAGTTCAATAATGAATTTTGATATACTTACTTACTTATATTTATGTCAATACACATTATCATTCGAATTTACTCTCCATATAAAACAGATGGACGCTTATGAAAAAAAGTCAGCCAAAAAAACATTCTTATTCCTAAAATTTATTTAATCGACTTTGAGATGAAGAACAGACAACAATAAAGGAGCTGTTACTTTGCTTTTTGTGGGGTTTTTTTTTTTTGCTGTGCATGTATTGATTTCGTGTCATGAATTGATACTCCATATCCTTTGTTTTCCTATGTTCATCTTTTTATTCAATACCTCAAACTTATTTATAAAATTTCATCTACAAAAATGCAAAGACAAAGGCGATGTTATAAAATCAAGTGGTCATTGAAATTGTAGACATAATGTAATGTGGTTTTAACATTACATGATGTGTATGTGGGTAAACGTTATGCAGTTGTTTCATTACATGATATGGTTTTGTTTTTTGGTAATGGTGATTTGTTAATTCTTTATATGACTTGAATATTATATAATAATGTTTCAAAATTTTTGTTCCAGTATTTGATGTGGTCCTGTCATTCTTTGATGAGGTTATCACATCACTTGATGAGGTAAAAACCACGTGACCATTTAAAAAAAAGTAGTTCTATTTTTAAACCGATTTGCATATTTCGTTTGTTTAATGTGCTTCGGATGAGTGTCGCTTTCAATTGAGTTATAGTTTAATTTAAAGTTCGATTTGTTGTTAGGAGTTATTTGGTATGCAGACAGAAATAAAAAAAAGTACTAAATAAATAGCAATATTGCGGACATAAGGGGGATATCTAATAGATATCGCCTAACAACTTGGTCCGACGTTTCATTTTTTGTTTTTTGTTTTTTTTCCATAGCTATCAAATGGAAGCAGTATTATAAATTCGTGAAGGATTCCACGGAAATCCTGTGTCTCGCCTGACATTGCTGCTGTCAGTGTAAAAGTGTAATGTTGTAAGTCCATTTATCGGTAAAAAACAAAATTAAAAAAATATTTTTTCTGCAGATTTTTATTTTGATCTTGAAGATTAACTCCTGTACAGGTTTTATAACAATCCATTGAGGTTTACAAATATATCATGACAAAACAGTTTAAACGGAAACATTCTTTGCCAAAAAAAACTTATATGAAAATTAGAAGATGTGACATGATTGTCAATGAGACAACTCTCCACCATATACCAAATTACGTAGTATTTCACTGTATGGTCTTCAACAATGAGCAAACCCCATACCGCAAATTAAGTTATAAAAGGTCCCGAAATGACAAATGTATAACAGTTTAAACGAGAAACCTAACGATCTAAATGATGAAGACATTGACGCCACTACCGAAGACGGAATATAAGTTTACTGTGTCTCACTTCCGAGACATAAATGTCGCAGGCTCGACACAAATCAAATGACTTGTACCGTACTGTTAACAAATGAGACACTTTTAATCAACTCACACTAAAGTTACAGGGAAACGGGGGGATCGCATTATGCGACAAAGCATCAATTCTATAAAATAAGAATTCTCCGATTAATTTTTAGCATGTATGATCATTTGAACATATTCGAATATCAATCTTTTATTTTTATAAATTGCGTTTCTGGTATACCTCGCACTAAATTGAAAAAAAAACCCAAACTTTTGGGTATATTTGTTTCATAGGTGACGACGGATATGTTCCAATTGTCGTAATCACAATTCCGTTCTCTTATCCTCGAATGTGACCAACCGAATGAGACCCACATCACTGGGTTTGTACTGACATGAATAACATGACGGGTGCCACATGATGAGCAGGATCTGTTTTCCCTTCCAGATCACCCGAGACCCCCTTCCCCCCCCCCCCCCCCCCCCGGATTTTGATGGATTTATATTGCCCAGTCATACCGATCTATTGAGTTAAGCCAATTGCAACTGATATTTACAGTTTTTTCTAATTTTCTAATGTTGTGCTGTTACGCTTCCAGGTTAGGGTTAGGGTTAGGCGCTCACAGACATTTATAACTTCACCACATTCTTTATGTGCCTGTCCCAAGTCAGGAGCCTGTAGTTCAATGGTTGGCGTTTATTCATGTGTGTCATATTTGTTTTTCGTAAATTGTTTGGTTAATAATTAGGCTGTTAGTGTTCTCGTTTGAAATGTTTCATATTTTCACGTGATGGCCTTTTATAGCCGACTATACGGTATGGGTTTTTCTAATTGTTGAATTGAAAGCCGTACGGTTGCCTATAATTGCTAACATCCACTGCATTTAAACTCTAGTTGATAGTTGTCTCATTGGCCATCACACCACATCTAACTTTATTTAGACTTCTATGTTGTGTTTTGCAAACTGTAACATTGTTAATCTTTTGTACGCATGCCCCTAAGTCCTTTTTCGGTAGCCCGAGCTAAAGCCCTTGATGCGCGATAGAAACATTTAAATACAAACTCATATTAGATAACTCGAATTTCAACTCGAAATCTTAATCTAAATGAGACTCAAGTTGGAAGTCTAACTCGAACTCTACCTCAAAAGGTGACTCTCAAATTCAAAGTTAAAGTCGAATTGTAACTCGATCTCTACCTTTAAATGTGACTCAAACTCGAAGTTCAACTCGAAATGCAATGCTAATTCAAACTTCAATTCTAATTATGGCTTGAATTCTAACTCGAAATCGAAGACTTACTCGAAGAATTACTCGAAGTTTAACTGGAACAGTAACCCGATCTTTAATTTGAACTCTAAGCACATAAAACAAACGACATGGAAATCGGTTTTAAGAATAGAGCTAGTTTTTCCCGAATGGTCACGTGGTTTTACCTCATGAAGTAATGTGCTCACCACATCAAAGAATAACAGCACCACATCAATAACTGTAAAACCGTCAAATTTTGAAACATCATTATGTAATGTTTAAGCCATATAAAGAATTGGCAAATCATCATTACGAAATAACAAAACCACATCATGTAATGAAACAACAACAATACGTAAACCCACAGACACATGAAGTTATGTTAAAACCACATTGCCTAATGACACAACCAGGTTAAATAATGGTGAAATCACATCGATTAATGACAAAACCATATTAAGTAATGACAAAACGTTATCTAGTCAATACGAAACCATATCATGTAATATCGAAATACCATTAAGAAATGACTATGCCATATTGAGTTGTATCAAAACATTATTACGTAATGTCAAACCATATTATGTAAAGACAAAAAGTAAAATCACAAAAATACTGAACTCCGAGGAAAATTCAATCGGAAAGTACCTAATCACATGGCAAAATCAAAAGACAAAACATCAAACGAATGGACAACAACTGTCATATTCCTGACTTGGTACAGGCATTTTCAAATGTAGAAAATGGTAGATTGAACCTGGTTTTATAATCATTCAAAATATCATTACGTAATAATAAAACCACATAACCTAATGCCAGAGTACTACATAAGACAGCCGTGGCATTCCATACAAATATCTTTTTGAGTAAGGCTTAGGCTGAATTCTAAATAGTATTAACAAGATCTCAGTTGATCTATTGTGGCGGTTTTTGAAGTTTTCAATAAAAGCAATAAGTTTGAAGCCCTAGGGAAAAGTATAAAATTTATCCACCGCAACTCATAATTATTAAATGCAATATGAATAGTGACCGTTGACCTCTGTAGACCTTGATGCAATCTTCATTCCAGAATGTATGATCAAATGAATAAATAAATAGTTCTTCTGCGTTGAACGAACATTATTTATGTATGATAAACATGCATACACTTATTACCGTGTCAAATACGGATAAACATGTATTGGCAAACTTTGTTTTATTTTTACAAATTAACACAAACGGACATCAAGTTGTATTTTTGTCATCTACTAACCAACTACAAAAAGTGTATTTTGATTTCAAATTGATAAGATAAAATTGTGACACTTATTATTCATAATATATCTTATACACTAGAGACACACATCAAATTAAATGAGTATAAAACTTACATTGGATAAATAAGTCCTTTATGAATTTCGCATTTCAATCATTCATAAAATTAATACAGTCATTGGTGTCTTAACTGATATAGATTTTCATGAAAAAGATGTTTTAAATGATACATTGTTGTAGAAATTTAATTGTCAGATATTATGCATACTATATTTAAGTCAACAGTCAATGTGTTGCTGTGTGATTGTCATTGATGTATGCCCTACATCCCTTTTTATTTATATCAAAACTTTCCTTCGGAAACGTTCCTTCACTTGTACACACATTTAAACTAACAACAGTAATATCATTTCTTTTAACCAAGTACATCTTCATTCATATTTTAACAAAGCACTTTTCGTTCTTTTTATATCTGCAAATCACTATTCTGTTTTTTTTTTACTTAGCGTTTATCATTCTGTTTTTATCACAATCACCATTCTATGATTGTCGAAACACGTAATAAATTCACCTTTAATCAAATACATTACCATTTTTATATTAATTATATACATCATCATTATGTTATAAACCAAGTACATGAACAGTCTAATATTAATCAAATACATCATCATTCTCTATTAACCAAGTTATTCACCATTCTCTATTAACCAAGTAATTCACCATTTTTTGTTAACCAAGTACATCACCATTCTGATATTGACCAAGTAACTTACCAATTACATCGACATTCTCCTTTTACCATTGTATCACCATTCCGATATCAACCCAGTACCTCACAATTCTCCTTTTACCAAGTACATGACCATTCTAATATTAACCAAGTACGTCATCGTTCTGATATTAAACCAGTATTTCACCATCTTCCTTTAAACAAGTACTCCACCGTTCTGATTCTAACCAAGAAATTCCCCATTCTGATATTTTTCAGGTACATCGACATTCTCCTTTAACCAAGTGTTTTACCATTCTGATATTAACCAAATATTTTACCATTCTGATATTAACCAAGTACTTCACCATTCGCATATGAATCAAGTTCATCCCAATTCTAATATTAATCAAGTACATCACCATTATTCTTTAACGAAGTACATCACCATTCTTATATTGACCAAGTACAACGACATTCTTCTTTAACCAAGTATTTCACCAATCTGCAACAGAACCTAAAAGAATGACAACATTTCCATTCCAGAGGCCAGACAGAAAAGAAAATATTATTCCAGCAGAACAAACTGGAACTTATCAGTATGAAAGAACCAACAAGACAGAAACAGTGTCATTCCAATGACAGCAGTTGCAAACGCCGACTATTGGTGGTATTTCTTTGGACAGTGCAAGTGATCAACCTGATATGGCTGGTATCGACTAAAGCCCTGTTCCACGACAACTTACGGCCCTTACGGGTATGTTTAACCAAACAGCAGTTTCTAGTAATCAGGGCGTTTTTACAGGGCCTTAAAACAAAAAGATAGAATTGTGATGGGGAAAATCTTGATTTACATGTTTTACTAAAGTCTGCAGAAGATTTAGAAAGAGACTCTATTTTAAATGCGACCTTGCAATAGAATAAACCATTACTCCACAAAACAGAGCACCAATACAAGTTTACATGTATGGACATCTGCTTTTATCTTCTTTATGGATGTTATGCTGGGAAAATGGCCTCGTTTGTTGCTGTGTAACATATTTGTTTTTCGCTCAATATTTTGTACATAAATTAGGCCGTTAGTTTTCTTTTTTGAAATAGTTGTTAATATCTGTGTCATTTGGTGTCTTGTGGATAGTTGTCTCATTGGCAATCATACCACACTTTCTTATTTTTATAATGAAGGACAAGAGTTCCTGAAGTACACTAGAGGGTATGGCTTAGGTTGGGTCACATATGATGACAATACTACCCAGGCAAGGCTAGATGTCCACAAAACGTCTTGAGTAGAAATTGGGTACTGTACGTCTCTACACCCCAAAGATCCGTTCATTCAGACACTTTTGATACCAATCATTTTTATGGGGTCAAATGTCCACGATACTTAACCTGTTCATGTCCAAAGACTCTCGACACCATGGAGTGCCACGGGTTACAACTACGGCAGGCATACTTATGGAGCAGCATGTAAATTTGAACATAAATGTTATCAGGTACTCTTGAAATCACCACATTTGGACCTGCAAAAACTTAAAGTCAATAGAGTTATGCACCTTATCAAAATTCTAGTTTTTTCTCGTTGAAATATTTCAGTATAATATCGTCTTACAAGCATTCCCGGCAAAATGAATGTCTTAGCTGATTTGTTATCTGTTGTGATTTTCAGCGGTTCATAAACCTTTGACCAGAAGCAGATTAGTACAGTACAGCTATTCCAGACCCCCTTTGGACGCTTTAGAACTCGAATTAAATCACCTTATAAACTCTTCCATGGCACTCAAAACCTGAATAATGTACAATAAGGCAGTCGAATATTTTAAATCTTTTCGCGCATCATATAACTTACAAGATATTTGGCCATCCTTACTAAGCGAATTCATATTTAACATCGCCTTCCTTTCTCCAAGGGGAATTTCAGACTCAACAGTCTTAACATGTATTTCAGGAATTAGTTATCAACATAAGATTCAACTTTTAACAGATGGTATGAAATCCTTTTTAGGCGGAGTCGGGAAACTTTAGATAGACTAAAAAAGTCAAAACCTCAAAATCTGACTTGCGGATACCAATTTCGAACAATTTATAAACAGAATCAATCAGGCCGCTACAATATGTTTGCAATTCGTCGTACTAATCAGCTTTGCTTACCCTTTTAGTCTTAGGTTTTTCGCTTTACCTCGCATGGGTGAAATAGCAGCTGAAGGTAAGGCTGATTTAGGTGCACTTGTTATACATATATCTGACTTTTAAATGATTAAATTCAACTGGTATGAAGAGTTTCATTTAAGTATTCGTAGTCTTAAATAGATCAACTATTCTTTTCTATAACTTTGATTGTCCGTGAGCAAAACGACAAATATGTGTGTCCCATTTACTTACTCAAGATTTATTTGCAAATTTGTCATCCTCCGCCCGGGAATATCTTATACATACATTGTGAAGGGTCAAGTCTTAATTTTCAATTTTCTTCTATTTTGAGAGAAGTGTCGTTTTGCGAAGTCAATGGACTTTATTTCGGAGAACATTCTTTCAGAATCATAACAAAAAATTTAAGCAAAAAGGTTAGGAGCAAATGACGACTTATTTACAGAAATGGAGTTGATGGATATCGAACGGTAATACCAAATACATTCGCTCGACCATTTAAGTTTATTAATTTGAAACCACATTTGCAGGCATTGAAGTAATACATGTATCAATTGTAGGTGTCAAAACAATTTGGTTAATAGGATCATCGATAGTGTATTGGGCGAATGAAGACTCTTGGTCTAGACTTTGAGGACTTCACCTTGGCCTACAGAATGCAGGCTATATTAATTGGATTGATCAAAAGGGCATAAAATGGTGCACTTTTAATCGAGTCTTTGGACAATGGTTGCGTAATCGCCCCCTCCTGAGTTTCATTATTATTCAGCTTGGGTCAAATGATTTGGGTGTATTGACACACTATTCGATGAAATCGAATGTGACCTGCTTTGGTCACATCCATTATATCCTGCTTTTAAAATAATTTGGTCAGATATATTAATGAGACGGTACTGGCACAATGCCAACTGTGGAAAAGCTGTTGGAAGGGCTCGTAAGCGAGCGAATCACCGTTTCAGGAACTGTGTTCTGAGCATCCGTGATTACGCAATAAGGTACTGTAATATACGTGCTAAAGAAAGTAATTTATATATATTTGATTGAACACACTTAGCAAAGCTGGGTAATGGTGTCCATTTGATCAATTTACAAGGAGCACTTGAAAGGTTCAAGATACATGGAGGACAAGTAATGTTTCCTAATTGGAAGCTGTTATAAAGTGAATGGCAAGTCCTAATCGGTTAGGGACTTTAGGGTGACGTCATTAAGTTTAAGAAGGGTTTTCGGGGAATTCTTAGGCAGTGAGTGGGCATGTCCTACTCATTTAGTGGGATAAGGTGAGATGAAAATGGAACATGTCCTAAATTATACGCTAGCTTATAATTTGGATTATCAACTTCTGTGTTCCCGAAGAGATAAAATTAGGTCTTCTTTAAATGTACCAGAGAGACCGGTTTCTGAATTCGTCCCAATTCGGATCTAAGGATGTTTTCTTTGAATTTAATAATTAAGAGCAATTCTCTGTAATCACCAAAATATTTCGGCACGCACTAAAAAATATTTGTTTTAAACTTTATTAGTTCAATAGAGCCACATGAGCTTAACAAAAAATATTATTACACTTAGCCCCATATGTTTACCGTTTCCTTGGTAACAGGACTTAAAGTGGCAAGAAAGAGGGAAAATGCAGTGTTTACAAATTATGATCAATTATGTCTAATAAAAAGAAAATAATATAGATATTCAGACATTTAAAACTTTTTTCAGATTAAAAAAAACAAATAAAAATTGTGTTCAACAGTAAACTTTCTGAAAAAAAAAATCTATATTGCTAAAATAGGGTAAAAATGCAATAAAAGGGGGTTTTAGAGCCTATTTCGATCAGGTGTTGTAAAAAAATGCAGCCATTTCTTATATTGTTGATTATATGAATAGAGAGAATTGATTAAGGTTATACAAGAAAAGAAAAAAAATCAGTGGGCAAACTTGACTGTGTTGAAATTAATTGACCCTGAAAAGTTGAGTTGTCCTGTATTTACCTAATCAAATTACCTCCCTTTACGGAGTTCTCTTGTAGAGAAACAAATTAAAAACAGGAGGGAAAATGTAAACAAATGCAGACAACAATGTTATTTTGCGAATTTCTTCATGTTTTATATTCAGGCATAATGGGAAATGGATAAATTTTTCACAGTGATGTTAGCCTACACTTATATATATGGTTAAGTTGGTGTGATTTGCTCATATTTTGAAAATATTGTCAGAACAATGGAACTGTGTCTGTACTAAGACAGTGTATTTTATAGTTTATTTTGCTTACCGTAACTAACTTTTTTAATGTATTTATTTATATAATCTTCGAATAATTGTTATAAAATGTGTAGCATAAAAGATTTCGTAGGCAATTGTGATAACTGCAGTGACGACAGTTTTTTTTGAAAATGCTTCCATTGGAAAAAGATACATGTATAAATTTTTGTCAGAAATTTCTTTACTTAAATCTGACATTACATTGTACGTCACAACTGAGGATCTGTGATATTCATAGAAATATTATCATCGAAACAACTAACAAGAGATATAGAAGGAAAAATTGTGGTGTGCCTTCAGTAAATGTCATTTTGAAATATCATAATACTACAAAAGCAGTGGATCGACATGTTACACCCGAGATGTTTCGAAGAATTGTTACAAAGACAGGCATTTGCATTCCTATTGGAACATGTAAGTAGATTTGATTTGATTTTTGGTGTTTTAACGCCACTTTTAAGCACCGCTTTTGGGCTATTTCGTGGCGGCCAGTTTTTATTGGTGGAGGAAGCCGGAGTGCCCGGACAAAACCGCCGACCTTCGATAGGAAAACTGACAATCCTAGTCAATTAAGATTGAAGTTGAGTGCACCTGCACGAGCGGGGTTCGAACTCACAACCTCAGTGTTGACTGGCTAGTGATTACAGTAGTAACTACTTAGACCACATGTAAGTAGATACTATTTACCTAATACCATTTTTCTTTAAAAAAGATACAGTGATAAACCTCTTATGAAAAAGAAATCAAATGCAGCTGTCAGGTAACCCCCCCCCCCCCCCCCCCCCCAAAAAAAAAGAAAAAAAAAAAACCTTAGGGTTAATATTATCTACCATTTGGCTATGAACCTTAAGCTTATTGTTTTTAGCATGTGACAGCCATATGAACTTCTTTAATACCCCTTTTTTAAACTATAAAACATAAAATTATGTGAAGTTCTTTGAATCTTGTTTTTGAGAGACAAAAATTATAACATGAATGCTGTTTCACGTTTCCTTTCCTTTACCAGATTTGTAAGGTTTTGTACATGATAATCACATCATTTCATACCGGTCCTTATGAAATAAAAAATGTTGCAGCAACAATGCTGCAATGTTGCGGCTGCTGATCAGGTTGCCAGAAAATTGACGCCGGATAAGTGCTGAATGATGCCGCTAGCATCATCATCATTCTGGCTACAGTGCAGCGCTATTTCCTTTCATGACAAAAAGCGCCACAATGTTGCCATAAAGGACACATATAATTTTCTCATTCTTAATCTACTAAAATGATGCCAGAATAGAGCCAGAACATTGATAATGTCATTGATGATGTCACCAGTGTTTGAGCTTTTTACTGTGGTCATGGTGGTGTGTTAGAAGTGGACCATATGTTGCTTGAGCTTATGATTTTAGTGAAGAATTGGGTGTTCTGTTATTGTGAAGACTTGTATGTAAACTTAGATTAACATGATTAATTAAGTGCATTATATAAAAGTTCAATCTCTCATTTAATTAAATCAAGGAAATTGTCTTCTTCCTGATAGACCTGGAGAGCATTTTCAAAAAATCCTAATTAACAGGGACGAACTATCATCTAATGGGGCGAATTGGTACCTTCTGAAACATAAGTCATGGTTTCTCTTCCCTTTCTCAATTTAACCCTTGCTAAAATTTTAAAGAGCATGCTGAAAGAAGTTTGGTCAATTATGTCTTTGTAACCCTCTAAAGACAGCTTGAAAGTGCTATTTGTTTGGAAAAAAATGTAGTATAATCACGAATTTAGATTGCTAATCAGACAAAACACAACACCTTTGACTGAAGTGAAGGGGCTCCTGTTGGGATCATGGAAATTATGTTGGTGTTATTGAAGGTATAGATGTTGCATGTTGACAGTTCATGAGTTACACATTTTAACTTTCCTTTTCCTCAATGTGGGAAAATTAAGTACATTACATATAGGAATAACTTCTGAGGACAGAACTTTACTTTCTTTAAAAGAAAAAGTTATAGTAATAACCCTGAGCACACAAAAAAATCATAACGTTAAATAAAGGAGTTAAAACTTTTTCTCAGGTATACTTAGCACTAAACTTGCCTGGTCAGACGTTACTTTACCTTTTTAGTCAATAATTAAAGGAAGCCAGAATTTAAAGGCATTAGTGGCGCAGTAGTGCCAGAAAACTAATTTGCATACAAAATAAAAAACAATATCTGCATTGAAGCCACAACATGTTGCGGCAACGAAGCCACAGCATTTTCTGGCACCAGTGCCAGAAAACTAATTTGCATATGAAATACGCTTATGCAGCATCATTGCCACAACATGTTAGTGCAATGAAGCCGCAACATAGCCCTAATGTTGTCACAACTACATGTATGCGCCAGAAGGCTTATATTCTGATAAGGGCGCGGACAGCCTTCTTTTATTCATGTTTACTTGAGATATATGTATGTTTTAAAATTCATGTTTTTATGTACAAACATGTACATGTATATGACCCAACAAAAAAGTATGTGGGTTTACTGTACACCTACTTACCCTAATTTCAGTATATGACCCAACAAAAATGTATGTGGGTTTACTGTACCCCTACTTACCCTAATTTTTGTCCCCTACCCTAAAGTTTTTTTGACTATTTTTGATTAAGTACTGTTAAAGTCACAATGTTGCTCCCATAGACTCAATGTAAAAAAAAAAAAAAAAAAATCCCTTCCTACCTACCCTTTTTTTTTCAGCAAGTGACAGTAAACACACATATTTTTTTGTTTGGCCTAAATAGTTTTGATAGTGATACACAGAATGAGATCAATTGTGTATCTATTTTCTTTTATATTACAGCAATTTGTAGACTGTGTAGAGAAAAACTATTTGGAAATAACAGTATTGAGCATGTTGAGGAGGTATGTCTTTTCATTTACATGTATAAATATGATTCCCTGTACACATGTATACTCAATAGTCAATAGTGAGTTTATTGTTTTGTCATGTATGTATGGGATCCATATTGTAACTACATGTCAAACTGCATGTACTCAGTTTTACTATGACAAGAATAAGAAGATCTTTCAATTCAGAAATAACATTAAACTTTAAAGTTCCAATTTGGTCTTCATATTCACTAAGCTTTTGCACATTTTATTTGGTAAACTAGTTTCATCATTAAGCATTAGTACAAAATCTATTAAAATAAAAACCAAGGTTTTAATTGATCTAATTTACATGTACACTTAGGGCCAATAGGGGTTAAACTATGCATTCATGCATGCATAATTGAGGGTAAATTAAGGGTAAATTTCTAAATCATTTGGGTATAAAACATACCTCAACTGAACCCTAACCCATTCATATATTACTAAACCCTCTAAGATAGGTTGGTTTTTGCTTCAATATTATCATGTGTATTCCAGAATTCATTATTGTTCCAATTTCAATTAGTACCTTGTTTAAAATATTCTTAAAAAGTTTTTCTTTTCTTTTAATTTAGGAGAACACTATTGAGACAAATACAAAGAACAAGATTGCAGAGGCTGAAATACTACCACCTTAAAGAAAGAGGGTTGGTATAACTGTATATAAAATAGTATCATTGCATACACTTTATAAGATGTCTCATAAACTTGACTTTATAAGATATTTTGTAAAAGTATTTAAGATATCTTGTATAATATCAGATTATTACATGGCATTTTTCATATCGCATGTATTATCAGCCCTAGGTTCAATATCAGCCCAAGAGCCGCATGGCTTGAGGGCTGATATTGGCCGAGGGCTGATAATACATGTGATATGAAAAATGACATGCTTTGATCTTTTTATCATATGCTTCAACAATGGAGAAAAATAACAGATTAATATATTGATCTTTTTACGTGGTTCTTAAATAGCAGTTCAAAGAGTGAAATATTATAAGTTACATAGTGTGCTAGTGACCTAATACTGTATATATGGGGTCAGTAAATTCCATATGGGGTGAGAGCAAAGCTCGAATCCCCATATGGAATTTACTGACCCCATATATACCGTATTACATCACTAGCACACTATGTAACGAATTTATCTTACCGACTATCTTAACGTGTGAAATTTAGACTAGTGACCTATCAAAATGAGCACTGAAGTCTTCAATACTTTTAGCATTAAGAAACTTCTCTCATTGATCCTACAAAAACAGCTGCCAACAATAACAACTTGTTAGGTTTGAATGTGTTTTATGAATTCATTTCAATCTTAATCATCAATTTCTTCGTCTGTTGAAATCTTTAAGATGTTTTCTCAATACCGTTTTGTTTTTATAAAGGGATGCAACACCACTACTAACCGTGTATGAAATAAGCCCCGCCTCCTTTCTAACCTTATATGGAATATAAAGGGGACGTAACTCCACTACTAACCGTGTATGAAATAAGCCCCGCCTACCTTCTAACCTTATATGGAATATAAAGGGCTGAACTCCACTACTAACCGTGTATGAAATAAGCCCCAAATCCCTACTAACCTAATATGAAATATACATAGTCTCCACGCGGACGCTTTAAACCAATCATATTCCTAGAAATGTATAGGAGGTAAGATAATCACGGATGACAGACCCCAAATGTTGTACAATTGATATGAAATCTTTCTATCATATGCCTCAACAATGAAGAAAAAAAACCAGTATGGTATATTTTAATACGGACGATAAAAAAATAATTCAACAATATACATAATAAACACTGTTTGGAAAAGTCAACATTTTTAAAGTAACTTTCTTAATTATGTTAAAAATGCATTTATTTAATCATTTGTTTATTGTTTGTTTTTTTTCCATTTTACACAATATACTTTCCAGTATCCAAATAATTGTTTTGTACCCTTCTTTGTAATGTTTTTCACTGAAAAGGTACCATTGAGATGTATTTTCCAGAATTTGCCGAGTATTACCGGAATGCCATGCGATAACGTTACGGAAAGGCATGTGATAAAAGTCGAAGCATGTGATAAACTTTTCATATCAGACCGCTAAGCACCAATTCAAAAAAATATGGAATATACGTAAATGTAATGCTATTATCATATGGTAAAAATCATATGTTATTAAGTCTAAGTATATGATAATATATTTTATATCTTTCATGAGATATCTTATAAAGAAGTTTATAAAGATATCTCATAAACTTTACAAGATATAAGATTTTCAAGATATCCAATTAGGAGCTTACTGTTTTGAATTTGCAGATTTGGAGCCATCAATCATGGATTTGATGGTCGCAAATTGAGTTTACTAGCGACACGTTAGCGGAGCCAGTAAACGGATATTTGCGACCATCAAATCATAGATTGATGGCTCCAAATCTTCAGATTGATATATACCCTGAAAATGACTTTATCCAATGAAATTTGACGTACGTACGTTACAACGAATGTTGCATTAGAATGAATGTTATAGGACATCTGATATAATTTATAAGATATCTTATAAAACAATTTTATAAGTTCTCTTATTGTCCCCCACCCGAGGGGACATAGAAATACCGGTGTCAGTGCGTCCGTCCGTCCAAAATCAGTTTCTGGACTGTAACTTTTGAACACCTTCATATAATTTTTTCAAACTTACACAGTTGAATGTTTATTAGGTAAGGAAGATCCGTATTGATTTTGATGTTTATAGGTCAAAGGTCGAGGTCACAGATACTTAATGATGTTGAATTTTCAGCTGACAATCGGTTTCTGGACTGTTACTTTTGAACACCTTCATATTATTTCTTCAAACTTACACAGTTGAATGTTATTAGGTAAGGAAGATCCCTATTGATTTTGATGTTTCTTGTCGTTCAAAGGTCAAGGTCACAAGTGCTTTATGGAAATATTATATTTTAGCACCAGTGGGGGACCCCGGAGCCTCCTCTTGTTTAGTTTATAAGATATCTTATTTATTTTATAAGATATCTCATAAATTAGATATAAGATATTTCATTAACTTTATTTGATATCTTATCTTTTTATTCAGACATAGGAGCCCTATAGTAATCAGCTTTCCGTCTGTCCGTCACAAACAGTTTTCACAAAATAAATCAAAAAGGCTATCACAAATCAATGTGAAAGTTTGATGGCTACCTATCAAAAAGCAGGGATATCACTAGTGAGCAATGACTCACAGCACATCTTGTTTTATATTATGTCTATCAGAATTCATTTAGTATCCAATCTTTTGTAGGCACTTGATAAAGTACCAGGGAATCGTTACAGGGTGAAGGTTGTTGACACAATCCTTGATTTAGATGTAACCAAGAATAAAGAAACAATAACCAATATTACATGTTTTTACAACTTTAGATTTGAGAGCAGTCATTTGAGGATGTGGCAGACATACAATATTGATGAAGGTATTACTTTTATATTCAACATAAAGAAAAAAACAGATTACAAATAACATATAGATTTAAACATAACACAACCACTGAAAATACAGGGTCTGGCTTGTACACAGGTGGGTAAAAGAAGTCTATAAGTACTCAACCCTCCTCCGAAATCCTGGTTCAGAGGTTAAAAGTATATAAAGACAATTAAAAGCAATACCAATACTAAATTCAATAAGCTCAGCACTTCATCTTAAAACATAAAAAATTAAATCATCTTAATAAAAAGGTTGCATTGAGCCTATTGATAAAAAGACCACAAACTCCTAGACTAGAATGGATGCTATAAAAATTCACGTAATTTTATATCATAACGACATAAAAAATCTATAGAGTTTATGATCTTGAAGTTGGTTATTTTTTTTAAACTTCCATATTGATCAATTTAACAAACAATAAAATGAATACAGGTTCTTTAATTACAATTTTCATTTCAGGAAAGCTTGTGACTTTAAAATCAACAAAGAATTCTGTGCAGTTAAAAGTACTCAATGACTGGACAGAGATGTCTTTTAATGACCTCATTACTGAAGGTAATTTTATAATTATTTCATTTACTAACTGTCATGTACAAAACTTAAGCACACTTGTAAGACAATGATCATTATTAAATTTTGTCACAACAACCGAGAAAACCAACACAAAACTCAATAAACATTGTTATGCATCATTTAAATTCCCTGCTTGTGGGTTACAGGATTATGGGTATCGACAGAATCTTATTATAGATAATCAGGCTGTCCATTGTTGAAAGAGAAATTTATACATGTTGTATCGTTGTCCTTTTTAGGTCACCTGGCCCATTTTGAGTCCGTCTGGCATAAACTTTTTCAAAAATCTTCTGATACAACTGGGCCAATTGGAACTGAACTTGGTTAATGTAGTAAATTTGAATTTTTCTATTTTTTTGGGAATCAATTTTTATTTTATTTATCCTCTTTTTAGGAACAGAACAGGCTTCAAAACAACAGAAGCAGACATTTATGTTCTATGGATGGCTGCATTGAAGAGTTCAAGAACCAGATTAGTCTTGATCAACACCTCCTTCAAGGCAGCTGTGAATATAAGCTAGAGAAAGGCCCATTAAAAGATCAGGCAAAAGTTCTATATGCCCAAAAGCTGTCAAATAATGTACATCATTGTCCTGATATGCAAGCAGTCTTACTAGAAAATGCATGTACTACAGACTTGAGTGCCAAAGAAATGTGATGGGCATTGAAAGTGAAAAAGAAAAAGATTTTCTTTGGCATCAAACAGAAAGAATTCATGACGGATTTATTTTATTTATCTTGAAAGGATGCAAGAAGCAGCCATATTGGATTCAACGACATTATATTTTCCCAATAAATAGGCGAAATAGAAAAAAAAAACGCCTACCTTAAACTACTTTTTAATAGCTTATATCCAAAATTGAAGCGTAAACAAAGCCCCAAAACATACTATGTTACAGTTTTACACTTGAAGTATTCATATGACGTCATGATGTTGCTATGAAGTTTATGTGCCAAAGAAGTCAACAACATTTTGTGGAATTTTTATTTTAAGCAACTATATGTCCAAATAAAAAACAGAAACAATATCTTTATTGGCTATTGCATTAGAATGGATATAACTGTATTGTATTTTAAGGTTTGTGGACGTAAATCTAGATTTTACTGTTGCAATTATCAGTTTACCTAGCTCTGCTACAGGTCGCTAGGTAAACTCAATTTGCGACAGTAATATCTACGTTTTATGTCCGAAAAGGTTAAAATACAATACAGTTATCTCCTTAATTACCTACACATGATTGCACCAATATGAGTTTAATATAATGAAATTTGCATGTACTTAGAAGGTGTTTTACTTTATTTTAAATATTTAAGTCGGACCAGCATTTTACCCACATTGCTTTATAAATAGCAAACTTTGTTGATCTGTATCAGTTCAAAACTAATATGCACAATCAGTTCTTTCTTCCCTCTGTATTCAATTACAAAATTAAATCTTTAAAAATGTAAAGATACATACTTAATTTTAGAAAGAAAAAAAAATTGTAAAATTTTCGAAACTCGGTTACCATAGCAACCATTTTTGTTAAATTTCATTAAACAAAACTATTTTTCTGGACTGAAAAATTTAACTGATCAATTTTGTTAAATTGTAAGAAATTTAATGCCATCTTTGTATGGTTTAAATATGGAAATTACTTGGATCATTATTGACTTGTAGAAAAATACAATTTACAGAATTTGAAAATCTTGTGTTTTTCATTCATTAAAAATATTTTTTGCAATTATTTGCCCATTGATTTTATTTTATATTCTGGAAGACCTATATTGGTTCTTTCTAAATATACCTAACATTTTACTAGGAGACGCTGCATTCAAGAAAAAAATTCACTTGAATACCCTGTATTTACGCATTTTTCACTGAAATCCAAATTTGCCATTTTAGCATATCTTTACTAGCTGGCAGCAAAATAACTAATAATGGTAAAAGTAAAACATATGTGAATTTCAAACAGTTATATTATATTATTCAGAAAAAAAGGATATGTTACACATAAATCAAGTACTAAACAGTGCAAAATGTCGTTTTTTCACTTTTTCAAGAGTTAAAATATGACCTTTTATTGCTAAAATCAACCTATGTGGTTTCCATGGCAACCGGAGTATTGCGGCCCAATTTGTTACCTGTTATTGCCTTTAGGTATGGTACTGGCTATTATATAAAAGTTTCATCAAAATCTGAGACCATGTGTGCCAGACCCTATTAGAATTTCTTTGGTGGTTACAGAGAATTGCTCTTAATAAGCTGCAAATGGAAACCAAAGAGTTCTTCGGGGAAATATTTGCTACTTATCGGGACTCATTTTCAATACGATCTCTCTATTTTACAATGAACGTTAAGCATTTTAGCTTCCATTGCCTACCAGTGAAGCACAGGTTTGCCAAACATAAATGGTCGGCGGTTGTACGTTCATCTTGCCTCATCTTGTCTGCACAAAAAGTTCATACTTTGGCCATATCATTCCAAATTCTGTGTTGTATTTATCTTTTAGGTTTTGGTTGGGTTCGTGTTGCTCAGTCTTTGGTTTTTCTATGTTATGTTTTGTGTACTGTTATTTGTCTGTTTGTCATTTTCTTTTTTATCCATAGCGTTGTCAGTTTATTTTCGACTTGTGAGTTTGAATGTTCCTTTGGTATATTTCGCCTCTTTCACAAACAAAAGGAGCTGAATTTATATATTTTACACTATACTTCGTTCAATAAAAGGGTTTATCGTTCATGAGACATATATAGAAAGCAGTTTTGTATCTTCGATTAATGACATTTACAGCTGTGCAAGATGGCGAAAATTTACAAAAAAAAACTCAATTTAATGCATATGATTGTCAAGGTATGTTTTAGATATATTTTTGAAGTATTAAGCAATTATATACACATTTTTGTTTTCCCTTAACTTCATCTTTATTACAATACATACAATCTATGTATAACAGATTCCGAATTGCTTTCTTCATTCCTAATCAAAGGAAAAACAATTATGTTTGATACACAGTCATTTTTTTAAACCAACGAAACGAAACAAAAGAAACAAACAAAAGAAAAAAAAACTCAAGAGGAACCGCACTCTTTATTATCCACTCAGCTTGTCCAAAAATATGTGACCTATATTATTCATACGGTTGTGAATGACCGATGAGCATTAACAACATATTGGTTCGTATTTACTTGGAGGATAGACAATAACGAATATAAATGTTTTTGTTTCAATTTAAATGGTAGATAGTATTAGATTAAGCGCATGTCCAAACTTTAAGTTTTATTTTCATTATAACAAGTTTGTGAGTTGCTTAGCATAAAGCCATATTTTCATCTCTTATCCCTACAAGTTGGAGGTTTAGCCTACCATGTCTCAGGAAAATGCCAGTGCCAAGTCAAGAATATGACGGTTGTTTTCCTTTTGTTCCGTTGGTTGATATCTTGACTGGTTTTATTGAGTTGTTTTTTCGAATTTCTCTTGGAGTTCGTTATTTTTGTTAATACGAGTTCGGTATTTTTGTTGATACTTTTTTTTTGTCATAGTTAATCATTCCTGGCTTTGAGTTTGAGAATAAAACATGTTGGGCATGATGAAAACATGAAAAGACCCTTTTGGAATACCTAATATAATTTCAATATAAACATTTCAATCAGCCTGACCATTCTATTGTTTCTATGAAAGTCCGGATTATTGAAATAATATATCATTCAACAAATGAGCCCATATTGAGTACACCATATCGTTTACAAAGAGAAGACTTTTGGATAAGAGAGTTGGGAATAGCCATTCCCTATTGATGCAATGAAAAAATTGATGGTATAAGTATTTTGTCTAGTCGCAGGTGTAGTACTGTCAATACATTACAATTATTTAATACTTCTGCTCGACGAAATAGAAGTCATGGTCACAGAAAATATATACCACGTTCTGTGCACACCGTGACAATTGATAGTCTGTTAACTTCTGTTCAAAAACCTTTAGGAATTTATCATATCAGAACTAAATTATACTCCATTCCATTGTCAAAACTTTTTTTACTATTTCAAGAGGCCCAAAATACTTCCGTTATTGATTCTCGTTCTGTTTTGTATAGATTAGTTGCAATAATCATGGACATTGCTAACCATAGACTATTCAAACCCGTATCGACTACATCCAAAAATGAGGAAAAACGTAATCTTTTATGGTTGAATTCGCCAATAAAGGTTTAGATGCTGTAAATATTAGCAATATTTTCCACCAGAAATCTGTAAAACAAACTATACCTGATTACTTCAAATATAAAGCTACACCTGTTATTTCTTATACTTACACCAAGTCTATTGCATCCAAGAGGGTTTTAGAGGCCTTTAACCTCAAAGATGTGAAATCCAAGCCTCTGGATTGTTCATGTGCATCGTCACAATACAATTATAGTCCAGCTGGTCATGTTATTACTGGCGATCTTGGCATCGTTACCAATGAACAACCAAGAGAGTTGTTAGCCAAGGGACCAAAATACAGAATTCCCCAGCCCATCAACTGGAAAAAGAACTTCAGGTTACTGATGGATGCAGTTGAGGACTATGCAAGAAAATGGGTAACTCTCCACAAGAGACCAAATGACACATAAATTAATAACTATAGGTCACCGTACGGCCTTCAACAATGAGCAAAGCCCTTACCGTACAGTCAGCTATAAAAGGCCCCCAAATGACAATGTAAAACAATTCAAACGAGAAAACTAACGGCTTAATTCATGTACAAAAAATTTACGAAAAACAAATATGTAACACATAAACAAACGACAACCACTGAATTACAGGCTCCTGACTTGGGACAGGCACATACATACAGAATGTGGCAGGGTTAAACATGTTAGCGGGATTCCAACCCTCCCCCTTACCTGGGTCAGTGGTGTAACAGTACAACATAAGAACGAACTATAAAAATCAGTTGAAACAGGCTTAACTCATCAGATGGATAAAAATACAAATACTACAAATACAAGTGGAAATGGCCGGGTGCTTGTACATCCAAACAACAAAAAGACACTAAGTACAGATCTGAGATTACTCGCATTAACTGACAGCTAGTTCAAAACCACTAACAACTAATAAAACAATCATGCATCTAAGACTAAATTATCAATCCGTACACATTCAACATCTAATGGATTTAGTGTAAAGACGTCATAAACAGTCAGAGAAAAAACATGACCTTGTGCAATGCCAAGATACAGGTATCGACAGATTGTAGATCCATGAATGAATGAGTTTGGGAGACCAAATTTTATAAGGGCTTCATACATAAAGCTCCATTCTAATGAATCAAAAGCTTTTGAAAAGTCAATAAAAAGTAATGCACCATTAATATGAACGGTTTCAGCATAATCTCTAATGTCTTGGATTTGGCGTAAATTAAAACCACTATATTTATTTTTTATATAACCATTTTGAACGCCATGAATTATTTTCAACAGTATTGGTTTTAAACGTTGGGCTATTGCATATGCAATGAGTTTTGTTTCTACATTTAATAGCGTAATTGGTCTATAGTAATTTAATGACAAAGGGTCTTTTCTTTTGTAAATTAAGGATATTATACCTATCTTTTGTATGGTTGTTAGTTCTCCTTCTTCATGGCATTTATTAAAAACTTCAACTGTAAATTCTTTTAAATTACTCCAAAAAGTGCGATAAAACTCTACACTTAGCCTATCTATTCCTGGAGATTTATTTAATTTCATTTTAAATATTGCATTAGTGCATTATTCTACTGTTAAGGGTCCTCCCAAGGAATCACTTTCTACTTCAGACAGTTTGTGGTCAATGTTGGTCTCATTTATATATTTTTAATATCTTTTAAATTCGAAGAAGTGCTTTTATATAAATTTTCATAGTATGATCTTTCTATGTTTAAAATTTCTGCGGGTTCTGTTACTATTTTCCCTTGTTTATTTTTAAGCGCTGTAATACTCTTTTTTGTTTGTCACGATTTTTCAAGGCCCAGGAAGAATTTAGTATTTTTCTCTCGCTCTTCTAACCATTGTACTCGAGATCTTATTTGTGCACCTTTAACTTTCACGTCGAAGGTCATAATGTTATTAGGTGCATACATTAACGACATTTGGTCTTTGGTGGAGAGTTGTTTCAGTGACATAATTTTGCAACACATCTTCTTATTTGTTTTTTGTTTATTGTTTTGTATATTAATCAATCCGTTATTTTTCTAGTTTTAATTGTTTTACACTGGTCGTTTTATACCTTTTGGTCTTAATAGAATACTATTTGTGGGGTTAGCCAAACGGTAACATGTAGTTATTAACATTAATGACATTTAGTCTTGGATAGAGAGACTTGTCTCATTGGCAATCATATTATGATACTACACCTCTGGTCGTTAGGTTACTGTCTTGTTGACCAATACCCATCTCATAAACAAACATGACAAACCATATTGTAAAAAAATTCATTTATAAAATAATTCAATTAGAAAGTAAAAATTAGACTTTATTCCACGCAAGTAAATAGCATGGGATTACAAACATAGGAGGAGTTTCTAAATCAAATTTGGACGAATTAATTACTTTGACACTTGATGTATTTTGCCGTTGTCACTTTCTTTTACGGTATACATATTACCCTTGCTATCGTCAGTTTCTACGTTTATGAGAAGTCCCTTTTCTGGTACCCTGACAAAACACATTTGTCCCAAACCGACAAAGCTGAATTTGGTTGAAAGTCTGTAAATCATTAACAACGGGATCAAAGGTTTGCATTTCTGTAACTGTGGATGATTGTTTGTGAAATAACTCCTCCGGATACAAACTCTTCTAGCACCGACCAAAAATGTTCCGAATTGGGATCATATGTTTCTTTTGTTTTGTTTCCTTCTTGTTTAGTAAAAAACCTTCCAAATCTGCAATTTTTGTTTGTACAAAGGGCTTGTAACGTCATAATGCTATTTAACTTTGCAAACGTCTATACTTTCGCGAACAAACTCATTTTCGCGAAAAAATGCAATTTAGCGTATTGATGCATCGAACTTTAGTGTGGTTCATTTAATAGCACATACCAGCGCACTTTAGCGTATCAATCTGTCGCACTTTAGCGTAGGCCATCGCACTTTAGCGTGACCATTGCACTTTAGCGTGACCATAGCATTTTAGCGTCCCAATTGCAATTTAGAGTCCTACATATATTTAATTTTCAGAAAGTGCCGTTTATGATCTTCAGGTTTATCGATACGCGGGAACAGCCTATGATGGCAAAAAGCTGTAATTATACGCGCATATTCATAGAGTGGGCTGAAGAAAGAGATTGTGTCACACTCCTTGAAAATGTCATGTAATTTACTAATTGGCAATTGATCCAGTTTACATAATAATTAATGCCTACCATGTTAAGTTGTTATGATATATTTGTTGAACTAACTGTTAAATGGGTATTTTTATATATCTACATAAGGAGTTTTCGATAACATTTTTTGATTAACGAAAGCATTTATTGTAAGAGGACATCTGATTCATTTCATTGGCGCTGAGTTATTTATGACGGTTTATTTGATTTGATTTGATTTTTGGTGTTTTTACGCCACTTGTAAGCACCGCTTTTGGGCTATTTCGTGGCGGCCAGTTTTTATTGGTGGCGGAAGCCGAAGTGCCCTGAGAAAACCACCGACCTTGGATAGGAAAACTGACAATCCTAGTCAATAAAGATTGGAGTCGAGTGCACCTGCACGAGCGGGGTTCGAATTCACAAACTCAGTGTTGACTGGGTAGTGATTACAGTAGTGACTATTTAGACCACTCGGCCACCGAAGCCCCCGGCTTATTTGAACACAGTTTCAAATGAACTAAAACATCTATTTTTTTTCAATTTCCAAAACTATATGAGATTCCCAGGCTGATGCTGGTACCTGGTCTACAATGGACTTATTGCATATCTATCAAGTACATACTAAGAGAAAACATCCTGTCAAGTTATAATGATATAGTTGTTGAACCAACAGTTTAATGGGTCTTTTTGTATATCTACATAAGGAGTATTTCATTCATTTTTTTGATTATCGAACGCATTTATTTTAAGACGACACATGATACATTTCATTGGCGCTGAGTAGTTTATACAGGTTATTTGAAAACCGATTAAAATGTACTAAAAACCGCTATTTGCTCTTTTAGAAAGTGTAATTTGATCTTGTAATGCATTTAGTTGAGAATTGTCTGTATTAGGGTTTTTTTCTTTTAAAGTTTGATTATGCAAGTCCCTACCAAACATATCATGCGAGGCGTAGCGGTTTATATAAGGCGTAGTTTCAAAATGACGGTGCATTTATTATAATGATGCAACTTTAATAATTCTATCTATGAAAACATTATAGAGCAGATAATTTTAGATTTCAAACACTTTGAAAGCTTTTTTTTATCAATTTATGGGGAATTAATTTCAATTTCAAACAAAAAAGGAAATCTTAAAAAGAAATTAAAGTGGTTTACCTTCTCCACAAATACTTCTAAACGATATTTACATAATTGAAGGGACTATCTAAAAACAATCTTTGATTTGTAAGCGTTTGATTTACTTTCAATTAATATATCATTTTTTACCAGGCTTCAACTTATGAAGTAAATTATCTTTCAATCTACCATGCTAACATAACAACGACTTCTTTTGACTTCTAATATAAATGTCTAATATTGTTTTCTAAACCTGAGTCAAAAAATATGATGTTGCACTTTAGAAATATTCAATTTCCTAACATTTAGAAAACATGTGATTCAAATAATTATAACATTCACACGACGAAATATTTATTCTTTAAATAAACAAACTGCTTATCTTAATGATACTTGCATTCTTATGGAAACTAACATACTTTACATATTTATGAAGGCAAAAGCCTGGAAATGTATGTTTTATGGGAGACAGTCTTATGTTGAAATATTAAACCCTCTAAAACTCGTAAGGGTATATTCATGAATGTGTATAACTGTATTCTTTAATTTCATGCTATTTTTATATGTCTCGATCGGTGTTAGAAAAATATTTCCTATCTCCATGATCTCTAGAGAAAATTTGTTCTCGGCAAATTGTTAATCGAAATTTCAATTATGACATCAAATTTTCTTGATTTCTTCTGAATTTCCTAACGTGACGTAATGAAGAAAGGCGACCATGCATGATGACGTAACATATAAAGAACATAACTTTTTACATTTTTTTGAAGACGAAGATTAAAGTTGTTAATATATCTTAAAATCCGTAGACAACAGATTTTACCACTACATCTCGTGTGTTACGATATTTCTTCGTTCTCAAGAGTAATTTTTCAAAATATAACTATCTGGAGTGGAGAAATATCGTCATACACTTGATGCAACGGTGGAATCTATATTTCTTTTTTATTTCACACTATTGCTGTATACAATTTACTTAGTGTACAGCATTGCACTAAGTATCCTTGATATATTAGTTATTAGGTATCCAGGGAGAATATCTAATAAGAGTAAATTGATATTACATTAAAATATTACAATATTTTAAATAATTTCATGTTTACTGGAGTATTCCACTTCTATCCGATAATGGTTTTTCATAATTTTTAATATACAGCGTGTTGCCATCATCATCTTTGATTTGATGTTCTGGATTATTTTAACTGAATTTGAATAACTACGGAATATAATTTTTAGACAAATTGTCCTTTGTTTACAGGTAAGTTGACCATAATCTTCTTGATTTTTGTATCATAAGCAAAGTTTGCACTTATTTGAACTTTGTGCAGTTCTGACTAAAATATAAACAAACTACTCAGGCAGACATGATTATACACAACATCAGCATATACAACACAAAGTTACAAAAAAAGAAAAAGAAACAAAAAAAGAAGAAAAACAAAAGGTGTGTATTATACAATAATATATCATTTAAACATGTGTTGAACATAAAAGTCACCTGATCATGACATGCTCGCGTCATGTGACTTCAGGGATATTGGTTGGGTATTATGTAAATATGTTTTGATATGTTTAAAGTTAAAACTTTTATGATTGTTTTATGAAGTTGAGGGTTTTTATAATTAATTTGCATTTTTTTCGATTAATTACATTATTGACTTCAACAATATACTGTATTTCTGCTTTAAATATTTTTTAAATATCTATTTTTTTTCTTTTTGATCAGAGATATAATATGATTTATAGATAGAAAAAAATTATTATATTCAAAAGGTAGTTAATTTCATAGTAAGCTTCATCATTTATTTTAATTCATACTAAAAGATTTTCCATATTTAGAATGCTTTCATTGAAACCTAAGAAGTTAAGTAGGTTTAATATTTTTGATATAAAATCATTGTTGTAGCTGCAAGAGAGAACAAAATGTTCATAATCTTATTTTATACTACAATGATTACATTAATTATCTGAGATTATTTTCGATTTTACTAATTAATCATTGCATGGAAGAATGAAATGAATTAATTTCCATCTAAACATTTTCAGTTTATTGTCAGGTACTAAGTAAGTAGTGAAAAATAAAGTTAAAACAATTTTCTAGTTTAAAATATAAGTTTATGGCAAACAATTTTTCCCAAGTTATAACTCCTATTGGTTTACCTGGTTTGTTGTCATTTATAATAATGTTATAAGTTGGTATACTACTGTTGCCTTTATTTGTACTCATTTTAGAATTGATTTCTTTCTTAAGCATGATTTTTAGACTATTTATGGTTTTATGAATATTGACTTTGGTTTTAATTGAATTATCTTGACTTATTGTGGTAAGCCAATGATTTGGTATTGCTTTTTTAATGCAAGATATCTGCCTGATCCAATCTTGTTTATTTTTTAGTTTAGAAAGTATATATGTTTCTAAAATTTTACCTCTATCATCTATGATATCATTTATGAAAAACAAGTTGTTTTTTGCCCATTCTTCTAAAAATAAACATTTTCCATTTAGTCTGATTAAATTATTTCCCCATATAAACTGTTTTCTTATTTGCAGAAAGTCTTGAGGGTATGTTGATGCACCTCCTTTAACACAAATCCAAGTTTTAATAAATTCTTGGTAAAATTCTGGTAGACTTTTGAAAACTGTTTTATCTAGATCCTTTATATTTTTTAGATTCATTTTAAAAATTATCACATTATTACCTAATTTATTTAAATAAAATTTTGGGATAACTGTCGAGTTGTCCTTTTCAGTATTAAATAATTTTGTTATCCAACCTATGTGAATGGAATTTATAAACATATCAATGTCTATCATTTTAGTCCCTCTTTTTTATACTCTGTTGTAAGTGTTGATCTTTTAATTTTATCTCTTTTACCATTCCATATAAAATTGTATATGAGGGTTTTGAATTTTTGTAACAAATCTTTTGGTATGACAGTATTTGATACTATGTATGTTAAGTTTGGTAGAATTAAAGATTTAGTGACTACTATTCTTCCTAATATACTTAGTTTTCTTTTACTCCAGTTAGCTATTATTTTTTTACATTTCAGTATTTGTTTTTCAATATTTTGTTTTTGACATTCTCATTTATTGTGCCCAAAATAAATTCCCAAACTTTTGTTTGGATTATTACACCAGTTAATATTTTCATATTTTTCTTTACAATGTTTTAATTTGCCAAGCCATATTCCTTCAGTTTTAGTTCTATTAAGTTTAAGACCAGAAAAGTTGCCAAATATTTCAATTAAATTTAATGCTTCTGTGATGTCTTGTTTAGATTGTAAGAACAGGGTAGTATCATCTGCTAGTTGACATATTTTTAGGGTATTAATGCTATTATCTAGCTTAATTTCTAATCCTTTGATATTTTTATTTTCTCTACTTTTTTATTGTTATTATTTCTACAGCAAGAACAAAAAGTAGCGAATATAACGTACAGCCTTGGTAAATTCCACGAAATGCTTTAAAACGACTTGAAACCCAGCCTTTGTTAGTTATACATCCTTTAATATCTGAATACATTAGTTGAATCCATTTTAGAAAATTTTCTTTAAAACCAATTTTTTTAAGTGATCCACTCAAGAGAGTCAAAAGCTTTGCTAAAATCTAAAAATAAAACAGCTCCATCTATTTTAAAATTTTCTGAGTAGTCAATAGCATCCTGTATCTGTATAATTTGAAACCAATGTACCTATTTTTTATATATCCTTTTTGATCAGAGTGTACACTTTTATGAAGTAAAGGTTTGAGTCTTTGCGCCAGTGCATATGCCAGAAGTTTTGCATCATAATTCAAAAGCGTTATAGGTCGATAGTTGTCAAGCGACAAAGGGTCATTTTTGTTATAAATTAATGATATAATACCTATTTTTTGTGTTTGATAATTGTCCTCTAGTATAGCAATGATTAAATGTAGATACTATTAACTTTTAATTCCTCCCAAAACTTTCTGTAAAATTCATCATTTAGTCCGTCTAATCCTGGGGCACGGTTTAGTTTCATTTAAGATAGCTTCTGTGCATTCTTCTACAGTTATTTCTCCTTCGCAATCGTCACTTTCACTTTCATTTATTTTTTTTTGTTTTTTAATATCATTTAAATAATTTTGTGTTTCTATTAAGTTTTGATTTCTTGACGTATATTTTTTCTTAATCTCTAGTTATCTTCCCTTTTTCATCATATAATTGTGTTATGGTTTTTTTGCTTTGCCTAGATTTCTCAAGACCTAGATAATAAGCTGAATTTTTTCACCCTCTTCCACCCATTTTGCTCTAGGTCTAATTTGGTTACCCTTTATTTTTTCAAAATATAGCTTTCCGAATTCTTCTTCTGTATTTTCTATTGTTTGTAATAATGTTTTTTAGTTATATTATTGTTTATAGTATCAGCTTGGATATTAAGTCTTTGTAAGTCTTTTTCTAAAGTGTCTATTTTATCTCTTTTCTCTCTAGCTTTGGATTTTCAATAGTTAAAATTATCCCATAGTATGTCGAGATCGGGATAGTTTGTACTTTTATCTTTATAATTGGTTATCAAATAAGAAATTGTTTTCACATAGTCCTCATTTTCTAGATTGACTGCGATTGGTCTATAGTGCAGTTTGACATGTCATCTGGCTGTGCGCTATCTGTTGGTTGTTGTATTTCATCTCCATTAATGTCATCATTATTATCTGAGTTTGACTGATGTGATGGATAGTTACTAGTATCATCTTCATTGTAATCTGTGTTTTCGCCTTGAATCGCCTTTAGTGCAGTCTATCTGTTTATGTCCAGATTCACCACAATTGCGACATTTCCAGTCATTTTGACATTCCGAAGCACGATGAACTACTTCCATGCCTTTACTGCATTTTGCAATGCTGTCACTTTGACTTCTGTATAGCACGGTTCCTCTATATTTCCCAATAGGTATGTTTTTTAGAATAGGCTCCTCTAATGGACCTTGACATATAACAATCCTGTCTCCGGTTTGACAGTCCGTTAACGTGTTTTCATATCGGTGTCGTTCTCTGAAATGTTTTAGAATAACACATTTGTACCCCTCCAGCACTCTTAGAATCTGTCCATCATCTGCTGAGAGTGGTACATCTTTGACACGAATCTTAATATCTGTTGAGTTTTCATATGACTTAACTCTTGGATTTCTCGAGTAGACTAATACTGACCTACCACGAAGTTTTAAGCTATTATACAGTAATAGTTCCCTCTCCTTTTCATCGTCTAAGTATATCCGCCAAAGGCCACGGATTCTTTGTAGGCCTTTGATGCTTCGTTTTTGCATTACTTTACCAACAGCTTCAAACATTTCATTCATAGTCAAGTATAGACTATTTATAGGATTTGTAACGCTACCAAATAAATCTGATTCCTGAGAGAATACAGGTTTAACAGAAGAGATGAAATCAGATTCGTAAGACTTGGGTCTATTTTTGAATGCTTCAGCATAAGACGACATATTGGGTGGTTCTAGAGTATTTGATTTGGTCATTATTTATCTTGTACTTCGTCCGAGATAATATGATAATCTAACAAAATTTGTTATTGTATGTGATGTTAAATCTATAAAGGATCTAATTCAACACAATTTTCATCTGTTTCACAGGATAAATCAAGTAAACAAAGTATATTTTTGTGGACAGTTTACAAACCCGTTACCGTAGTCAGGGGTCGTAACTCCTTTCTTAAAATCTATATTTCGTATTATTGGCTGTTCCTGTGTTACACGTATATCGCTGAAAAAATTGTTGGTATAGTTTCATTGGTGAGGTTTTATTGACAAAATGAATGTAGTCCTTGTATAGTATTTTGAATTGATATTTAATAACTGTTCATTAGAAAAAATGTGATGAAGAATGCACCAATGCTAAGAATCATCCAGACTTTAAATTCAGTATGTGTACAAAATGTGACGTAATTTTCATAGATAACGGCGTTTTTCTATCAATGACGTTATACCTCTATTAGCCTGGAAATGCCAAAGCGGGTCACATATTAATTTTAGTTTTATTTTCTTTTGCTTGGTATAAAATGTCTAGAAACATTCAAATGCAAATAGGTGTATTACAAAATAGAATAATTATAAATATATAAAATAATATATAACTCTTGAATCAACGTGATGTTACTTGATGAATGATAAGGATAAAGTAATATGAAAACTATAAAGCAGAAATATCAGTTATGCTAACTCTGTTGTAATAAATATTGTCGAAATTCAAATACTTTGACCATAAATAACCATTTTAAAACTAGATATGTTATTTAAAACTTATTAATTAGTCAATACCTCACTCACACTTGCAGCTACTACTTTGTAAAACGTCACCAGTGTCTGAGCAGAAAGTTGATGAACCAGGGGTATGTCAAAGAATGTCGCGTTCTTTTTCTAAAAACGTTCATCGGAAGATACCAAGACCTTGTTGATAAATATTCCGTATCAACTTCACAAATAATACACGATGGTCTTGAAGTATAGATTCTGGGAACTGACGTTGTTTATAATCTTAATAACATGTTATAGTATTCTTTTATTTGTCTTTTTAAATATTACTTTTACTGTTTAGTGTATTTTTTGTGATATCCATTTGACGTGGCTCGGTACTTGTACATCCCGTCATTGTGTTATTGTGCTATGGTAAAATTTTGTATTTTTGTCTTTCATTTTTGCTTATGTGTTTTGTCTATAGGTCCTTTTGTGTTTCTTTGTTACATATTTGTTTGTTTTAAAGTGATTAAGATTATTACACAATGTTGACTGTTGTTCCCCTATTTTGACATTTTTACCTATTATGTCTGTTTGTTTTGTTCACACATCGTTGTCAATCTAATGGAATTTTATGCGACTGTCATACAGGTGAGAGGTTTAGCTAGCTATAAAACCAGGTTTAATCCACCATTTTCTACATAAGAAAATGCCCGTACCAATTCAGGAATATGACAGTTGTTATCCATTCGTTTGATTTGTTTGAGCTTTTGATTTTGCCATTTGATAAGGGACTCTCCGTTTTGAATTTTCCTTAGAGTTCGGTATTTTGGTGATTTTACTTTTTATCCGAATTAACAAATATGCATAAAATGCAATAGGCCTGTTAGACCGAGGTAAGGCTTTAATTCTTAAGTGAATATCTCATGATGAAACTATTTCAAATGCAATAGATTTGTAGCCCTAAGGCAAATATGAATATGAAAATACTGGAAATCAATCTTAACAAAATGCAATGATGATTATGATATAAAAAATGGGCTGCTTTGGCAAAAGTGTTTGAAGGACAGTATAATTTATGAGACTGGCAAATACAAAGGTTTTATTTGTATATTAATTTACTTCTCATTTGCTAAAATAGTCTTTGGGTAAGAATATATTTTCCAAAACAGAGTATTGTTTTACTTAATATATTTATAAATCAACTTTGACCCGGACACGTGTAGTATATGCATCACACAAATGATTGATTCTTGTCTTTTGGATATAGAGATCCAAATATTTCGAGCATGTTCTGGATAACATCAATGTGATAAAACTTTGATTTGCACTTACTACTAAGTATGTATTCAGTAAACATATAAAATTCTAACTCTTTTTATGGAAATTTATTATGTATTTATATAAATAAAACTAATGTATTTTTTTGTCATTTGTGGTAAGAATTAATCATATGAGAAACTACCAAGTTTAATATCAAAGGTTAATTTGCATCACTAGCTGGTATGTAAATACATCTAATATCAGTCGTCAATGTACACATAATCCTTAGTCCACTCGGAGACATTCACCACTAATCATGCCACTCTGAGCACTCAGTAAGAACACTACGGCATTAACTACGTCTGCTATCTCTGAAAAAGCATGAATTTAAAGATTTTTTAGGTTTGAAATAACGGGCAATTTGTTTGGCTTTTTCATGATTTTACGAATAACCAGTTTTTTTTATTTAAATATTGAATGATTGGGGTTAATAAAGCAAAAATTCATCTTCCGATATTATCAAAGAGAGGTGAAAGATACTAAAGGCCCATTCAAACTCATAAGTGGAAAAAAAACTGACAACGCCATGGCTAAAAAAGAAAACACCAACAGACAAACAATAGTACACAAAACACAAAATAGAAAACTAAAGACTAAGCAACACGAACCCTACCAAGAATTGAAGGTGAGCAGATCCGGCTCCACATGTGGCACCTGTCGTGTTGCTCATGTTAGTACAAAGAATTTTACATGTAACATTCTAAGCGGATAATCTTTTTATTTTTTTTTTATATTTTTTTTCTGTTATTATTGAAACAATCTTTCATTTACTGTCATAAGGTGTTTGACTGAGGTAGGCATTTATGCAAAGACAAGTACATGTAGTACATATTTATAAAATACAGTCTTAATAAAATAAAGAACTGTGCCATGAGTGCATGATACGGCCTTCGCTTGTTCAACGAATAAAGTTCAATAACTCGTCAATATCAAATCAGACATGTATCAAGAAAACTAAAGGGAGCTTATTTTAATAGATATAAACCAGTCATCAAAGTTTCTTGAAAGTTTCTCTCAAATCACTTTTGAAAAATTGTCCAAAAACTGTAACCCCCATCCCCCCCCCCCCCCCCCACCCACCCTCTTTGATGAAAAAATTCCCAATACTCCAATCATGTAAAATCTAAAATTTAAAAAAAATCGAAAGAAAACTGATGTCAATATCTTTAAATAATTAACAGAAGTTTCATGGAAATTGTTCATAGCATTTTTGAGTTTTTGTCAGAAAACTGGAAAATCCCCGGATTTTTATGAATAAAATCCCATCATTCGGAAACGTAAAATCCGAAATTAATAAAAATCATAATATTTTCCTTGTAGTTTTATTGAGTCTAATGAATAAATGGATAAATCATTCTACTTATGTATCTTACCGGCGAATCTTCCCAATGGTGTCATGGGAAGCAACGGCATTAAGTAGTCCTTGATTGAACGAGCAATGTCTGTCCATACCACAGTGGGGTTAATCGAATTCACTTGTATCTGAAATTACAATGAAAAAAAGATTTATAATATACAGAAGACAATTGCTTACTTAAAAAAAACGTGCATGTTATAAATCAATTAATATAAGTTCCAATAAAGTAAGAAAATATACATCATCTTTAATATGAATATGTATTGTTATTTGAAAAAAATAGACGATACCAAAGTGACAATAAAATAAAACCATAAGTCAAAGAAAGACAGATAACACCATCAGTCGAAAAAATACCGATAACACCATGAGTCAAAGAAAGACAGGTAATACCATGAGTCAAAAGAAAACAGATAACATTATGAGTCAAAGAAAGACAGATAACACCATTAGACAAAGAAAAAAGATAACAACATGATTCAAAGAAAGACAGACAACAATAGGACTGAAAGGAAGACAGATAACATCATTAGTCAAAGAAAGACAGATAACACTATGAATCAAAGACAGACAGATTACACAATCAGTCAAAGAAAAACAAATAACACCATTAGTCAAAGAAAGACAGATAACATATGAGTCAAAGAACGACAGATAACACCAGAAGTCAAAGGAAGACAAATAACACCATTAGTCAAAGAAAGACAGATAACATAGGAGTCAAAGAAAGACAGATAAAAACATAACACATGAGTCTAAGAAAAACAGATAACAACATAATACTATGAGTCAAAGAAAGACAGATAACAACATAATACCACGAGTCAAAGGAAGACAGATAACACCACAGATAACACCATGAGTCAAAAAAAGACAGATAAAACCACAAGTCAAAAGAAGACAGATAACACTATAAGTCAAAGAAAGACAGATAACACCAGGAGTCAAAGAAAAAAGATAACAACATGAGTCAAAGAAAGACAGACAACAATAGGACTGAAAGGAAGACAGATAACACTATGAATCAAAAACAGACAGATTACACTATCAGTCAAGGAAAGACAGATAACATATGAGTCAAAGAAAGACAGATAACATATGAGTCAAAGAACGACAGATAACACCAGGAGTCAAAGGAAGACAAATAACACCATTTGTCAAAGAAAGACAGATAACATAGGAGTCAAAGAAAGACAGATAAAAACATAACACATGAGTCTAAGAAAAACAGATAACAACATAATACTATGAGTCAAAGAAAGACAGATAACACCATAAGTCAAAGAAAGACAGATAACGCAAGGAGTCAAAGGAAGACAGATAACACCACAGATAACACCATGAGTCAAAGAAAGACAGATAAAACCATGAGTTAAAGAAAGACAGATAAGACCATGAGTCAAAGACAGACAGATAACAACATAATACCACGAGTCAAAGAAAGACAGTTAACATCATAACACCATGAGTCAATGAAAGACAGATAACACCAGGAGTCAAAGAAAAAATAGATAACAACATGAGTCAAAGAAAGACAGATAACACCATAAGTCAAAGAAAGACAGATAACACTATAAGTCATAGAAAGACAGATAACACCATAGGTCAAAGAAAGACAGATAACACCATAAGTCAAAGAAAGACAGATAACACCATAGGTCAAAGAAAGACAGATAACACCATAGGACAAAGAAAGACAGATAACAACTATGAGTTAAAAAACGACAGATAACACATAAGTCAAAGACAGACAGATAACATATGAGTCAAAGAAAGACTGATATCAACATAACAAATGAGTCAAAGAAAGACAGATAACACCAGGAGTAAAAAAACCCAGATAAAACCATGAGTTAAAAAACGACAGATTGCATCACGAGTCAAAGAAAGATAGGTAACATGTAAGTCAAAGAAAGACAGATGACACATGATTTTGAGATAGCCAGATAACACATGAGTCAAAGAAAGACAGATAATACCACAGATAACAACCGCAGTCAAAGAAACACAGATAACACCAAGAGTCAAAGAAAGGCAGATTACACATGAGTAAAAGAAACTCATATAACACATGAGTCAAAGAAACACAGTTTACACCACTGATAACACCATCAGTCAAAGAAAGACAGATAACACCATGGTCAAAAGCAATAAGACAAATAATACTTCATACAACACTACCCAGACAATAAAGATTAAGCGACAATTACCACTCTGAAATCCGGTTGAACTCAATAAACCAGAATGGAAAGCAGTTCCTCGGAATTAAATGAGAATGTCGGACAGAAAAACCAACATGACAGAAGTCGACCCTTAACAAAAATGTGTACGAACAGTGTACACGTTGACCTAAGAATTAGGGTAAATACGAATTAAACAAAGTCTCAGCGTGATGAATACCCTCTTTCAGTAGCGTCCTTAATGACTAATCCATCGGTATGAATGAGATTTACTTACATTATGAGGTCCAAGTTCTAATGCCATACATTTAGTTAACATGTCAATAGATGCTTTTGTTGTAAAGTAAACACATCCATCAGGTGCAGTAGTTTCAGACATTATACTGGACATGTTAACAATACTTCCACCTTTTCCATTTTCTATCATCCTCCTAGCAATAATCTTAAGTAATGAGATTTTCAAAATAATCATTCACATTGAACCATTAAATAATACATTATGCAAATTAGAGATTTTTTTCTATATTCAATGGCAAATATGACCCTAAATTGTTCCCTTTTTAGTTTTCCTGAGACAAATATTCTATAATCGAAAGTAGAAAAGTAAGGTCAGATACTTATAAATGTTAAATGCGATATAGTTTATACTTAACAAATAGTACGATTAAATAGTAAACACTAACTGATTTATTGATAACTTCTTATTATCATCAAAGGGTTGTTGTACCTTGCACATTCATTTATTCTTACCCTATCAAATTTAATACAATAATTTCGATAGATGAATGAAATTTAAGATGATATCGGTCGAAAATCATTTGAAAGTTTGACAATCCTTTGACCACAATCAAAATAAAAAAAATACGTTTTTAAATATGAAGTGTAGCTTGTTTTGTACTAGATCGAAATTTTACATGTCTCTAACTCAGTTTTAAACTTAGTATGATCGAGTCAGTGATCCTGCAATATGTTTGTAACACGTCTGGTCCCATGTACCTAGTATTAAGTTCTTTGGTATTAGCATGGTATATATCGTTTATTCTTATCGTATACATTCATTCAATACATCAAGTTATTGGTATTAAAACTATAGTGTATGTTAAATCTCTTTCGGGCAATGTAGACCTTAGGTTTTAGTTGTTTTGTGTAATCACTTATAATTCTCGTCCCCTTGAATGTTAAATGTATTTAAATATTAAATCTTATAATTTCGATTGTCTGGTATCTGTTATTCTTGAACACAGTTAAACACACTAATAACATTAACCGCCGGTGTATATCCTGTGATTTCGCATTCAGCAGACATACTTTTGTAAAAACCAAGAGGGCTTTAACAATACAGACAGAATCCCGCTAGGTAAATTTTGCATTCAGGAGATATTCAAACTAAGTTTTGGTATAATAACAAAATTAAATGATTTAATAAAAAAAACAGTCTAAAATAATGGTTTAATCATTTTTTATAATGGTTTACTTTTATAAATTTTGAATTGGATGGAGAGTTGTCTCAATGGCACTCATACCACATCTTCTTATATCTATTAAATGTATCATTTAAACCATTGAATTGCTGAAGTGCTCCCTGCGGTGCGATTAGTCATATAAAATAAAACGTGTAATACTGTGATTTTTTTTTGCCATGATATTGCATTTGCTGTCATTTTATTGCAAGGTCGTATCTTCATCCATTGAAATACAACAGTACGAAAGAAAAATAATACATTACTAGTATGCAAATTAGATTTTTTTTTATATTCAATGGCAAATATGACCCTAAATTGTTGCCATTTAAGTTTTCTTGAGACACGTTGAAAGGTCAGATATTTATAAATGTTCAATGCGATTTAGTTTATAATAGTATGATTAAATAGTAAACTAATTTATTGATAACTTCTTATTATCATCATAGGGTTGTTGTACCTTGCACATTCATTTATTCTTACCCTATCAAACTTAATACAATAGTTTCGATAGATGGATGAAATTGAAGATGATATCAGACGAAAATCATTTGAAAATTTGACAATCCTTTGACCACAATCAAAATAAAAAAATACTTTTATATGAATTTTAGCTTGTTTTGTACTAGATCGAAATTTTTACATGTCTGTAACTCAGTTTTAAACTCTAGTATGATCGAGTCAGTGATCCTATAATGCGTCTATGGCACGTCTGGTGGACTGCCAGTCCACGATAACTAGTATTCAGTGCTTTGATATTAACGTGGTATATATCGTATATTCTTATCGTAAATTTTCATTCAATATACAAGTAATTGGTATTAAAATTATTATGTATGTTAAATCTCTTTCAGGCAAGGTAACCCTTAGGTTTTGGTTGTTTTGTATAATCTCTTATGATTCTGGTCTCCTTGAATGTTAAATAAAGGCAACAGTAGTATACCGCTGTTCAACAGTCATAAATCGATTAAGCAAAAACAAATCCGGGTCACAAACCAAAACCGATGGGAAACCAATCAACTTTAACAGGAAAACAACGGAACAACAGAAACACTGAACTGCTACATAAACAAACGCCAAAATACATAGAAACGGATTATATGATAACAACTGCCATATTCCGGACTTGGTACAGGACATTTTAAGAAAAAATGGTGGATTGAACCTGATTTTATAGCTAGTCAAACCTTCCGCTTATATGGCTTATGTTAAAAATTCCGCTAAAATGACAACATTACGTGACAGGAATACATAAAAAATAAACACAAGAACACTCAGGACAGAGAAATACATAAATAAATAATATAATAAAAATAGTACATTACAACATTTAAACCACAGACTAACAGTGGACATCTCTCATGAATTTACGACAGTACACCACTATACCACAATAGAATTATTAAACAGCACAAAATCAATCATGTTTTAAAATCAGTGGACAAATTCAAAGGGATTAATGATGAAAATGAATCTCTGAAATATAAGTGAAGTTAAAATTTAGGTTTAAATCTATTTATTGTGTTTAGTATCCGATTAGAAAGTCGGAATTCCAGCTAGCTGACGTTTTCGTGTGCTAATATTTAGCAGAATGTATACAGAACCATTCTAAAGAAATGAAGACAAAACGTACTGATTATGTCATTTTCTAGTAATACCCATTTGCTTAATTTTAATGGATTTCATAAGCATATATATCAATTATCGATTGGTATGTCATAGCAAACATATTAGGTCTCTCAACGTTTAAAACTCTATTCCACGTCTATACGAATACTAACTTAAAAGGAAACTAGACAAAGTGATGCCCCCGATTTCCAATCTTAAGTAACTGTGTTATAACTAAGTCAATGTAGGACTTTCTTTGAGATATTATCGACACAAATCATGCCCCCGCAGATGCAAAGTATTATTTTAAAATACACAAAGTTGAGCATGGGAGCACATATATCTATGGTTCATCATAGGAGGAGCTATCCGGAAACGCTATTTACCTCTTATGCAAGTATATACTCCATAAAATGACAAAGGTCAACTATCTCCCAAAAGAGCAAAAATAAATAAAAATCAAAACCATGACCACATGCACACCTTCAATATATGTACAAACAGCCAGCAATGTGAAAACTTCCTAACATTCAAACTGTAGGAGTTATCTGGAATAGCTATACACGTCTTATGCAAGTATATACTCAAAAAATGACAAAGTTCAACTATCTCCCAAAAGAGCAAATATAAATCAAAATCAAAACCCTGACCACATGCACACTTTCAATATATGTACAAACAGCAAGCAAAGTGAACACGTCCTAGCATTCAAACTGTAGGAAGAGTTATCTGGAATAGCTATGCACGTCTAATGCAAGTATATACTCCAAAAATGACAAAGTTCAACTATCTTCCAAGAGAGTAAATATTAATAAAGATCAAAACCCTGACCACATGCACACCTTCAATATATGTACAAACAGCCATCAAAGAGAAAACTTCCTAGCATTCAAACTGTAGGAGGAGTTATCTGGAATAGCTATATACCCATAATGTGACGAACGGACGGAAGGACGGACAGACGTACGGACGGACAGGGGTTAACCAATAACACCCCCAAACTTTCAGTTGCAGGGGCATACACAAATTATCTTATATCAAATCCACTACTGTATATAATTAGAATACAACAGGAATTACAGAAACATTTTGTCTGGTTTCATACTAGAAATTTCCGAATAAATGGCCATACCAAAAATATCAGATGCAATTATAAAATAACAACAGTATAGATATTACTTTATCAAAACGTCTACTGATCATGAGCCAATACAGGTTGACTATAAGTCCAATAGGGTATCATCCAACCACTGATCATTACAAGGCATTAAATATCATAATTATTCATGTAAATGTCTAGTTTATAAATTATGTCTTTGATTATAATAATTTTTGGATTCCTGTCGACCTTGTCGACCTTATATAGCTTTGTTTTTCTATAAAAAGCTTTTATATTGCTCTCATACATTTTATTTTTCTGAATTTTGAACATTTTGTCTTCAGCATATTCATTGGTGATATCGATAAGCAAGTGCAAAGTGCAATGAGGACAATTTCCTCAAAATCCGAGATATCTGAAAAATTTAGTGTAAAATCTTTAAAACCTGTCTTTTTAATTTTTTGTTAAAATTTCTACCAAAAAGGTAATTCCTAATTTCCTACTTCTCGGGGAGTCTGCTAATTTACGTGCAGAGTTTGTAATGAGCGAAATATAAGAACAAAACTATTATTCAAAAAAATATATGAGCATTTGTTTAATGAATTGATTGATATCATGGCTGTCAATGTTTTCTTTTGGAGTATCAATGAATGATAGCGCCATTACTATACCAGCATTATTAACCAGAAGATCGATGTGTCCGATCTTACTGACTTCCTCTTTTGTTTTATCCCAAATCTTGTAAGTCCACGTTGATAACTTTAATGTTTGGTACCTACAATATACACCAATTAGATTAGTCGAAAGGAATATTGCTACGTGTTTGATGATCATTGCATTACTGACATGGGGTCAGCCATTCTCCAATGAATTTATAAGTGAACAAACTTTACTTACACAATTTGACAATATTTGGAAAGAAACAACATCAGGAGACTAAGCGCCAAAAATAGCAGTGCTAACTAAACCTAGTACTAAGTTTCTGATTTATAAATGACATATGAATCAGGTATTTAAATCTGTTCCATAATCAATGTTCAATGGAGAGACTGTTCATGTATCAATTGCTTGGAAATAACACCAATTTCCCTGAGCCCTTATTAATCAATAGAATTGATCCTTTTGTTTAAACGATATGCAAGACGTTTTGTTACATGTAGCTGGATTGATTATTTCTTTTATTACTGTATTTCCCATAGAATAATTAATAAAGAAACTTATTTGGATATGTTGGATTTTTTTTTGTTATTGTTAGAAGTATTAAAATAATTAAAATAATGTTTTATAAAAACAAATACTTCCCGATATTTATATACATTTTCAATTAACATATAGTTACATCTGATTCTATTTCTGATAACCTGTCTTTTGATCGATCAAATAACCTGTCTTTTAATGGATCGTATTACCTGTCTTTTAACCGATCTTATTACTTCCGATATTAAAGTATCCAAATCTGCCTGTGTTCTACTAAGTGCAAATGTTTCTGCTCCACATTCTGCTAATTTTTTCGCAATAGCTCTACCAATTCCTAAAATTCATATCGCAGTTGAATTTCATATGCATTTGAATCGAAATAAAATTCAAGTTACTTACTGAATACAAAAAGAGAAGATGTAGTATAATTGCCAATGAGACAACTCTCCACCAGAGAACAAATGATCAGAGAAATTAACAATTGCCGGTCATCGCACAGCCTTCAACAATGAGCAAAACCGCAAAGCAGCTATAAAAGGCCCAAAAAAGACAAATTTTAAACAACTCTAACGGCCTGATTTATATAAAAACATAACCGAAGTACAAAGTCTTAGTAGTTTCAAACATCGAAAGTTCAAATTCCTTTACAAAAATCTGAATAAAAGTTTATCATAGCAAACATCACGTGCTCTGTTGGTTAATGATTAGACACAACAGCATGGAATGTTACATCACATAAATTCAAACTTCATCTCTTTTCATGGCAGTGTTGTAGATACTAGAGTTTATTGAGTTCTTTGAGTGAAATATTTGTAATTTCATCATTCCTTAAGTTCTTTGAGACTATTTTTCGAGTTAACCAGGAGTCACTCTTTTTAACATTAATGTAAACTTATCGATCACTTGAATAAACTTATTCTAAATCGTTACCAATTTAACACTGTAACAAGATCTTGAATATTGTTTCCGTATTATCATTGATTTTGTTATTAATAAATATATTAAAAAATAACTTCATATGCATTCCTAAAGTTATGAACACTTGCGGTCCTACATTGTTCATACTATTGATACTTATATTTGGGCATTGTAAAAGAGCATGTCTGTTCACTGTATTGGATACCTAAACTACATAAGTGTCCTTACAAACAACGGTATATTGCTGGGTCTTCCAAGTGCTCCACGAAACCTCTTTCTAAATTATTAACATCAATTTTATCAGCAATCAAAGCCGGGCTTCAAAGTTATTGTGAAACTACCTATTCAAGAGGTGGCGTGAATCAGATGTGGAAACCAAAAAATTCCAAAGATCTTTTAGTGTACATACAATCTAAGACTCTTTCATCTTGCAATAGAATTAAAACACTTGACTTTTCTACACTTTACACAAGTATTCCCCGTTCCAAACTAAAAGACAAATTGAAAGAGTTGATCCTGCTTTGTTTCATAAAAAAGAAAGGCCAACGTAGATACAAGTATCTGGTCTCATGGAGGGATAAATCCTACTTTGTAAAAAATCATTCTGATTCTAACAATAAATTCTCTGTAACTGACATTATCAAGATGCTTGATTTCTTGAGTGACAACATATTTGTTACATTTAGAGGACGTGTTTTTCAACAAACAATCGACATTCCCATGGGAATCAACTGCGCCCCTTTTCTTGCCTTCATTCCTTTTTAATCCAATACATTACCATTCTGATATTGATCCAATACATTACCATTCCTCTTTAATCCAATACATTACCATTCTGATATTAATCCAATATATTACCATTCCTCTTTAATCCAATACATTACCATTCTGATATCAATCCAATACATTACCATTCTGATATTAATCCAATACATTACCATTCTTATATTAATCCAATACATTACCATTCTGATATCAATCCAATACATTACCATTCTGATATTAATCCAATACATTACCATTCTGATATTAATCCAATAAATTACCATCCTGATATTAATCCAATACATTACCATTCTGATATTAATCCAATACATTACCATTCTGATATTAAACCAATACATTACCATTCTGATATTAATCTAATACATTACCATTCTGATATGAATGCAATAACATTACCATTCCTCTTTAATCCAATACATTACCATTCTGATATTAATCCATTACATTACCATTCTGATATTAATCCAATACATTACCATTCTGATATTAATCATATACATCAAAGTACATAACAGTCTGATGTTAATAAATTACATCACCATTCTTTATTAACCAAGTACATCACCATTCTGATATTGACCAAGTACATCACCATTCTTTATTAACCAAGTACATCACCATTCTTTATTAACCAACTAAATCACCATTCTGATATTGACCAAGTACATCACCATTCTTTATTAACCAAGTACATCACCATTCTGATATTGACCAAGTAATTTACCAAGTACATCGACATGATCTTTAACCATGTATTTCACCATTCTGATATCAACCCAGTACATCACCATTCTCCTTTTACCAAGTACTTCACCATTCTGATACTATCGAAGAAATTCACCATTTTGATATTTTCAAAGTACATTGACATTCTCCTTTAACCAAATATTTTATCTTTCTGATATGAACTAAGTACTTCACTATTCTAATATGAATCAAAAAGTAAAAAAAACAAAAATACCGAACTCCAAGGAAAATTCAAATCGGAAAGTCCCTTATCAAATGGCAAAATCAAAAGCTCAAACACATCAAACGAATGGAAAACAACTGTCATATTCCTGACTTGGTAAATGCATTTCCTTATGTAAAAAATAGGGGATTAAACCTGGTTTTAAACCTAGCTAAAACTCTCACTTGCATGACAGTCGCATAAAATTTCATTATATTGAAAACAATATGTGAACAAAACAAACAGACATTATAGGTAAAAATGTAAAAAATAAGGGCACAGCAGTCAACATTGTATTATAATCTAAATCACAATAAAAACAAACAAATATGTCAACAACAAAAAAACCAAAATGGCATATAAACAAAGCACATAAGCAAAATGAAAGACAAGAATACAACAAATGACCACAGCACAACTTTCAAATCCTTCAACTTAGAACATCACCACAAGTAAATCGACATTCTTCTTTAACCAAGTAGTTCATCATTTTGCAACAGAACCTCGAAGAATGACAACATTTCCATTCCAGAGGCCACACAAAAAGAAAATATTATTCCAGCAGAACAAACTTATCATGACGAAAGAACCAACAATACAGAAACAGTGCCATTCTAATTGCAGCAGTTGCAAACGCCGACTTTTGGTTTTATTTTTTTGGACGGTGTCAGTGATCAACCTGAGATGGCTGGTATTGACCAAAGCCCTGTTCCACGACAACATACGGCCACTGCGGGTATGTTTAACCAAACAGCAGTTTCTAGTAATCATGACGTTTCACAGGGCCTTAAAACAAACAAGAAATAATTTGGATTGGGAATATCTTGATTTACAGGTTTTACTAAATATAAACACGAAGATGTGGTATGAGTGCCAATGAGACAACTCTCCATCCAAGTCACAATGTGTAAAAAGTAAACAAATATAGGTCAAAGTTCGGCCTTCAACACGGAGCCTTGGCTCACACCGAACAGCAAGCTATAAATGGCCCAAAAATAACTAGTGTAAAACAATTCAAACAAAAAACCAACGATCTAATCTATATAAAAAACGAGAAACAAGAAACACTTATGAAAAAAACTATCTGCGACTGAAAACTTCCATGGGTTAAATGTGTGCCCAACGTATTCTAAATTTATTTTCCTAATTTTACATGGTATATTCGTAATGGCTGGTTATCCTTTTGGGTTCGTTTTACCTTAAACCGACAAATTGCGAACATGTAACCTGGTGGTAAAATATCGGTGCCAAAAAGTATGATTGTTGAATTTGTTGGCAAGAATATAAATGGTATAATTTAAATTAGAACCCCTACAGTATAAGGCAATATATTTTATTGGTCGATACGTCATGATCATAATTTGTAAACAGTTACCCCTCCCCCTTCTTTTGGAAAAACATCACTAGGTTTTAGGTACAAGCATACAATGTAGGACTCTACTAAATTACCTAATAACACGTACATTTCAAAACCCACAATTCCATATTTATTTTGCTCAGTATTTGAAGTACTAAATCTGAGAATCCCATATCCCAAACAGGTCAATGCAGGATGTTATACCCATTTGGGTGACTGGTGCTGTCATGTTTACAGTAAGAACTGTACACAATTACACAATGTATATACATCATGCATACAATATACAAGATATTTTATTGTAACAATCGCACGCCCATTACTAAGCAGAATAGTCACAATATACGATACAATATAATATTTGAACTAAATATTTAAGATAACAAGATAATTATTATATGTCTCTAATGATTAGTATGATTGTTATGAAATAAGGTTTAATACAAATTAAATGTAGAAAAAAAATATAATATAATAATATAATGTCAAAACTGTTTTGCATGAAAACGGGAAACGAAGTCAGTCGGGATGTGAAATTACTTATTATTACAAGGATAAGTGGAATCCGGAATGAGACCCTCTACAATGATTCAGAATTTGAGAGAGAAATTACTTGTCCCTGACAGCCAAACAGCCTGACCTCAGAAGTATGTATTCTGAGCCATCTATTCTGGACATGTTTAGAGGTGTTTGATAAAAGAAAATCACTTTAATATACATTTGATTCTATTTTGTTGGCTCATTATTGAATGAACACCATTACTTCTTCATATTTGTCTCGCCTTGATGGAGTCAAAAAGCAAACATAGGTATGCTGTTTCCTGCGGTGGCTTCAACAATGTTTGTGATTAGGTCAGTTTATGGGGAACCGCTAGTGGTAGGTCAGTAATATTTGGTATGCAGTTGCTTTAGCATTGGCACTTCATTTCCATGGAAATTGTGTGGCCCTGCCCCATCAGCCATGGTCTGTAGACTTACAAACTTTTGCTTAGTTTACATGTGTGATAAGGTCAGTTAATGGGGAACCTCTAGTGGTAGGTCAATGATATTTGGTATGCAGTTGTATTAGCATTGGCACATCTCATTTCCATAGAGATTGTTTGACCTTGTACCTTCAGTAATGGTTCATTGACATTCAAATTAAAGTATTGCTATTTTGATTTTAACATTTGCATTTTACCATCAAAATAACAAAAAGGCAAGACATATCTCTGTGCGAAAACTTTATTTTTTAGAGATGAATTACATTATGCAGTTAAATATCAAGCATGGTTAAATTTAATTTCAGAATCCTAGTTCAAATACGAATACTGGTTCATATGAGACATGTAATAGCCTAAGAAGAGGAGGACGTGATTTTATTCTTGAATGTTCAACTTTACTTGGGAACTATTTGCAAAGTATTGACAGAATTCACACGAGAAGCTAGGATCTACTCGACTTGCCATTAAGAATCCACATTATTCAACAATACTTGGAACTACAAGTATATAAATCAAAGTACAGTCAGAATCCAAATGAGAACCCAAGATCAACTATACTTGGTGACTATATACAATGTACTGTCAGAATCCACATTAGAAGCCGATATCAACTACTTGGGAACTATATGCAAAGTGCATTCAAAATCCGTATCAAAATTCAAGATCAAAGGGACCAGTTAACCTACATGTCCCATTGATCAACACAGAATATTTAAAGAACACTGAAGAAGAATAAAAAAAAAATATATTGATACATGTATGAAAATAGTGAAAATATAAATCTGATCAGTTAATGATTGCACATGTATACATGGCAATGTTAGACTACACAAAGCATATTTTTTGAGCTGATTTCATTTATTTTTTGCAGCTTGTAGTGAATTTTCTTGTAATCATCATACATGATATAAAAATAAGATGTGGCATGAGTGCCAATAAGACAACTCTTCACAACAGACCAAATGACACAGAAATTAACAACTATAGCATAATAGGTCACTGTACAGCTTTTAATAATGAGCAAAATCCATACCGCATAATCAGCTATAAAAGGCCTCGAAATGACAAATGTAAAACAATTCGAATGAGAAAACTAACGGCCTAATTTATATACAAAATAATGAATGAAAAAACAAATACGATACATAGCAACAAACGACAACCACTGAATTACAGGCTCCTGACTTCGGACAGGCACATGCAGAATGTGGCGGGTTTAAACTAGTTAGATGGTTCCAAACCCTCCCCTATCCTGGGACAGTGGTGCAACAACACAGCACTAGAACACATTATACAAAACAATAAAAGAAAACAAATATGATAAACAGCAACAAACAACAACCACCATGATACATGACATGCAAACTACAATATACATGCCTTGTCTTACAAAATTAAACTAATGGAATTTAAATATTTTGGAAATCATAATATCAGGTGGCGGTTGTGGTAAATGCACGTGCCTTTCCTTCATCTTTAACCTCACACACCTCTTGACCCAAATGGCAATTTTAATTATTTTGCATCATTTGGTATTTGTTGTCCATCCATATGCTAATCAGTAGCTATTTCAAAAGTCTTCTCTAGATAAAAGGAGATTTAGAATATAGTTCAATTAGACAGCAACAAAACAAAATAATCAAACAAATTATATATTGTCTGGGAAAACTGACACAATTAGGAATGGTGATTATAGGGTTTATCTGCAAACTTGTGTCACACCAGAATTTAACTGACAACCTCATTATCTGTCCCCATGATCCAGATCACTAAAATCAGGCAAATATTGTTTTGTAAAAGTAGATGTGAACTCTAATTAATAGGGATTGCAACAATGATTTCCGTAAATGATATTTAAAAAATAATTATAACCCTACCCTAATTATGGCCTTATAAACATGAAATTAATCTTGCAAATATATCTTAACAAATGGAAAAATCCTGTCTGCACAATTTTTATCTCAACATTGGAATTATGTCTGATAAATCAGCTGAATGTCATCAACAATGGATTTTAACATTACTTGAATTCAAAATTTTGTTACCCTTAAATCCTATAAAGATTGCAGGACAAATATGGAGCATTCATAAACAAAACAACAACTCAACGTTTTTTTTCCTGCCTGCGATGAAAATGACATAATGCGAGATATAGGGATTACAATCGGGCGTTGGCATACAACATTCGTATTAAGCTTTATATTTCAAAAGGTAGAAAACTTAGAAGCTTCATAACTTGTACCGGTATTCAGATGCCTCATTTTACAAAATTTCTGTCTGTCATATGTCTACTGTCCTTGGCCTTGTTTTCATGGTTTAGCGACTGCTACATGTAATATAGGATACCTTTGTTACATGTAGGTCAATGGGTCCCTTGCAAGGTCTACATGTCCTTCAGACTGGTTTTATCTGATCTCAACCTCATTTCATGGATCAGTGATCAAGGTTAAAGTTACCTGATAAGGGCTGTTTCTCAGGTATTGTTAGCATTAGGTCGTAGGTCAATGTTTAGTTTTGTGTTTTGGTCTGTTTTTCCAATACTCAAAGCAATAGGTAAACTATACTTGATGTATGAAATGATAGTAAGGTGTACAGGTCTGTCCTGCATGTATCATGTGTCCTTGGCCTCATTTTCATGGTTAATAAGTCAATATTAAGTTTTCATGGTTCGGTCTGTTTCCTGTATATAATGTATATGCTATAGTTCAACAACGTTTGGTGTATGGAATAACTGTAAGGCGGACTTGGTCTATCTGATACTTGAAGTAAAACTTGATTTTTAGAAATATCAACATAAAAGCAATCAAGATCAGTAAAGCAGGAGAGACATTTCAGCTTGTGCATTCTTGTTCAGACAAAAAATGTGTTGAAAACTGTGACTACCTTAAATGCAGATGTATCTAGGAATCTGTGGTTACAACTTTAAAAAGATATGTGATTTATCCTGATATACTTCTTGGTTGTATTGAAACAAGTCCTAATAGTTCACATCATTTGCTTGTAAGCATTATAGTTTTTAAATATTCCTATATCCATTGCACCTGTTCTAAGTCAGGAATCTGATGTTCAGTAGTTGTCGTTTGTTGATGTGGTTAATAAGTGTTTCTTGTTTCTCGTTTTTTATATAGATTAGACCGTTGGTTTTCCCGTTTGAATGGGTAATTTTTGGGGCCCTTTATAGCTTGCTGTTCGGTGTGAGCCAAGGCTCCGTGTTGAAGACCGTACTTTGACCTATAATGATTTACCTTTATAAATTGTGACTTGGATGGTGAGTTGAATCATTGGCACTCATACCACATGTTCTTATATCTTACCCTAAGAGTCCAGTTTAATAAAAAAAAGATATGACGTCTCAGTATCATCGTAGACCGATAATTTCGTTACTTTACAGCAGGTGGGTCAAACTTGGGAATTGTATACTAACTATATATATAGTATATTACATGTTTGGTATTAAATTAATATTTAAGATACATTTTGTTACATCTGGTGATCCGTTTATTTGGCAATCGCCATGGCAGTCAGCAGGATTTAAGAACATCCGTTTTGTTAAAATACACTTTTTCACTTTTTTGGTCTTTTAGAAAATGTTGTTTCTGCTGTATTTAGACCCCTCTACCAAAATTTGTTTTACATGCACACGTATAAAAATTGCGGTTTTTATCCAACGCAATCATAGGTTTGAACGTTGTTTTCAATTTAGACTTATGTAGTATATTACATGTATATTATATATATTATGTCCGAGAACAAACAAGTGTTTTTACACATTCATTATGAAAACTGTCATTAAATTTTTTTTTGCCGTAAAGACCTGCTCCATTCATTTCTAAAATCATCAACTTTTGTTATTTGTTTCCCTTTTCAAAAAAGTAAAACTAAGGAAGTTAAAGTTTGCCTATACCACTGAGTTATTTAACATGTGTACTTGGCGGAACTTTGAAATATCAATCCCAATTTTTCCTTTTTTCGTGAACAATTGACAGGTCTTTCCTTTCTGTTACGTAAAATATATGTTAAGATAAGCGTAGAATGTATTGAAAAGCTCTAAAACACGCATAAAACCCTTAAAATATGGTCAGAAACACATAATTTTGGACATGACCTTGACTTTTGACCTTATGACCTTTTTCAAGGTCATTGGTCCACAATGTCATTACAAAAGACTCCATGGGTCTAGGACCTTTGGTTCAAGAGTTAAAGCTAATTTTGTCTTTTTAAAAACCGTTAACGGGGGTTTTGCCCTTTACGGATAGGTCAAATCTCTTCAGTCAAATATTAAAAAGTTGCGCCTTAATGACCCAAACATTTATCACTATTCACGATTTCTGTAAGTATAATGGTTTTTGAGATATCCCATGAAAAGTTGTAAGGTTGAAGGTCCAGATCAACCTTTAAAAAGCTTTAAAACACAGTTTAAAACCAGTAGTCAGCACTTCTGTGTTGACTAGAGTTATAATTGATATGTTCATAATAATAAATTGTTAACAAAACTTTGAATTTTTGAAATACTGAGGCTTTTCTACCTCAGGAATAGATTACCTTAGCTGTATTTGGCAAAACTTTTAGGAATTTTTGGTCTTCAATGTTCTTCAACTTCGTACTTTATTTGGCCTTTTAAACATTTTTTGATTCGAGCGTCACTGATGAGTCTTTGGTAGACGAAACGCGTCTGGCGTAAATATAAAATTTTAATCCTGGTATCTATGATGAGTTTATTTAGAACACTTTAAATAAGTCAAAAACACTTAATTCGCTATTTAAAAACATCACCTTGACCTTTGACCTTGTGACCTTTGGTTTCTGTTATCATCCCATAACAAGGTGTAAGGTCAAAGGTCAAGGTCAACGTCAAAAAATTTGACCTTGAGGCATTTTCAAGGTCACATGAATTGATGATCATTGGTGAAGATCCTAGGTGACTGAGACTTACGGTTTCTGAATTTAAGTGGCCAACCGACATAGGTTAATTTTCAAAGGGGCATAACCCTATCAATGAGTCGTTGAATCTGTTTGATCCAAATGTAACGAAGAACCAGGGTGTGGTCCTGAACAAATTCCACCCTTCGGTTTTTTTTCTACCTATTATGGTTACGGTGTTTGAATGATAACAAGGTTTTCGGAAAAATCTGAGCGACATCTTTCGAAACCACTATACACTGCATGAACAAAATGTGGCGGAAGAAGAAAAAAATAATCAGAACAAAAGCAATAGGTCTTTCCACGGAAAAGAGGAAAGACCTAATAATTAGAAGAAATACAGTATGGTCTTTCCTTATAGTGAAAGGAAAGACCTTAATAAGAAAAAGAAAATATTAGAATAGAAAACATGTATTATAGGACATAAGTTCCGGAAATCGTCGAATTATGTTATGAAAGAGGTTTTTAGATATCATCTTCACGCTAACAATAAACGAAAAAATAAACCTCCAGGTTAGAAGACAGTGGTTGTTTTAAAGCGTTTTTTTCGTGCCCATGATTTGATAAAGAATGTCAATTAAATGTGTAGAATTAAAATGTTGGATGAGACTGTTAAGTATGTATTCTTTGCTTGAAATGTGATATATTCAAAACTGGTTTTGTTAAATCAAAACATTTTAACTATTACCAAAACTTTTGTAGTGGGAAAATTTATTATATACTTCGAAATAAACTCCTGGCCATTACTTAAAGATGAAGATATTTCATGTTAAAAAAAGGTGACATTCAGGTCCTTTGTTTACGCCGGGTTAAACGTTGCGTCATTGGCAATCGTACACCATTTCAATATTTCAATTTATTATTTTTTATCACCGCGGCACAACCCCATACCTATATTTCTGTCCTTTTAAAATTTTTTGTGAAAGAGTAACTAACCACTCTTTATTTCTGACTGTATTTACTTTTTTGTAAAACGTTTTGCATCGCTTTTTGACATCGAGAAAGGGTTCTCTCAGACACGCCCGCGTTCCGATGTCGTCAAAATTATTTTTGAGAAGGCCCCTCAAAGCGATCGTTACCAAGATGAAGAGCACGCACTCGTCGTTAGAAACATGCGTCGAAAACTGCGCACTGTTAAAGGGCCGAGCCACCTTAAGTGCGGATCTTGCAGTAAAAGGGGATCAATAAACCATTGCTCCACAAAAACAGAGTACCATTACAAATTTACTTGTATGGACATATGCTTTTATCTTTTTTATGGATGTTATGCTAGGAAAATGACCTAATTGAAGGACAAGAGTTCCTGAAATACATGGCTTCCACGAGAGGGTATGGCTAAGATTGGGTCAAATATGATTGCAATACAACCTACGCAAGGCTAGATGTCCACAAAACGCTTGAGTAGAAATTGACATTGAGCTGTGGGTATTGTATGTCACTACACCCCAAAGATCCGTTCATTTAGACACTTTTGATATCAATTATTCTTATCTGGTCAAATGTCCGAGATTTTAAACCTGTACATGTCAAAAGATTCTCGCTACCATGAAAGGGTAACAACTACGGTATGTTTACTTGTGGGGCAGCATGTAAATTTGAACATAAATGTTAACAGGTGCTCTTCGAACCACCATATTGGGACCTGCAAAAACTTCAAAGTCGAGTAGAAATATGCACCTCATCAGAATTATAATTTTTTTCTCGTTGTAATATTTCAATATGGTATCATCTTACAAGCTTTCCCGGCAAAATAAATGTCATAGCCGATTCGTTATCCGTTGTGATTTTCAGCGGCTCATAAACCTTTGCCCAGAAGCAGATCAGTACAGTACAGCGATACCAGACAAGGAGGCTGTAGAAATCGAATTAAATCACCTTCTCAACTCTTCCATGGCATACAATTTGAATGATAGATAGTATAGATTTAGCAAATGTCCAAACCTTAAGTTTTCATTTCATTATAACAATTTTGTGAGTTGCTAAGATTAAGGCTATAGTTCCATCTCTTATCCCATACAAGTGAGAGGTTTAGTTAGCTATCAAACCTGGTTTAATCAACCATTTCTTCGGAAAATGCCAGTACCAAATCAGTAATATGACGGTTACTTACCATTCGTTCCGATGGTAGATATTTTGACTGGTTTTATTGACTTTACTCCGAATTTCTCTTGGAGTTCGGTATTTTTATTTATACTTTTTTTTTATCATATTTCACCAATCTTGACTTAAGTTTGAGAATGAAACATGGTGAGCAGGATGATAACATGAAAACACCATTTTAGAATATCTGATATAGTTCCAGTTTTGCAGTACTTAAAATTGTTTAGTTCCAACATGTTCAACATTTACGTGTTTATCACATGTATCCGCTCTTTGATGATTAAATGTTTTATATATAGCGGTCTAACTTATATTGTCCACCTGAAATTTGATTTATGACATGTCCAAATGACATGTTCAGGTATTTATTGTTTTTCAACTAACAAATAAACAAATTTCAAAAGAAAATGAAAAATTTTGATATAAATAACAATTTTTTTTTAAAGAAGTTCAAAATATCAAAAGTTCTTTTACTTTAAAAAGAAACTTAAGAGTACTTTCTGACGGCCATGTGTAGCATATTGCACCGCTAGTTTTTAATTTGTTCAACATGCTTTACTTGATTATTAGTGATAAGACAACTTATTCATATCATTTTTGTTTGGCATTACAGAATAACTGAATTTCAACTAATTGTATTAGTGATTAAACTTTAGCATCACTGGATCTATGTATGTATGTGACATGTTAATCTGAAGCATTTACTTGATACATAAATACACGTAATCAGTTATCAATGTACACCTAATCCTCCATCAACTCGGAGAGATTCACCACTAATCATTCCACTCTGGTCACTTAGTAAAAATACTACAGTATTAACTACGTCTTCTATCTCTGAAAAAAGAGTTATAAAGTATGACCTCAATACAGAACATTTGGACGAGTAGCTAGTGTTTGATTTTAGGTTCAACAATTTTTGGTACATAATGCCTTTCTCGAACTGTTTATGACATGTTTACACAAATTCCGTTTGGTGTGCACTGATTGGTAATTTTATCTGGGGAAACATTATTTGTCTGTTAGCTGTAATTGGTTTTAAACTAGATTTCCGTAACTGCGAGTACTCTCTAATCGGTACTTTTTCTCTTTTGTTCTTGTGTTGTGCTGTTACACCATTGTCCAAGTTTAGGGGAGGATTGCGTGTCCATTTTTGTTTAACCCGTCATTCGTCATTTATCAGTGCTTTCAGGATTCTGTAATTCAGAGGTTGTATTTGGTTGTCGTTTGTCATATTTGTTTTTCGTTTAATGTTTTAAAGTGAATCAGACCGTTATTTTTTTTTCGTTTTAATCGTTTCATTTGTTCTGCCATGCTAGTGCATTTGATGACAAACTATGCAGTTTGGGTTTTGCTCATTGTTGAAGGCAATACGATGACCTTGTTCTCTGGTAGATGATTGTGTCATTTGCTATCAAACCACATAAGCAAAAACTCGTCTTCTGATACTACATACATAGAACATTAAAAAAGAAAATGAAGTCTATATGAGGAATCATTTACAGAAAAAAATGTATGATATCTTTTCGTCTTTTTCATTTTAAATTTTTAAACAAAATAATATTTTCTCGGTATTTTCCTTTTGGGTCTTATCAGTTAATTTTTCGACATTCTACGTATGTTTCTTACCTGGAAATCTTCCCATTGGTGTCGTTGGACTAGTTGCATTAATTTTTCCTTGTATGGCCGAGTCATGTCTGTCTTCACCACAGAGGGGTTGATCGTATTTACTCTTACCTAGAAATCGTTGTGGTGTCATTGGAATTGGAAATAGCGGCATTAATTCTTCCTTTTAGGCCGATTAATGTCTGTCCACACCACAGTTGAGTTAAGTATATTTACTCTTACCTTGAAATCTTCCCATTGGTGTCATTGGAAGTAGTGGCATTAATTCTTCCTTTTATGGCCGAGTCATGTATGTCCACACCACAGTGGGGTTAATCGTATTTACTTTTACCTGGAAAATCTTCCCCATGGTGTCATTGGGAAAGTGGCATTAGTTTTTCCTTTTATGGCCGAGTCATGTCTGTCCAAACCACAGTAGGGTTAATTGTATTTACTCTTACCTGGAAATCTTCCCATTGGTGTCATTGGAAGTAATGGCATTAATTCTTCTTTTTATGGCCGAGTCATGTCTGTCCAAACCACAGTAGGGTTAATCATATTTACTCTTACCTGGAAATCTACCCATTGGTGTCATTGGAAGTAGTGGCATCAATTCATCCTTTATGGCCGATTAATGTCTGTCCACACAACAGTGGTGTTAAATGTATTTACTCTTACCTGGATGTCTTCCCATTTTCGTCATTTGAAGTAGTGGCATTAATTCTTCTTTTTATGGTCGAGTCATGTCTGTCCACACCACAGTAGGATTAATCGTATTTACTCTTACCTGGAAATCTTCCCCATGCTGTCATTGGGAAAGTGGTATTGGTTATTCCTTTTATGGCTGAGTCATGTCTGTCCACACCACAGTGGTGTTGATCGTATTTACTCTTACTTTGAAATCTTCCCAATAATGTCATTGGAAGTAGTGGCATTATTTCCTCCTTTTATGACCAAGTCATGTCTGTCCACACCACAGTGGGGTTAATGGTATTTACTCTTACCGGGAAATCGCCCCATTAATGTCATTGGAAATAGTGGCATCACCACAGTGGGGTTATTTGTATTTACTCTTACCTAGAAACAGTGCGGTTAATTGTATTTACTCTTTCCTGGAAGTCTTCCCATTTGTGTCATTTGAAGTAGTGGCATTAATTCTTCTTTTATGGTCGAGTCATGTCTGTCCACACCACAGTAGGAATAATCGTATTTACTCTTACCTGGAAATCTTCCCCATGCTGTCATTGGGAAAGTGGCATTGGTTATTCCTTTTATGGCTGAGTCATGTCTGTCCACACCACAGTGGTGTTGATCGTATTTACTCTTACTTTGAAATCTTCCCAATAATGTCATTGGAAGTAGTGGCATTATTTCCTCCTTTTATGACCGAGTCATGTCTGTCCACACCACAGTGGGGTTAATGGTATTTACTCTTAATTGGAAATCTTCCCCATGGTGATATGGGAAGTCGTGGCTTTAATTCTTCCTTTTATGGCCGAGTCATGTCTGTCCACGACACAGTGGGGTTAATCGTATTTACTCTTACCGGGAAATCGCCCCATTGGTGTCATTGGAAGTAGTGGCATCAATTCAGCCGTGTATGGCCGATTAATGTCTGTCCACACCACAGTGGGGTTAATTGTATTTACTCTAACCTGGAAATCTTCCCATTTGTGTCATTTGAAGAAGTGGCATTAATTTTTCCTTTTATGGTCGAGTCATGTCTGTCCACACCACAGTAGGATTAATCGTATTTACTCTTACCTGGAAATCTTTCTCATGCTGTCATTGGGAAAGTGGCATTGGTTCTTTCATTTATGGCTGAGTCATGTCTATCCACAGCACAGTGGGGTTGATCGTATTTACTCTTACTTGGAAATCTCCCCCAATAATGTCATTTGAAGTAGCGGTATTAATTCCTCATTTTATGGCCGAGTCATGTCTACCTATACCACAGTGGAGTTAATGGTATTACTCTTACCTAGAAATCTTCCCATTGGTGTCATTGGAAGTAGTGGCATTTATTCTTCCTTTCATGGCCGAGTCATGTCTGTCCACACAACAGTGCGGTTAATTGTATTTACTCTTTCCTGGAAGTCTTCCCATTTGTGTCATTTGAAGTAGTGGCATTAATTCTTCTTTTATGGTCGAGTCATGTCTGTCCACACTACAGTAGGATTAATTGTATTTACTCTTATCTGGAAATCTTCCCCATGCTGTTATTGGGAAAGTGGCATTGGTTATTCCTTTTATGGCTGAGTCATGTCTGTCCACACCTCAGTGGTGTTGATCGTATTTACTCTTACTTTGAAATCTTCCCAATAATGTCATTGGAAGTAGTGGCATTATTTCCTCCTTTTATGACCGAGTCATGTCTGTACACACCACAGTGGGGTTAATGGTATTTACTCTTACTTGGAAATCTTCCCCATGGTGATATGGGAAGTCGTGGCTTTAATTCTTCCTTTTATGGCCTAGTCATGTCTGTCAACACCACAGTCGGGTTAATTGCATTAACTCTTACCTAGAAATCGTTCTATTGGTGTCGTTGGAAATAGTGGCATCAATTATTCCTTGTATGGACGAGACATGTATGTCAACACCACAGTGGGGTTATTTGTATTTACTCTTACCTAGAAATCGTTTTATTGGTGTCATTGGAAATAGTGGCATCAATTATTCCTTGTATGAACGAGACATGTATGTCAACACCACAGTGGGGTTATTTGTATTTACTCTTACCTAGAAATCGTTCTATTGGTGTCATTGGAAGTAGTGGCATTAATTCTTCCTTTTATGGTCGAGTCATGTCTGTCCACACCATAGTAGGATTAATCGTATTTACTCTTACCTGGAAATCTTTCTCATGCTGTCATTGGGAAAGTGGCATTGGTTCTTTCTTTTATGGCTGAGTCATGTCTATCCACAGCACAGTGGGGTTGATCGTATTTACTCTTACTTGGAAATCTCCCCAATAATGTCATTTGAAGTAGCGGTATTAATTCCTCATTTTATGGCCGAGTCATGTCTACCTATACCACAGTGGAGTTAATGGTATTACTCTTACCTAGAAATCTTCCCATTGGTGTCATTGGAAGTAGTGGCATTTATTCTTCCTTTCATGGCCGAGTCATGTCTGTCCACACAACAGTGCGGTTAATTGTATTTACTCTTTCCTGGAAATCTTCCCCATGGTGGCATTGGGAAAGTGGCATTGGTTATTCCTTTTATGGCTGAGTCATGTCTGTCCACACCACAGTGGTGTTGATCGTATTTACTCTTACTTTGAAATCTTCCCAATAATGTCATTGGGAGTAGTGGCATTATTTCCTCCTTTTATGACCGAGTCATGTCTGTCCACACCACAGTGGGGTTAGTGGTATTTACTCTTACTTGGAAATCTTCCCCATGGTGATATGGCAAGTCTTGGCTTTAATTCTCCCTTTTATGGCCGAGTCATGTCTGTCCGCGACACAGTGGGGTTAATCGTATTTACTCTTACCGGGAAATCGCCCCATTGGTGTCATTGGAAATAGTGGCATCAATTCTTCCTTGTATGGCCGAGTAATGTCTGTCAACACCACAGTCGGGTTAATTGTATTTTTACTCTTACCTAGAAATCGTTCTATTGATGTCATTGGAAATAGTGGCATCAATTATTCCTTGTATGGACGAGACATGTATGTCAACACCACAGTGGGGTTATTTGTATTTACTCTTACCTAGAAATCGTTCTATTGGTGTCATTGGAAATAGTGGCATCAATTATTCCTTGTATGGACGAGACATGTATGTCAACACCACAGTGGGGTTATTTGTATTTACTCTTACCTAGAAATCGTTCTATTGGTGTCATTGGAAGTAGTGGCGTTAATTCTTCCTTTTATGGCCGATTCATGTCTGTCCATACCACAGTGGAATTAATCGTATTTACTCTACCCTGGATATCTTCCCATTGGTGTCATTGAAAGTAGTGGAATCAATTCATCCGTGTATAGCCGATTAATGTCTGTAAACACCACAGTGGGGTTAATTGTATTTACTCTTACCTGGAAATCTTCCCATTTGTGTCATTTGAAGTAGTGGCATTAATTCTTCCTTTTATGGTCGAGTCATGTCTGTCCACACCATAGTAGGATTAATCGTATTTACTCTTACCTGGAAATCTTTCCCATGCTGTCATTGGGAAAGTGGCATTGGTTCTTTCTTTTATGGCTGAGTCATGTCTATCCACAGCACAGTGGGGTTGATCGTATTTACTCTTACTTGGAAATCTTCCCAATAATGTCATTGGAAGTAGTGGCATTAATTCCTCATATTATGGCTGAGTCATGTCTACCTATACCACAGTGGGGTTAATCGTATTTACTCCTACCTGGAAATCTTCCCCATGGTGTCATTGGAAGTAGGGGCATCAGTTCTTCCTTTCATGGCCGAGTCATGTCTGTCCACACAACAGTGGGGTTAATTGTATTTACTCTTACCTGGAAATTTTTCCATTGGTGTCATTAGAAATAGTGGCATTAATTCATCCTTTTATGGCCGATTATTGTCTGTCCACACCAAAGTTTTCTTAATTGTATTTACTCTTACCTGGATATCTTCCCATTGATGTCATTGGAAGTAGTGACATTATTTCTTCCTTTTTTTTGTCCACACCACAGTGGTGTTAATCGTATTCACTCTTACCTAAAAATATTCCCATTGGTGTCATTGGGAAAGTGGCATTAGTTCTTCCTTTTATGGCCTAGTCATGTCTGTCCTTACCACAGTGGAGCTAATCGTATTAACTCTTACCTGGAAATCTTCCCATTGGTGTCATTGGAAGTAGTGGCATTAATTCTTCCTTGTATGGCCGTGACATGTCTGTCCACACCACAGTAGGGTTAATCGAATTCACTCTTATCTAAAGTTAGAACAACATATCATAACAAAGAACGTAAAATATACAAAATAAGATTGAGAATGGAAATGGGGAATATGTCAAAGAGACAACAACCTGACCAAAGACCAGATAACAGCCGAAGGCCACCAATGGGTCTTTAACGCAGCGAGAAAATCCCGCACCCGGAGGTGGGCCTCAGCTGGCCCCTTATAAAAATGTGTATTAGTTCAGTGAAAATGGACGTCATACTCAACTCCAAAACATATAAATGAACTAAAATTAAAACTAAAAAAACATACAAGACTAACAAAGGACAGAGGCTCCTGACTTGGGACAGGCGCAAAAATGCGGCGGGATTAAACTTGTTTTGTGAGATCTCAACCCCTACCCCCGCCCCCACCCACCCCCCACCCCCCCCCCCCCCCCCCTACCTCTAGCCAATGTAGAATAAAGAAACACACAGCAATACGCACAGTAAAAACCAGTTTAAAAGAAGTCCGAGTCCGATGTCAGAATAGGTAACAAACGAAACTAAGCAAAATGACAATGATACATAAATTAACAAAGGACTACTAGCAGTTACTGACATGCCAGCTCCAGACCTTAATTAAACTGATTGAAAGATTATGTCTTCATCATCTTAAAATCAAGCACAATCCCTCCCGTTAGGGGTTTAGAATCATACCATCATAAAATATATGAGAAAAACATAACCCGTATCAAGCCTATGACTTACTCAAGAATAACTTGCATGTTAAAAAACAATATTGATTCCAATTCTGAGAACAAAGTAAGAAAACATACATCATATTTAATAGGAATAGGTATTGTTATTTGAAAAAGGAGACGATACCAAAGTGACAAAATAAAATCATAATTCAGAAAAAGACAGATAACACCATGGTCACAAGGAAATAAGACGAACAACATTTTACACACCACTATCCAGATAACATCCTGGCAAAAAAAGGATAATTCACAGATGACACAGAAAAAAAGGATAATACACAGATGACAATATGAACAAAGCAAAAATAAGACAAACAATAATTCACACAACACTACACAGATAACGCCATGACCAAAAGGAAATAAGACCAACAACAATTTACACACCACTATCCAGACTCAAGACTAAACAACAATTACCACACCAAAATCCGGTTGAACTCAGATGCTCAAGAATGAAAAGCAGTTTTTTGGAATTAAATGACAAAACAAAATTAGGTAATACGAATCAAACAAAGTCCAGGTGTGAGGAATACGATGAATACCTTTTTTCAGTAGTTTTCTTAATGACTAATTCATCTGTATAGATGAGATGTACTTACATTATGAGGTCCCAGTTCTAATGCCATACATTTAGTTAACATATCAATAGCTGCTTTTGTTGTAGAGTAGACACATCCTTCAGATATAGCTTTTTCAGACAAGATACTGGATATGTTAACTATTCTTCCACCTTTTCCATTTTGTATCATCCTCTTAGCAATAACCTAAAATAATGGTAATATACCGTTTCAAAAAAATCGTCTGCTATCAAACATTAAATCGTTAAATCTGTTTAAATCTAACTTGGTTTCAGTTTCTCATTGGTTGGTTTGATTTGTGCTCATGTCTTCACAAATTTTATTGGTAACAAAAAGTTATATGTCTTCAACAGATTCATTTATGATATCAAACTAAGTACATTGTACCTACTTAACCTGTCGCACAATTCATTACCAAAATCGTCCAGTTGTAATCTATCAGAAGTCCTGCAGTAACAAATCTTACCAGTCAAAAAAATGCTTTCTGTTAAACAAACTTATCATATTAATCGCCGTTGTAAGTCCCGTGCTAGCTCTTTACAAAATCTTCAAGCCATCAGACCTTAAATATTTGACTTTACAGTATAAATAAAAAAAAGAAGTAGATAAATTATTAAATACTTTTGTAAAAACTGAGAGGGCTTTAACCAAACAGACAAAAACCCACTCTAGGTAAACTTTGCATTCAGGAGACATTTAACTCTAGTTTTGATATTAATTACAAAATAAATTGATTAAAAAAGACAGTCACAATGTATCATTTAAAACATGAAATTGCGGAAGCGCTGCCTTCGGTGTGGATAGTCATATAAAACAAAACGTGCAATTTGGTGCGGTTTTTTTTGCCATTTTATTGCATTTACTTCATTTTATATTAGCTTTTTATTGACATTTACGTATCTTTTTCCTATTTAGCTTAAAATACAAAAGTACGAAAGAATAAATAATACATTCTGCAAATTGGAGAAATTTTCATTTTATGACAAATATGGCACTTAATTGTTCTTTTTTAAGTTTACCTGAGACACGTTGAAAGTTCCTTTAAAGTTGATGTCAAATATTCTATAATAGAAATTAAAAATGTAAGGTCAGATATTTATAAATTTTCAATCGGATTTAGTTTATACTGGAAAAATAGTACTATTTAAAGTAAACAACAAATGATTTATTGATTATCTTCTGATATTATCATAGGATTGGTTCCCTTGCACATCCCTTCTTACCCAACCAGATCGAAATTTTGTACATTTCTGATCAACTTGTCATATGCATGATCCCGGGACACATTATCTATATTTTGAACTCAAATTCAAAATGTAAACGAATACTAACTAAAAAAGAAATAAAATGATATTATATCATCTCAACTATATGTACATAATAAGAAAGCAACAGGAATTAAAGAAACATTTTGTCTTGTTTCAAACTAGAAATTACCGAACTAAATGCCATACCAAAAATATCAGATCTAATTATTGAATAACAGCAGCTTAAATATTACGTTTACAAATACGTCTACTACTCATGAGCCGATGCATGTTTACTTTAAGTCCTATAATGTATTGTCCATTACATTGATATTGTAAGGCATTAAAAAATCCATTTATTCTTTATACGTCATTTATGTCATTGTATTATAATAATGTTTTGATTCCTGTCGACAAATTCGACTTGAGATAGCTTTAATTTTCTGTTAAGTGCTTTTATAATGCTTTAAAACATCTTATTTTTCTGAATTTTGAACATCTTGTCTCCAGCATATCATATGATGATATCTCAATAAGATGCACTGAAGATAACTTCCTCAAAAACCCAGATATCTGAAAAAATTAAGCGTAAACATCTTCATAACCTGTCTTTTGAATTGTTCAGAAAAAAACTTGTACAAAACATTAAATAGTATGTTTTCTCACCTCGAGCGGTCATCTAATTTAATGCATTGATTGTAATGGGTGAAATATAAGAATAAAACTTACATTTACAAAAATATATGAAAATTAGTTTAATGGAATGCTTTATATCTTGCCTGTCAATGTTTTCTTTTGGAGTATCGATGAATAATGACCTCATAGTTACACCAGCATTGTTTACCAGTAGGTCTATGTGTCCGATCTTACTGACTTCCTGTCTTGATTTATACCAGTCTTGTAAGTCTACATTAATCACGTTAATGTTTGGTACCTAAAACAATAAACAACAGTATTATTAACCAGTAGGTCGACGTGTCTGATCTTATTGAGTTCCTCTCTTGTTTTATCCCAGTCTTTTGAATCCATGTTGATGTTTTGTACTTAAATAAAGGCAACAGTAGTATACCGCTGTTTAATAGTCATAATTCGATTCAGCGAAAACAAATCCGGGTCACAAACCAAAACCGAAGGAAACATATCAATTATAAGAGGAAACCAACAGAACAACAGAAACACTTAACTACAGCAACAGCAAACGCCAACCTTCATAGGAACGGACTATTTGATAACAACTACCATATTCCTGACTTGGTACAGGACATTTTAAGAAAAAATGGTGGGTTGAACCCGGTTTATGGCTAGCAAACTTCCCGCTTTCATGGCAATGTTAAAAATACTGCTAAAAGGACAACATTACGTGACAGGAATACAATACAAATAAACGCAAGAGACTGTTCATATAACGATTGGTAGGAAATAACCCCAATTTCCCTTAGCTCTTCTTATTTAATAGAATTGATCCGTTTATTTATATGGTATGCAAGACGTTTTGTTAGCTGTGTTGATTATATTTCTTATTTCTGTATTTCCCAACGAATAATTAAAAAATGAAACTTATTTAGACATGTTGGATTTTTTTTTTTTGTCGTTTGAGGTATTAAGATAATTATATTATTTAAGTAGAAAAACAAATGCTTCCTGAAAATGTATTTATATACGTTCTCTATTAATATTAAGTTACCTCTGATTCTATTTCTAATTACCTGTCTTTTAATCTATCTAATTACCTCCGATATTAAACTATCTAAATCTGCCTGTGTTCTACTAAGTGCAAATGTTTCTGCTCCACATTCTGCTAATTTTTTCGCAATAGCTCTACCAAATCCTACAATTTATATCGTAGTAGAATTTCATATGTATTTGAAAAGAAATATTATTTAAGTTCTTACTGAAGTCTTAAGAAGTTTCAAACATCAGAGTTCAAATTTATGGACAAAAAACTTAATATAAGTTTATCACAGCAACTCAAAAATCGCGTGCCCTGTCAACTAATGATGAAACAACAACATGGAATGTATTGTTATATCACATATATTCAAACTTCATCTCTTTTCGTTTACAGAGTAGTAAAGACATAGCAGTATTGTAGATACTAGAATTTGTTCAGTTCTTTGAGTAAAATATTTCTAATTTAATCATCCCTTACGTGCTTTGAATCTATTTTTGGAGTTTATAAGGAGTCACTTTTCTAAATAAATTTAGAATGCAGATTTTATTTCAAGAAAGATTAAATTAAAATGCAGAAAATTTAATTGACAATAAAAGACCTGAAACTAAGACCAAATCACGAACCTGAAAAAAGACGAAAAACAAGTCATCACACTTTTCATTTAAAACCTAATGATTTTGGTTCTTGTTGCTCAGTCTTCATTGTTAAGTTTAGTGTTTTGTTTGTCTTCTTTGTCGCAACATTTGCTTTTTTTTTTTTTAATCGTGAATATTGATTGTCTTTTTGGTATTGTTTGTCTCTTTTTGATATAATTTATGAAATCATAAATAAAAAAAATATGAACAGGTTCTGAAATGGCACCTTATGACTTAGGACTTTGCTTTGTTAAAATTTCAAGTACCATTCCTTCATTTCCGATATCCATGCAAAGAGTGTGGTCAGAAGCGTCGATAATGTAATCATCTCCAATTATGCAAGCCTAATCTTGTAACGAATTAACAGTAAATGATGTCAACCAAGATTACTCATAACTGTCATAAGATTCTTTCCTAGATACAAAGATATGGTTTGGAAGTATAGCTGAAAATTTATAACAAACGGCATATCCCATCCTAATGTTTACGGCGATGTTGTTTAGAGCCCATAAACTTAGATACGATCTATGTAAACTTATCGATCATTTGAATAAACTTATTCTACAATGTTATCAATTTGATACTGTAGGAAGAACTTTGAATATTATGTCGGTCTTATCATTGATCTTGTTATTGATTAATAAATCAGAACATAACTACAAATGCATTCCTATAGTTATGAACACTTGTGGTCCTACATTGTATATACTATTGATACTTATATTTTGGCATTGCAAAAGGTCATGGCATCCCCAAACTGTTATGGCGTCTTTAAAACTATATTCTTTGCCAGATGGAACCTTTTGTCTGGGAAGCATGATTTATTTATCAGTTGTAATTGAATTTGAACTAACTTTCAGTAATAGCGAGCTCTGTTAGCTTGGTACTTTGTGTCTTTAGTCTTTTTTAAGCTTTGTTTTTTTCTAATGAGTCAAACCGTTTTCAACTTCTTTTTACAGTTTGTTCTACTATTGTGTTGTTATACCACTGTCCCGAATTCGGTTGAGGATTGAGCAGTCGCCACATTGTATTTGCCTATCCCTAGGCAGGAGCCTGTAATTTAGTGATTGTCGTTTGTTTTTTTGTTATGTTTTTGTTTCTTTTATTGTTTTGTTCATAACTCAGGCTGTTTGTTTAGTATAACGGATGTGAGTTTTAATAGTTCACTATGCAGTTTGAGTGTTGGTCATAATTTAAACAAATTACGGTGACCTATAGGTGTCAGACCACTAATTAAAAATCCCTATCTGTTCAACCAAATTTTGCAATTTTCACAGCTTTTGCAATTTTCACAGCTTTCTAAATATTTTACCTTAAGTTTAACTTCATAGAAACCAGGTATATCTTGAATAGTACATGTATCACCTTTCTACATGGCAATTTTCAATCTACCTTTAAAGTCTTATAAGAAAAATCTGACCTTCGGAACATAGGTACTACCAAAATAACCCCTGGTTTTCTGGAAATCTTAAATTAGTATGATGTGGCGTGGTCATTTACATCAAAGATTTGATGGTCAATACTTAATCAGTTTAATGATCTTTCATCTTGATTAATGTGACAGTTTATACGGTACATGGGTTGCACAGTACAGTTGCAATAACATTTTAGAAGTTTATCAAAATAATCTAAGACCATAAAACAATGTTTAATCTAAATTAAGAACAGCTGTTTATAGCACGATCTTGTGAGAAACTTTATGTATTGGTCAGATATATTGGAGTAGTAGCTTGAAGTAACAAGTTGTATTATAGATAATAATGAAGTAACATGTTTTATAGAGTTGGAATTAAGTAACGTTTTATATTGGAATTTATAACTGTGAACCTTTACTAATATCATGTATACATGTACTGTTACACGATTAAATATGTGAACATTAAGCAGACTTCGTTATACATACATGCAGACAGTACTTAGTGAGCTTACGGAGAAACTTTACATTAGCTAGTTCTCTATGCTAACGGGCAAGATGGAGTTATTGATCCCGGATACATAGTTCCGAAATAATGTATAGTCCCAAAGCATACACAGAATAAAGCCCCGTTATATCACTATGGAGCGCATTACTCCTGAATGTTTGATACAAACTCATAGACAAGTAATTTGTTGCTCAAAATGGTCTAAATTTATTTCTCTTTCACCAAAAGTTTCATTTTTGCAAATTTGTTGGTTAGTCTTAAGTAAACAATGACATCAAAAGAACTACTTTGTGTAAGAGTAGGGCTACTTTTACATACGTTCTAAATTGGAGGGAGTATAATTGGTGGTCTGACACCTAAACCTGCTACCAGTTTACCCCTACCCTACCCCCATCCCCAATATAAGAAACACTAAAACAGCAGCGGAAATAAATTGATGATACAGCAAACTTTTTTGTAAGCGAAACCTGTTTATAATTATTACTTTATACATATGTTTTCCGATCAATAGCATCATCAAAACAGTTCAAAATAAACCTACCTTTCCCAGCACCGGTAACGAGAGCTCTCTTCCCATCAAATCGAATCGCCATATTTCAATATTAGTTTATACTGTTTCACACTTTTTTAACTACAGGAAAAGGATGACCTCAACACAATGTCTGTTCAAGGTAACCTATCACTTTTATCTACAGATAGGGTTAATTATATGTATGCTTTATTGTCTTACAATGTAATATTATACAATAATAAATGGTCAGACACTTACATACATTTATATCAACACATATTGTCATGCTATTTTTGTACGCCATATTAAACTAATGGACACTTATAAAAAAATCAGTTGTAAAAAGTGTCTTCTTCCTAAATATTTATCAAATCGGCATGTCTATTTTTCTATCAACCCCTCAAATAATTTCATCTACACAAATGTAAAGCCAAAGGCGATATGATAAAACAAAGTGCCCATTGAAATTGTAGTAATAATAAACGTCCTGAATCCTTTGAAAATTATGTTAGTTATGAATACAATGAGCAGTAATATTGGCAAATGGGTGCCGAAATATTTGCTGTGATATCCCTATAATGTACAAGTATAAAATGTATGCACCTCAACTCAAAGTTATTAAATGCAATATTAATAGTGACCGTTGGTCTTTGTAGACATTGATATTGGAATTTCTCATGACAATCTTCGTACCAAAATGAATGAACAAATGAATACATAAAATTTTATACAACGTTGAATTTTAAACCGAAAATTATCTATGTATTATATACATGCATACACTTATTACCGTGTCGAATACGGATATAACATTCGTGATATATAGTATTGGCAAACTTTTGTTTAATTACCACAAACGGAAATCAACGTGTATTTTTGTCGTCTACTAATCAACTACAAAATGTTTATTTTATTTTCAAATTGATAAGATAGTGACACTTCTTATCTTGATATATCTGTAACATTTTTATATTTTAGGTCAAGCGTGTTATCTGATTGTATCAGGTTTACATACATCTGTATTTTCACACATAGCCATTTAATACAGTTAGAGATCATCAGAGATATTAATTAAGAGTTATATTTAGATTTCTTTGTTTGACTAGTGAGCCCTAATGATTTGCATATGGTGCCCTAGTAAATTTATGTAAGGGGCACGGAACACTAGGAGCCCGGATAACCGGAGCACCCGGATTACCGGTGCACGGAATACACGGAGCCCGGTTGCCCTAGTGGCTTGTAGGAGAGATATAAAAAAGAGAAAGAGCGTGAGATATAGGAGGAGAGAGAATTTATAGTGAGGAGAGGACAGTTACGTTTGTAGAGTAGAGAGGAGAACCGTAATTGTTGAGCCTGAAGTTAGATGTACATTTTGTTATACTTGTATAATGTGATTTTGATAATACAGTATTGAACTTTTATTCGACTTCGTGTTTATGTTCACTTACAAGACTTCGTTCAGACTGCACCAGGATCCATTTATTTATTTATGTGACCAGGATTCCCTTAATCACGCTACCAGTAGATTTCAAGGTTAACCCTGTTAAAGAGTATACTTGGCATTTGTCGTCCGTGTACGAGTGAAAGGCACGACCTGAAACTTATACACCCAACAACACAGCACAAACACACGTGTGTACACTTTAGTTAAAGTTGCATAACGGAAGACTTTTTTGTCACATTGGTGGCAGCGGTGGGATTTACTGTGTGTGACTTCAACGAACTTATAGGTGATAGTTGTATTTGTTTTATAATACAATGGAGACACCAAGAAGGACAATTATCACATCAACTCAGGCTCCAATGCTCTCTCGGGTAAGGCAGAATTGCTTCAGAAATCAACTTTTTTCCCCAGAAGATTCTGAGTTAATAGATAGTTCGCCTGCCACTGGTACTCTCCATGATGTTCGCACGGAGACTATGCCAGATGTCCGGTATCGCCGGAGAATCGGGCATTTTTCACCCAGGAGCAATCAGGATAGAGCTGTCCAGGAGATGAGCAATACGCAAAGTGGTAAAGAAAATGGTTGGAAGAAATTTTGGCAAAATATGGATTAGTTTGCTTACTTTCAGTAGCGGCATCGTTGCAACAGCATGGATTTATTTTCCTAACAATAGGGCAGTACAGAAGTCTCAGGAATATGTAGTGATTGGATTATTAGCGATAATATGCCTGATAATTTCAACGATATAGTTTTGAAATTAGTATGGAATTCCGTCATTACTGGTTATTAGTCAGAAAACACTGCATATACATGGTCCAGGAACAGGCGAAGCCCTAATCATATGTATAATGGGCTAAGCCGTACTCCGGATAATGTTATCACTGATACTGGTACGCCCTATGACTCAGATGAAATGCCCTCGTACTCGAGCCCATGGCCTAATTGCCCTGTTATAAACGGGCAAAGGCAAATGGAGCTTGAGTCACCCGGGCATACATCGGAAAACATGGGCTTATCACCAGGACATGTTCAATTGCCAGAGTCTGTTAGTCGGGAAAATTAATGTACTGATATAAACGGAACGACTACGGAATATCCGAATACTTGGTGTATCCGTGGACGGAACGTTCCTCCATCTAATGAATATCCTGTTCGGAGGACCTTTTCCGGAGCAAAGAATAGTGTTTGGAATGAGTTTATTCAATACTTTGAGAATATATCCGAGTTAAATGTATGGAACAATGAAAATTCACGAAGGGTCCTACTTAGTACTCTTATGGGACAAGCGGAGACGTATGCACATGGGATGCCAGTAATAATACAGAGAGATTATAATCGCCTTAAACGAAAGATGGAAGAGAGATTTGGACATACGGCGATGAAAGAAAGGTATTTGGCAGGGGCAATCCTGAGATTGTAGAGGAGAACTCTATTAAAGCGTTCCTTGACAAGTGCGGACAGTCAGAAGATTTTCGCCTTGCTGTCAAGCGGCGAACCAGACCTAATACCCTGCAAGAGGCGGTAATTAATTCAATGCAGGAAGAATGCTTAAGAGTAGGAGAAAAGGACCTCGCCAAGCATTTCAACCCAGTTCAGCGGCCTATATTTGAAGTTGAAGACGGGGATAGTGATGAAGATGTAACTGCAGAAGCAGAAGGAACACGAAGAGAAAATGTCGACAGAAATAATTAAAGTTCCTGATAATTACCCACGGAATAACGGTAAAGGATCCCAAGGGCGATTCTATAACCGTGATATATGGCATGGAAGAGACAGATCCCCGATGTTTAAAAATCGTCCACCAGAATTTCCGGAACCGAGAAGGGGACCGTAGAGATTCTCGAGAGACAGATTTACGCAGAGGAGATCGACACCAGAGGCCAGGTGTCGGTCATCCGGCATGGACGGTCTAATGAAAAGAAAAAAACCCACAATGAAACGACGGAAGAAGATAGTGAATAAACCAAGTGACTTTATAAACAGTTGTTTATTTATTGTGTAAACTATGTTGTTTTATACAGAAGTTTTTCTGTGTTTGTTTATAAAGTAGAAGTTTAGCTTTATTTGGTGCTCGAAACCCTAAATACATTTTTATGGTGTCTCGAAGCCCTTTAAAATTACAATATGTCGCTTGAAACCCTTCAATCATGGTGTTCTCAATGCCCATTAAACAATGATTAACTACATTTTTTTTAAGACCAGTAAACTCCATTGTTTTGAAAGTCTTAAATCTAAAACTATTATGTAGACTTAAAATATATCATTGTCGGCACTATATAATTTTTGTATTTTTGTTATATTTCTTATTTTTAATAAGTGGTGCTTATTTTACATAGACTTACATTTTGCATAATTAGTTTAAAGTAATTTTGTTTATATGGAGCCCTGTGACCCTTGTTATTTACTTGGTGTTACCTGGCCCAATTTTGAGTGTACGTTTAAACATTTTAAAGAATCAAATCTTGGATTCCGATGGTTTTTTTTTATATACCATGATAAAAATATGATATCTCTGTAAGTTGTGTTAAGTTTTGTTATTTAGAATCGCATAATACTCAAAACTAGTCAGAGGTGCTATTTTTATATTTTAAAAAGTTATGATAAGGTTTTTTTTATTATCATCTATCTCAGGGTACATGTACATTTTTGTTTATATATATATTTTTTTTATCTTAGAAGTTCTTTTGATGCAAACCATGATATGTTTTTGATATATATACATTTTTTTATATACATGTACTACTTGTTGGCTACGTGTGTATTTGTTATAAGGTGCTCAAGAACAGTATTTAATTAGATTTTTTTTTATATAATGCTGTATACTGAACAGTGGAAGTTCATAGTTAAGAGGGGGGCTGTGTAACATTTTTATATGTTAGGTCAAGCGTGTTATCTGATTGTATCAGGTTTACATACATCTGTATTTTCACACATAGCCATTTAATACAGTTAGAGATCATCAGAGATATTAATTAAGAGTTATATTTAGATTTCTTTGTTTGACTAGTGAGCCCTTATGATTTGCATATGGTGCCCTAGTAAATTTATGTAAGGAGCACGGAACACTAGGAGCCTGGATATCCGGAGCACCCGGATTATCGGTGCACGGAATACACGGAGCCCGGTTGCCCTAGTAGTCTATATTTGTATCCGGGCTTGTAGGAGAGATATAAAAGAGAGAAAGAGCGTGAGATAAAGGAGGAGAGAGAATTTATAGTGAGGAGAGGACAGTTACGTTTGTAGAGTAGAGAGGAGAACCGTATTGTTGAGCCTGAAGTTAGACGTACATTTTGTTATACTTGTATAATGTGATTTTGATAATACAGTATTGAACTTTTATTCGACTTCGTGTTTATGTTCACTTTCAAGACTTCGTTCAGACTGCACCAGGATCCATTTATTTATTTATGTGACCAGGATTCCCTTAATCGCGCTACCAGTAGATTTCAAGGTTAACCCTGTTAAAGAGTATACTTGGCATTTGTCGTCCGTGTACGAGTGAAAGGCACGACCTGAAACTTATACACCCAACAACACAGCACAAACACACGTGTGTACACTTTAGTTAAAGTTCCATAACGGAAGACTTTTTCGTCACATATCTTATACACTAGAGACAAATCAAATTAAATGAGTAATACTACTTATATTGGATATATATACTTATATTGGATATATATACTTATATTGGATATATATACTTATATTGGATATATATACTTATATTGGATAAATAAGTCCTTTCGCATTTAAATCATTCTTAAAAAAACTTAACTGATATAGTCTTTCATGTAAAAAAGATATTCTAAATAATAAATTTTTGTGGTAATTTATTTCTCAGATATTATGCATACTATATTTAAATCATCAGTTAATGTGTTGCTGGGTGATTATTGCATTGATGCATGTTTTGCATCCCTTTTTACATTATTTTACCTTCGGAAACATTCTTTCATTTGTGCACACATCCTTTAAGTCGGAGTCGGAAAAAAATTAGAAGGACTAAAAAGGTCAACACCTTAAGATCTGACTTGCGGATACCAATTTCGATTAATTTATAAGGAAAATTGATAAGGTCGCTACAATGTGTTTGCAATCTTCGTACTAATCAGTTGTGTTTGCTTCAGCTTTCAGTCTTAGATTTTTCGCTTTAACTCGCATTGGTAAAATAGCAATGAGTTTCATCGAAGTATTCGAAGTTTTAAAACAGATCAACTATTCTTTTCTATAACTTTGATTGTCCGTCAGCAAAAGGACATATCTGTGTGTCGGATTCATTTACTTAAGATTTTTTTGGCAAATTCGTTATCCTCCGCCCGAAAATAACTTGTACATATATTTTTGATGGGTCAACTCTTACAAGTTTTCAATTTTCTTCTATTTTAAAGAAGAATTTGTCGTTTTGCGAGGTCAGTGGACTTTATTTCGGAGCGCATTCTTTTAAAATCGGGGCAAAAAAAATTAAGCAAAAAGGTTAGGAGGGGATGACGACACATTTACAGAAATGGGGTCGACGAACATCCAACGCTAATACAAAATACATTCGCTGGACGATTTAAGTTTATTGATTTTAAACCACATTAACTGTCATTGAAATAATACATATATCAATTGTAAGTCTCAAAACAATTGGCTAATAGGATAATCGATAGTGTATTGGGAGAATGTAAAACCTTCATTTAGATTTGGGGGACTTCACTTTGACCTACAGAATGAGGTGTCTATATTAATTGGATTGGTCAAATGGGCATGGAATGGTGCGATTTTAACCGAGTCTTTCGACAATGGTTGCGTAATCGCTTCCTCTCGAGTTTCATTGTTATTCACATTGGGTTAAATGATATGGGTGTATTGACACACTATTCGGTGAGATAGAATGTGACCTGCTTTGTTTACATCCATTATATCCAGCTTTTTAAATAATACGGTATGATATATTAATGAGACGGTACTGGCGCAATGCCAAATGTTGAAAAGCTATTGAAAGGGCTCGTAATCAAGTGAATCTCCGTGTCAGGAACTGGGTCCTGAGCATTAGTGGATACGCAATAAGGCTGGTCCTGAGCAATAATAGATACGCAATAAGGCTGGTCCTGGACATTAGTGGATACGCAATAAGGCTGGTCCTGCGCATAAGTGAATACGCAATAAGGCACTGTAATAAACGTACTTAAGAAAGTAATTTATACAGATATAATGGGACACACTTAGTTGTTAATGATGACTATTTGATCAATTTACAAGGAGAACTTCGGAACATGCTGGTCAGGATTATGACAGTTTGATTTTGTTTGGTTTTATGGACTTCTTTTTAATTTATTTTTGAGTTCTGTATTTTTATCATATTCATTCATTCCTTGGAGTATGATAAAGAAACATGTTCAGCAGGATGAAAACATGAAAACACCCTTTTTGGAATACCTGATTTATTCCGGTTTTGCAGTACTCCAAATTGTTCAGTGTCGTGATTGACGAGTTTATCCCAAGTATTCGTTCTTTGATGATTTAATGTTGCTTGCGCATATGTTTTTATATATCTCGGTCTTGTATTATCCTTCTCAAATTCGATTTATGACATGTATAAATGACATGTACCGGTATTTGAAATTTTTTCAACTAACTAAAAAAACAAATATTAATAAAAAATGAAAAACTTAAAATAAATAATTTTTTAAAGACGTTTCAAGTACCAAAAAATCTTTTACTTTAAAAACCAATAATAGAGTACTTTTCGACGGCCATGTGTAGCATATTGCAACACTCTAAGTAGCAAAATGCATTTGAAAACTAATTTAAATTTAATTATCCTTTTTAGTCCACTAAAAATCAAAACCGTTCGGCCCATCCAAGCATAAATCTTAAATTTATGCATAAATAGACATGTTCGGTACATGCCATTTATACATGTCATAAATCAAGAACGAATATTGTTCTTCGTCAATCTGCTGTTTAACTTGATGAGAGTGGTTTAAAGACCCTTTATCGGATATTGTTTTAGCCAAACGAAAGCTGGATTATTTAATTTTAGTCTGCCTAATAATCAATGATGTGGATCGATGAAAAGCTTCATTCTATTTTATACCTTTCTGATTAAAAGAGACACCAACGGTTTGGGATAAAAAGAAACAAATGGGTAATAGCATGAAATAAAGCATCTTCTTTTATTCTATCAAATCCCTTATATTTCAACGGTAGATCGTTTTTCGTTAAATGTAATAACATCTAATTATTTTTATAGTATTTCACAATTTTCAAAACAAGGCAAGTTTATGTAATTATACAATTCTTATCATCACGTTGTCAAAAACCTGTTCAAGACTCGTGTCAGGTGACATGACCTGTCCAGATATTACACAACCACTACTATAAAATCAAACAGTTATACAAGACCCACACAGAACAAAATGTATACCATTCTACTAACAACTGTGCTGTTGCCTACAGTGACAGGTTTCCTGTTGGATTCGTTTGGATTAGGCTCTGCTGTACCGACAGTGTCACAACTGGACGTGAACAAATATTTAGGAAGATGGTTCCAAATGTACGCTAGTCAATCTGTTTATGCTACATTCGAAAGAAAAGCCGTGTGTGTTACTGCGGACTGTACGTTTTATCTTAGTTAATTATAGTTTATTTAGCTTTTTCTTTTGTTCAAAATGGAAAAGAAACATCTTTCCGTCATAGACTTTTTAGAATTTATAGCCGTTTTTAATATACATTATACACCGCTTATATCCTTCTGAATGTACGTTTAATTTGACTCTCTGTTCATGACATTTTTTAACAACACGTCGTAAAAAAGCATCAAACAGATTTTATGGTGATTTTATATCAAATGACCTTGGCAATTATTTTAATGGTGATCATTATAGAATTTACAAGGGATATTTTATAAGGTTTCTGTCTGCTGACTAGACCCCTATTCTTTTATCAACTTAAGAGTAAGAACACATTAAATTGGTATAAATAAGTTAAAATAACAATAAAAAAACACCGAAAAAGAATAGAAAAAAGGGGGATCTATGCCCCTAACGCCAAGGGCAAAAAATACAATTAATGCAAATTTTAGATCACATATTTGATTTTTTCCATGCATGTAAAAGTAGTCTACACAATGTATTTTATGTTTGTTCAGATACTATGTCAACTGATGGGAGTGGACATATTAATGTCCTTAACTCTGAAAGACTCAGTGAAGCTAAGGGAGACCTGAAAGTTATACACGGATATGCTACACCAACCAAAGATGTCGGAAAATTAACCGTCCATCTGGAAACAGTAGGATTTAATGCACCTTGTAAGTAGTATACATAATAACAACTTCAGCTCTCAGGATTGTTCTTCTGTTTTGAAAGTCTTGCTAGATGTTAAATTGTAACTTGGATGGAGAGTTGTCTCATTGGCACTTATACTTTATCTTCCTATATCTATGTCCAGATTTTCTTTCCGAAGAAGCAATCTCACTTCTTATCTTCGTTCGTGTTTAAACAAGGATTTGCAAGTAGAGAAATTAGGCTCGGATTTTATGTACGGATAATGATGTTTTGATTATATTTTGTGCTTTTTCTGTTTGTTGGTTTTTTTTTAAAGTTTTTTTTTTTGCATTATTTAATATCTAAATCTAACGTTTATAAGGTGCCTTATACTTGGAAGTTTGGTGTTAGAATCCTGTGCAAGTCGGAATTATAACCAAACAAAAGGTTAAACATATTGTGAAAATGAACTGGAGCTTAAAATAGCCAAACCAATCTAAAGTCCAACTTTGCCAAATAGAAATAAAGTCTTTGCCTTAGCTAAATACAAACATGATCAACTAATATTTAGTCAAATTATATTTATATATGATGGTAAGCACCGAAGCGCCAACATTGTATGTTAATCACAGTGGCACTGTGATTAACATACAATGTTGGCGCTTGGTGCTTGTCACAGTGGACTAACCAGACTTCACGAGGAATACTTAGAGATAAGGAGTTCAAAAGCAAAATGTCTATAAATATAAGGAAGATAGAAACAATAGCTGTAAAAGGTTAAGATGAAATTTAAAATGTAGGCGATGCGGTATAATTGTCAGTGAAACAACAATCAAATGATGAGGATGTGAACAACTATCGGTCACTGGACTGCCTTTAACAATAAGCAAAACCCGTAGTTTAGTTTCTGATAACTTGCAGAGAGATGGCACAAAAACATTAAAATAGTCTTTCAGTGAATTATCAATTTGTTGTGATTTTATTCGATACGAAAAGGACGGGAATGGACTTGTGCATCTTTTATATCATCTTTTTATGGATTTTTTTAAAAAATAAACTATTGCACTTTTTTCAGATTGGGTAATGAAACTCGGACCAGCTACATTCGGACCAGACAACAAATATCAATACGCTCTAGTGTCTGACAATTTGAAGGCTACTTTATTTGTACTAGCACGCGATCCCGTCGTCTTCAAACGTGATTATGAGGCAGAGGTTATGCATTTTTTAAAAAGTGAAGGATTTACCTCTGTTATAAACAAACCTGTTAGTACTTACCATGGAGCGGACTGTACATACAATAGTGATCACGTCTAGAACAATCCGTCAATTCTAATATTTATCATTATGTGTCCCATTCATCCAAAGAGTTAGCAAACTAAATTGTGGTTATTAACAACAAAGCTAACATGTATCAAATCTTGAGGTTCATCTGAGCCTGTATGGCCTGTCAGATAGAGTTTGTAGTGATGAAATCATTTTTGATTGAGATCAAATCTTCATTACAAGTGTAATAAATGATTTATTTTAAATATTTTAATTTTACCTAATAGTTGATCCAAAATGAGGTAAAGGTCAGATAAAACATGCCAAACAGACATGTACACCTAACTATCATTCTATACACCAAAAATAAAAGCTCTATAGCTTATAGTACTTGAGAAATAGACCAAACTACAAAAACTAAACATTGACCAATCAACCATAAAAATCAGGTCAAGGTCAGATGAAAATGCCACTATATAAATAACACATAGCTGAGAGGGTCTAGAGCAGATTGTTACCCCGAGAAAACATTGTCAACTGAGGCGAAGCCAAGGTTGACAATGTCTTTTCGATGGGTAACAATCTGCTCTATCACCCTCTCAGATATGTGTTATTTAATTTATTATACTGAATGTTCTGTTATTACTATAGTATTAATGTATGGACTTTTTCATATTGCCCTTGTAACATGCCCGAGGTATAAATAATGGCCAAGGATGGTTGTAATGGCCCCGAGGCAGCGCCGAGGGCCATTACAACTGTCCGAGGCCATTATTAATACCAAGGGTATGTTACAGGGCCAATATGAAAAAGTCCATATATTGATACTTTTATTAACCAACTAAGGCAACCTCATTCAAGACAAGAACAGTCATCGAGTCTCGGATCCAAATAAAGCTAACCACGAATCTATAACAGGACCAATACAAAAAAAAAGCCAGTTCATAACACTTTTATTACCGTAAGTGGTTTTAATTCTTCGATTAAACAAAGAATAAGAATCTTACCGTGAAGAAGATACAGGAATTCATAGCTGAACTTGTCTTTTCGCATTCACGATGGGTTTTTGGTCAACATTGTCAGATGTAATTTCTGATTTCTCATCCAAGTACTTTATTTTATGCTATTACAATTCATTTCATCTAGCAAATATAAAGTAGCTGGGAAGAATAATTCAGACAGTTAACTATTCTTACTCTGAGTAGTCTGCGTTCTGATAATTGATAAACGAAAATGAAACAGTGATAATAATCGAAAGTCGTACTCGAAAAAGGCTGTGTAATATTTCCGTTTCAAGTCGTTACAAAACACTGAACATCATTTAAACTTTTTTTTATGATATTAAGTTAAAAAAAATTTGAAAAAAGTTGTCACTTATTTGAAGAAATAAACGACATTTTGATTTAATCGATATCCCGTTTCATCTGTTTATAATGCATGGATGTGATTTCGTAATGCACGGGTGTGATTTCGTAATGCATGACTGAGATTTCGTAATGCATGGATGTAGCAATTTCTCCGTTCATAATGACCAGTTGTCGAAATTTTCCCTTTATAAAGCATGGGCATTTCTATACATATTGTAGTAAGTTGGTTAATAATGTCGATTAAATTTCAAATTCAAAGTAATAAACTATGACGTCTTGTACATAACAACCATCCGTATTTAATAAAGCGCACACTTGATCAAGCGTCTCCGTGAAGGGTAATAGAGTATTTGCCATAGGATAGAGTCGTATTTAATAAAGCGCACACTTGATCAAGCGTCTCCGTGAAGGGTAATAGAGTATTTGCCATAGGATAGAGTCGTATTTTATAAAGCGCACACTTGATCAACGCGTCTCCGTGAAGGGTAATAGAGTATTTATCATAGAAAAGAGTAAATTGACACCCTCGTATAAGCCAATCAAAATATTGCATTTTTACTTGAAGTATAATAAAAAGATATGTAAACCTTACAATCAACGTTTTTTTTTATCAGGGAAATTTTTCCTGAATAAGAAAAAAATAATACCTAGCAGGTTTTAAATATGTAACATAGTATCCAAAAAAGGAACATCATTTCAAAACAGGTAACAGTCACCAAAAAGCTGAAATTCAATCAGAGTTATGTCCAAACAAAAATAGATTGCTATGATTTCTATCATGTTTTCCTATTATCCGCAAGAAGATGGGACTAGAAATCAGCAGTATAACCTGATTATAAATAACCAGAAATGTAGCAGCTATTATCTCAACAAGATGGCACTCACTGTGATGTTTTGCATTCTTTACTGATGATTAGTGAATTGATATCGAAAGTGTTTTACACAATTTGAAAGTTAAATAAAAATATCATACTAACTTGACATTATCAATGATCAGTGTAAATGACATCCAGGTTATATGAAAACTGCCAAACAGATATTTACACCTTGGAATCATTCCATACACTAAATACAGTTCAACTTTTGCTTATAGTACACAGGCACTTGTCTCAGAAATTTTTTCCCTATATACCTTATATTAAGGTATATAGGGGAAAAAAATTGTGAGACAAGTGCCTGTTATAGTATCTGAAACATACCTAACCACAAACACTTGATGTTGACTAATGGACCATAATCAAAGCCTTAAAGGCTGTTAAAGCAATTGCTGCCAAGTTAATGTTTTTGTGACTTTTATTTTTCATCCACATGTAAAAGAATTAAACCTGACGGGAGTCTTGTCTAGTTAAAAGTAAGGATGTTTTAACTTTTTATATCAATAAAAGACTTATCCAGCAGAACGTCATTTTTAAAATGTTTTACATTTCCCAGGGGGACGACACGTTTATCAGGCTAACGGCAGAGGTAAATATATGTGAAGAAACATAATAACTCAAAGAAATCATAATAGAATATCCATTTGTAGGGTGTTTATTACTAGGCAATAATAAAATAATTTACATGACAATCCATGCATCTTCAGGATTCATTATCTTTATTGCTTTGATTTTAATTATATCATAATTGGTTTAAATTTAGCCATTCAGTTGATGATTTCAACTTCCGTGACGCGAATGTTCTACAAGACATATAATACTTTATTATGTATTATATGTCTCTGGTTCTACCGAACTATATCTTTTTTATAATAAGAATCAATCATTCATACATACTTACCGATTTAAGATTTTGAAGATGGGACAAGCTTCTTAAATTTTCATGAAATGCACGTTAACTGTGGGTCAACCTGGGAACTGGCTTGCGCTTTACCCCTTTCATCACTAAGACCAGGGTTTTTTTTAATTTGTTGGTTTACGAATTTTTCACATGAAAAATTCCGGTGTCATATGGTATTTTGAACCCCTTGAAAAGTGAACCCGGGGTCAAAATACCATATGGAAAATTGACCCCGGGGTCATTATACCGCATGGTATTTTGACCTCAGGGTCATTTTTCCCATATGGTATTTTGAACCCCCACCATGGAAAATTGAACCCTCCTGTTTTAGATAAAAAGTATTGTAGATTATCTAATGTGCAATATGTTAGTTGGCTATTTTTTTTCAAGTTGAAGGTGTATAGGAGGGGTTTCAATATACCATGGCTAAGTAAAATTTTCCAAACATCATTTCCAGCATCTTTAATACATACTAATAACTACTGATTGGAGCATTAATACTATGTAAAGGAGTTAGAATTCCAAACATCTTTTCCAGCATGTTAAATACATCCCAACTACATATTGGAGTATTATTGCTATGAAAAGGAGCTAGAATAGCTGTAATTTTTTTAATTAGAGGTGTATAGGGGGTGAGGGGTCAATATACCATCGCATGGAGGTCAAAATACCATGGCTAAGTAAAAATTTTCAAACATCTTTTCCAGCATGTTTTATAAATAACAACTACTTATTGGAGTATTATTACTATGTAAAGCAGTAAGAATAGCTAGAATTTTTGAAATTGGAGGTGTATAAAAGGGGGGGTGCAAAATACCCTGGCTATGTAAAATTTTCTTAACATCTTTTCCAGCATGTTAAATACAGATCAACTTCTTATTGGAGTACTATCACTAGGTAAAGGAGTTAGAATAGCTAGAATTTTTGTAATTAGAAGTGTAGGGGGGGGGGGGGGGGGTCAATATATGGCAGGGGGGTCAAAATATCATGGCTAAGTAAAATTTTCCAAAAATTTCCAGCATATTAAATAGATAACAACTACTTATCTGAGTATTATTACTATATAAAAGAGTTAAAATAGCTGTAATTTTTTTTTAATTGGAGGTGTATAGTAGGGGTTCAATATACTATGGCAGGGGGGGGGGGGGGGGGGGTCAAAATACCATGGCTAAGTAAAAATTTTCAAACATCTTTTCCAGCATGTTTGATACATAACAACTATTTATTGGAGTATTTTTACTATGTTAAGGAGTTAGAATAGCGGTCGGTAGGTCATGATAAAAAAATATCTTACGAGACATATACAGGTAAAATATAAATATATATTTCAGCTTACTAACAATATTTTTGTAATGCTACTTTGTCATCATTTCTTAAGTCTTAGTCCCAAACATTATTACTCAGCTGTTTTAAACATACAATAAGTGCCATCATCATATAATTTCGAAAAAGGGAGTATCACGGACAAACATGAAATCAAATGGTCATTTCACGAACAAGAAAAAACAGCTCCACGTTGCTTTTTATCAACTTTCACGAAACATGTGAAATAAAATTGCAAACACATCGACTTGACCAGATCTGTGTCAAAAACGAAGTAAACTCATCCACTGGAAAGCTGAGGATATCAGTTTCATCATTTGTCATGCATTCCCGTTTTGGTATCCAAATGGACAAAGTTTTTTTTTCAATCTATGAAATAAGAAAATTCCAAATTGTTTGTGAATACTGCTTACTCTTAACTTGGGATATTTCACATTTAGACAGGTCCACTACATCTATAAGATGATCGATAAATCTTATGGAATTATGACAAACTAGAGGCTCTAAAGAGCCTGTGTCGCTCACCTTGGTCTATGTGCATATCAAACAAAGGACACTCTCCCACATTGTAGAAGAGAATAGACTTCATGACAAAAATCTTTATTTTGTTGATCTTGTATTCTTTAGTTTTTGCTCAAAACACAAAAGAGGGTAAAAAAAAATTTCATTTAAGGGCAATCACTCCTATGAAGAGTGACAGTCTACTAACTATATTGGCAAAATTTGACTTTTTAATAGATCTTGCCTTGCTGATCATTTTTGTGATTTAAAGTGTTTATTTATCTATTATAATTTAAATCATTAAAGGCATAACGGAAAAACGTTGCTGTTTACAGTTTATCTCTATCTATAATAATATTCAAGATAATAACCAAAAACTGCAAAATTTACTTTAAATTACCAATTCAGGGGCAGCAGCCCAACTACGGGTTGTCTGATTTGTCTGAAAATTTCATTGCTGATAGATCTTAACCGGATGAACATCTTTACCGCTTGTCAGATTTGCTCTAATTGCTCTAGTTTAAGAGATATAAGCCAAAATCTGCATTTTACTCCTATGTTCTATTTTTAGCCATGTCCACCATGTTGGTTGGCAGGCGGGGTCATTGGACACATTTTTAAACTAGATACCTCGATGATGATTGTGGCCAAGTTTGGTTAACTTTTGCCCAGTAGTTTCAGAGGAGAAGATTTTTGTAAAAGTTAACGGACGACAGACGCCAAGTGATGAGAAAAGCTCACTGGGCCAGGTGAGCTAAAAAGGAAAACAGACTTATTATTATGTGTTTTTAGCACAGGTTTTGTTCCGCAAAATTATTTGCACAAACAAAATAACAAGGTCAGTTATGTTTGTCTATTTTTAGATACGTAAACAGAGTAATTAGGGTTATTATGATATTTCACACTGTCATTATATCATTTGTTTACAGAGTGGAGTCTATCAGTATCAACAGCAAATAAGGAACTCCTTAATAAATAACAGGGCCCGTAATTTCATGAAAGTATTAAAAACATGGTCAGAGTAATTAGAATGGGTAAACTGTGCTACTTTTAATTTAAAACAAATAATGCGAGATAAGATGACATTACTATAATGTGCGTAGTGATTTTATGATAATTTTATGAATGAACGATAATTTAATGAATGAAAAAAAGCAACTTGACCTCTTTCTAAAAGAAAAATGAATTAAACAACATAAAACCGTATAAGAGATAATTCAGTCCAATTTTCAATATTAAATCAACAACTACTGACATGATTCAATATTTTGTTGAAACATCTCAATTACGAAATCGCAGGTATAAAAATGCACTTTTTTCACTCGGACTTTTATGTTCTTTGATAGTCAAACAGTTGTCCCCTTAAATACAAAAATACATCTACAAGAACAGATGTTGAAACTTCTCAAATCCACTAATGTTTTTCAACTGTTCCAAATAATGTATTGCATTAGAAAACATGCATAGTTTTAGAATGACAGACCAGGAATCTGCTAAAAAAAACTTTGGCTTGATCTGGGCAGAGTCTCTGATCTGCGTCACAAAGATGGCCATACGCTATAGCATGAAAGCAATTAAAAATTAGATTACGGTCAGATAAACACTGCCATACATTACAGACATGAACACCATACATTAAATATAGTTATGTTGCTTATATTATCTGAGAAACAGATTTAACTACAAGAAAAACTTTAACCAATGAACCATACAACTGAGGATAAGCTCAAATGAAATTTGGCCAGCAGACATGTACATCTTACAATCATTCCATACAACAAATATAGTATACCTATTGCTTAAACGGTCTGAAATACAGACTTGACCATGTACACTTAATCTTGATCACTGATCCATGAAATGAGGTCAAAGTCAGTTGAACCGTGTCTGACAGACATGTAGATTCCATATACTTAATATTGTTATCCTATTACTCATTAGACAAATTTACTTTTCAAAAAACTAGTTTTTTAAGCAGTCACTGAACCATGAAAATGAAATGAAACATATATATATAATGAGCATATGACCATGATGACAGATGAAAACTTTGTAAAATAAAGTGACTGTTTTACAAGGATATGAAGCATCATGTCTTACACCTTCTGAAGTATAAAGCTTTATTATACAAATAGTAAACACCATTGTCATGTGATTTGTGCTATAGTGGGAGATACTAGATGAATCAAAATTATTTACTTGAAACCATCAGAAGAATGAAAAAGACAAACAAACAGAAGCTAAGGTCGACAGCACAAACAGTTCCTTGGCCAATACCAAAAGCTCATCTTCAATTTTTTTTAAAATATGTTCATTTCTATAAGTAAACTTTTGAAATCTTAAGTATACAAAATCAGTTTTCATCTGAAAATCAATACATGACCTTCCAATTGGTGCTTTTTCCCAAAATATTTGACATCACAAACAAAAATCTTTAGGTCACGATGTCCTTTGACAAGTTTTCCCTCAAAATGACCCCATGTCAAATGAGGCAGTTTGTTCATAAATCAAAGTTTGAATCTTGTGTGTTTCTGAGCAGCTGGGAAATATCCATAAATGGAAAACATTTAAAGCCTGAGCTCAAGTCTATAATTATACTCAAATAAAAAAACTTTATTATTGTTGTTTATTATCAGCATTAGAATTATACATTTCTATAACAACAGACTCACAATTTACTCTTATACAACACTAATCCATTCAAAACAACATAAATGTGTAACATAGTTTAGTAATTATCTCCATAACAAAACTATATATGAAAAAATATGACCTTATTGAGGGCCCAACCTCAAATTTCATAAGCAACATGGCTTTAAATACAAAATATCTGTGTATATCCTGTATTTATTGTCTACCCTATCATATTTGTTTTAACAACATGTACTGTTCAATAAATAATTTAGTTTCTTCAAGAATTAAATATATTAGGCAATTCTTCATCATCGCTGTTATAGTTTTCATCAATCTCCAACAAAGACAGGTCTATTTTTCTCCTCTTTCTTCTTTGTCTAAGACCAACACTACCTGGTACCTTAAAAGTAAGACCATCCTTGAAGTCCATCACTTCTGAACACTGGTCCCCTTTCTCTAAAGAAACAAACTCAGGATCCAGTTGCTGTATATTAAAACTATCTGTTGATAATGAAGATTTACAAGAATCTACAAAAAATAATATAATCACATTAATATTTAACCGAGAGAGAAAAAATTACAACAGAAAGTATAATCACCTATGTACACCTGTTTTTGTTGTAAAACTTCAAAACAGGAAGCAATAGAGATGATTTAACACTTTCATATCTGTAAAACCTCCCAAAGCATGCGTTTCTCAATTCTTATATAGATTAGACTGTTGGTTTTCTCGTTTGAATGGTTTTACACTAGTAATTTTTGGGGCCCTTTATAGCTTGCTGTTCGGTGTGAGCCAAGGCTCCCTGTTGAAGACCGTACTTTGACCCAAGGCTTCCAAAACGGTCATATATTCCGGACATTTGTATAATGTCCGGTAAAATTCCGGCTGGGCAAAGCATGAAACGGACATCTACTTTTTAGTTTTCAAGGCTTAAGAGACGGTCATTTTAACATAATTCGCGATCTTTTTGACCCTATCTTTTGCCTTTAACAGCCACACATTTCCGGTCATAAAAGTGACATGATCATTAAGTACTATCAAAACAACCCCTACTTTAATACCTTCTCATTTTAATCAAGGCTAATTAGTTGTCGAACAGCTGAAATTTACCTGTTCAGGTGACAGGTAAACTATTTTGAACCGGACATTGATCGGTCTATTCAAAGTTATTTTCTTACATTTCAGCGGTTTGCATCTAATTAATTTAGTAAAAAAGATTTAAATTATCAGAAATACGTTTACAAATGTGAATTGATGAAAAAATTAAAAAGGTGAAAATGAAAAATCGTCATAACCACATTGTTTGAACCTGAGACATGTCTCTGTTTGAACTAGTACACGTGTGCGCATGTGCGCAGGTGTGAAATTTAATTATGCATCCTAATTTCTTCAAAAAATGCTTAAATTGTCATTGATACCTTTATCTCACGTTTATTTCGAATATTTTCTTGAAGAAATAACATAGAAAGAGCTACTTACACTCATTCATGCTTTGCAAACGTACACAGAATTTACGTATCCGTCTCTGGTCCATGTTTTACCATTGTCAAGATAACATCCGGTTTAGATTTAAAAACGAAAGTAAAGTTTTTGACAACGTTATTTTGCACAAATAAAGAGTCTAAGCAGATATAAGTACACTGATGTTGCACACTTCCAATGATGCACTGCCAATTTAACAGTTTACGTCAGAACTTCGAATTTGAATCAAAGAAAGTTTAATATCGGTTTTTTTTTAATGTCAATCATTGGGATGGCCAACTCGGCAACTGATTACCATAATTGCCTTTTATTTATTTAGTCTTAAGGGATTAAAATCGGGATAATATATAAAACGTCCGGCTGGCTAAAAATAATTTTGGAAGCCCTGATTTGACCTATAATGGTTTCACTTTTATAAATTTTGACTTGGATGGAGGGTTGTCTCATTGGCACTCATACCACATCCTCTTATATCTATGTCATAAAAACAAATCAATACCCACATCACGAACCAGTATTCAGAAGCTTGTAGTGATCTGGCTAAATGCCCCCTCTCCCATCAAAACAGCAAACCCTATCTAATATATAAAAGTCTTGAACAAATCAGCTTCTGACTTGGGACAGACATCAATTCAACACTGTAATTATATCTTTGAATGTTGTTTTTATTGGTATAAATATTGATTTTGTTAGTTAATTAAAGCCATACTAAATTTTATTGTTGTACACATACATGTATACACTATGACAGTACAACAATCTGTCTATACCTATATTTTGGCAGTGCACAAGGTCATGTTTTTCTATTAATGATGTCTTTACACTAAATCAATGAATGTTGGATGTGTACTGATTGATATTTTAGGCTTAGGTACATGATTTTTTTCTCTTGTTATTTGTTGTTATTGGCTTAGAACTAGCTGTCAGAAACTTGTGTACTTTGTCTGCTTTGTAATTAGGGTTGTATAAATAGCCTGCCACATCTGGTCTGTATTGTAATTAGGGTTGTATAAATACCCTGCCACGTCTGGTCTGTATTTTTGTTAGATGATTTTCTGCTTTATATCAATCTGATGAGTTTAGACCTTTTCAACTGATTTTCATAGTTTGTTTTTATGTTGTGCTGTAACACCACTGTCCCAGGTTAGGGGAGGGTTGAGCACTCACAAATATGTTTAACCCGCCACATTCTTTATGTCCATGTCCTAAGTCAGGAGCCTAGAGTTGGTTTCACAAAAAAAACTTACGACTAAGACTGATCGTAAGTCATGAATAATTCAGTATACTTACGATCAATCTTAGTCGTAAGTTTTTTTGTGAAACTGACTCCTGTAGTTCAGTGGTTGTTGTTGGTTCATGTCTGTCATATTTGTTTTTTTGTAAATTGTTTTGTTATAAATTAGGCCATGGGTTTTCTCTATTGAATTGTTCTCATATTTTCATATCGAGGCCTTTTATAGCCGACTATATGTTATGGGTTTTCTCATTGTTAAAGTCTGTATGGTTGCCTATAATTGCTTACATCCACTCCATTTGAACTTTGGTGGATAGTTGTCTCATTGGCAATCATACCACATCTCCTCATTTTATATACATATAGAACGTGGCAGGAATAATCATAATTATGATGACTCAACTATCCCTAACCTGGGACACTTTTTTGAAGAGAAGCATTGAGTTTAACTTTGAAATTTACAATTTACGTTATTCTGTATCTTTATTTTGTAATTACTTGACCAGTATTGCAATTTTAATACATATTCCATTAATAAAATTTACGAAGTTACATTCTAGAAATTACCTATACCTGTAAGAGACATCGGTGGACTACTTGAAGCATCATCTGTAAATATTTCTTGGTTGTTGTGGTTACGTTTTTTCTTCCGTGAACTTTCAGTAGATTTTGGTTCTAATTTTAATCTTTCTCTGATAATGTCTGCACTCTGTAATCCTTGGGGACTGGAATCTATCAACAATAAAGTCTGTCAAGTTGTAAAATATGTCTGATGGAATACAGTAGTGTCTGGTAATTTTGCCCGTATGGTAAACCTGCCCACTCCCATTTACTTCCGTATTTGTCACTTCCCTAAATATTTCGTCTGCTATTTTATTCATAGGAACAGTACTTATCATCACCGAATGTCAAATTTTAAAGAAAAATCCTTTATTAATTAAAATGTCTAGTGATATATATAATAAAGTTTGTAAAGCTAACAATAATCATATTATTGCTTAGAAAACTCATTTCTGACTTGAAATTTTTTTTTTTTGATTATCTGGAATCCCTTTATAAGTGGTCTATTAATAGATCACCTTTTCCTTTCATAAATATATGATAAACTGGTCCTCCATACATATTTACTGCGCATGGGCAGATTTACCGTACAAACACAATTCTGATAAAAACACAAATGACCCACTAGTTTTGTTTTATTTTAAAAGTTATTTCAGATATTTTTTGGGAAATGAGATGAACTACTCAAAATTGATTTGTCAGTGGATTGATTTATATTAAATTTGATACAATTTGTATATAATTAAGCAGAAATACATATGATCAAAGCCTTATGTGGGCAGTTTTACCTGACTGAATCATAATTAATGTTAAAATGTTGTAATATAAAGACAATATTTATAGAATGTATTGGTATTGATGTTAATGTTCTGTGTAGGGCGTAGAAAGAAGTCAAAGACTTGCTGAGAGGAACTTCCTGTTTCCTGTCGAAAACAAACTATAAAACTTCTACGTCTTTTTGTCTCTAATGGAAAATTATCTCATCGGAAAATATTCCACATCTTCTTATTTTTTGGTCTAAGGTGGAGAGTTGTCTCAATGGCAATCATTCCACATCTTATTTTTTGGTCTAAGGTGGAGAGTTGTCTCAATGGCAATCATTCCACATCTTATTTTTTGGTCTAAGGTGGAGAGTTGTCTCAATGGCAATCATTCCATTACTTTTATACACATGTTATCCAAGATTTTGTACAAGTTGAGGTCTCACTGTTCTGATTTTGAAGTTTCTTTATTAAATCTACTCAGTACAGCTGCTGATATTAGAGTGTAGGAAGACATTATTTCATGTCAGTCAGTTAAGCTTGCTATCAGAATACATTATTCATGCTGAAATGATTTTGAAAGCAAAAGAAATTCATTGAAACTAAAATGCTCACGTCAATAACAAAATTTTTAAACAAAATAATGTTAAATAAATGGAGAATATGTCCATGGGACACTGTTGATGCCCCCACTCTAGAATGGTATAAGTGATGCCACCCAAATTCGAACTTGATCCATGTTTTTTTGGTATAAAGTATTGTGTATGAGTTTCACAACAGTTGGTTGAGGAAAACTAAAGTTATAGAACGAATACTAATTTTGGGACATACATACTTAGGATAACACTTAATGCCCCCTTCACTGCAGCGGCGGCAGAAAAACTGTAACTTTAGAAACTTATGATATACACTCTACACATTCATAGATTCCATAGCTTTTTAATTGATTGTATCTCTAAAAGCATGAATGTTACACATATCAATTTTCGATTTTCAGATGCAGTTCTAAATGCATACAAAATTTCAGAAAATTTTTAAATACCTCACAATTACCATTACTTTGCCTTAATTAGATTTAAAAGAATTATTTAACTTATGTAAAATAAAGTTTCAGGAGATAAAATTGATAACCATATGAAATTGGTCATTAATAAGATATAAGGAGTGCTTCATAGTCAAAACAGACATCTAATCAGATGAAAATATATGACCCATCGACATTCAATTACTACCCATTGATATATATTACATTGGTAAAATTGCACCCCATTGATATATGTGAATATCTAAATGGTGATCAATTCCAGTGGCACACCTGTGTATACCTTTACATAGATGGAGCCCCCTCCCCCTGATATCTGTATGTGTGTACCTGCATAAGTTGTTTTTCTGTGTTTGTGTGTATAAGTGTTTGTTTGCTTAAACATACACATCTGTATGATGTGGGTGTGAGTGTGTACCTCTTACCTTTACATTGCTGTATGATTTGATGCCACAGTTTATTCTTGGTAAGGTTATTTTCATTACCCACAATCAATAGATGATGTTTGGCTCTGGTCAAGGCAACATTGGTTCTCCTGTAGATGACAGAACATTGTACACATACTGTTTACTGATTTCTTATTAAATTTTAACAAAATTCTTTATGGCTTTAATTACAAATTTAAAAGTTTATGACTCTCAGGAAGTTTATAGTAGAAGTGAGTATATTATATACATACAAATAAAACTTCTGGCTTATTGTGAAATGGTAAAAAAAAAAAAACAAATGATGAAATGATTTAATATTGTAGCACTTCTCCCTACTTTTTGTTATCAATAAATCCCACATTTCTGGTTCTGACACAAGATAGTATGATCACGTCTCTCTCTCCTCCTTGGAAAGCGTCAACTGTAGAAACCATTACTCCTTTTAACTCTTTACAGTTTCTGTCAAAATAAAGTTTAATCACAAATAATAGAAAGGTATTACAAATGCATTATTTTTGTCCATGTGGATTGCCCAAAACTTTTCATGTTAGTTTATGTTGTAGTTACTGAAAATGTCAGATTAGCAAACCTATACTGAGACAAATTTTATAATTTTTGCAGCTTTCACTTACTTACACTATGCTTTATAAGTCAGGATTATGACTTGTTTTCCATTCGTTCTATTGGTTGATAAAGTTTAAGGTTTGATTTTGTCCATATTTAAGGACTTCCCCTTTTTGAATTTACCTTAGAGTTTGATAGTTTTGTTAATCCTTTTTTACTGCATCCAAGACAAAGATTTATTTTATACTTACTTATTGCTGCCGAGTAAGTTTGTAATTTTATACATCTGAGATTTATAAAGAGAGATAACTCCAATCCTGTCAGGATTTACATCTTGGCCAACCAATATTTCAATCAGAAACATAATAAACTGTGCCTCTTTTTCATTGTAAAAGCTTCCATCTCTGTCATTGATTTCTATGCCATCACATACATCATAAAAACAAAGGGCAGGTAACTCATCCTAAAAAATAATAGTTTCTGTTAACTTTCATATCAACTTAGAATCTTAAAAATTTCAAATTGACTAGTTTTCCTGGTCAACATGTCAAAACCATGAAATCACAAATTTAAATTATTCAGATTTTACCTATATGCATAAAAACATTGCCTGAACAATCCAACAAACTAAAGGAAACACAATACTGGGGTTGCCCTTATTTTACATGCAGACATCTTTTGGATTCCTCTGTGATCACATCCTGCAGGCTTATACCTTACAGATGAATGGTTTTATTGTTTAATACTAAGTTTTACTTCAAACTTCATATTTATGGTCCTTCATGAAGTTTTCTGAGCTTGCTGGAAGATATATATTTTATATACTAGGTGGGTACTGTTCTACTAAATTAAATACTTCCATATATAAGTTGTATAATTATAGGTCATGTAGCATCCTGGAACTAAAGTTTGATGTTAAACAAAACTGATACAGCCTGTTAATTTTGATATTTGGACCATTTTACTTTCACATCTAAATGCAGACTCTCAAATCTGTCTTTTCACATCAAATTAAATCAGTATATATTTATATCTGCCACAGACCCATACAGGAATATACCCATGGACACAGATGTTAACCCTTTTGCCGACAAACCTCGTTTTTCCTGGAATTCACGATGAGTCCCGTTATATTTCCCGCTGAAAAACCTTGCGACCACAAGTTATCTTTCTTTGTTTATTGCCCAAATGAACGTGTAAACATGGTGCTTCGATTTGTTGAAAACCGTGACAAAATCAACTGAAATTTACAGATTTCACTGGAATTTGAAATAAGGGGCATTTTTTTGGAAAGAATTTGGAAGAATTGAAGCCAGACTAGTATACTATTTTGACATAAATGCTTTTTTATGTACAAAAACACTTGGAATGGACATGGTTCAGTGTAAGGAATTTGTCCAACCTCATAAAAATGTTCAAACTTTTGCAGTTTTTGGTTAACAGTTTATGATTTTGGGTCCAAAAGATGAATTTCATGAATTTTATGTATTTCAATGCCGAAAATTAGCAATTTTGAATATTTTCGGACACAAAATTTAATAATAAAAAGTAAATAAAACTGTGTCCATGGTGTAAGTGAATAAAATAAAGACATAAATAACTACAGACAAGTTTTTATTGATATTTAATATGAAGTTCTCCCACTTGTGTCACAATAACCAAGGAAGCCATCATCTCAGAGTAGCTTCCGTTTTGGCGGCTATCGGTGAAAGGGTTAACAATAGTCTATTATTTCTAGAAAATTTACATTTTTTTGTTTCAATTGGTCTCTGTCTCATTGACATATCTCCCATATTTTTCATATTCAAAATAACTAAGTATCAAAGAGTATTGTAGTTTATAATTTTGATTAATCTTATATCTAGTATAAATCAACTAACCATGACTGGATCCCTGTCCTCTACAGAAATTCCATTCCTTAATACATTATTATAAAAGAGAGAGTTGGAAACTTGACTGATGTATGGATGACACCTGTATTGTGTGTGTAACATGACAGGACTGTGACCCTGCAAAATATTCAATATACATTCTCTCACATGAAATTCTAGTGAAGTTATTTTTATGAACTGCAAAAAAAATCAATTTTCACAGGATAAAATTTTTGTGATTTCAATGTAAAAAAATTTTCAATTATTTATTTCTAAGGAAAACAGAGATTAAACGAATATTTCTATACTTCTATATAAATTACAAACACTGAGGTGGTTGGGGGTCTTATATAAAATCCATAGAATTTTTTAATAATTTGTCAAAATGTAGTTTTTATCATGCTTTTCTCCAAAATATAATAAAAAGTATGGGTCACCGGTACACACTACAGGTTGTGCAAAATTGTCAGATTTTGTAATTATGCATGGAAAATCCAATTTTGTGTGATAAAAAGAAAACTACACCATAGAATTAAATGTGAGAAGATAGCTCTTATAACATGTTTTCAGATAAGAAAACTAGAGGCTCTCAAGAGCCTGTGTAGCTCACCTGATTCTACTTTGGTTTTGGAAATCATGTAAAAATAGATTAAAATCATAACAGATACCCTAATAATGAGTGAGGCCAAATTTGGTTTAATATTGGTCCTGTAATTTAATAAAAAATCCTGGTGGCCATCTTGAACAGTAAATCGGCAACAAATTAGCAACACTTAATCAGCACCTCATAAGAAACATTTATGCAATGTTTTGGTTTCATTCCATTCAGTGCACCTCTAGAAGAAGCATTTGTATGTATTTCCCATAGGGTCTTATGTTAAAGGAAGTCCCCCCATTGGCGGCCATCATGGATGAAGGATCAGCTTCAAAGTAACAAAACTTAGTCAGCACCTCATAAGGAACATTCATGCCATGTTTGGTTTCAATCCATTCAGTATGTGGTTCTCTAAAAGAGGACATTTGTATGTATTGTCCATAGGGTCCTTTGTTAAACATTGTCCCCATCTGGCAGCCATCATGGATGAAGGATCAGCTTCAAAGAAACAACACTTGGTCAGCACCTCAAAAGGAACATGCATGCCATGTTTGGTTTCATTCCATTCAATGGTTCTCTAAAAGAAAACATTTGTACTTATTTCTCATAGGGTCCTATGTTAAACTAAGTCCTCCGCTGGCCGCCATCTTAGATTATGGATCAGCTTCATAGTAACAACACTTGGTCAGCACCTCATAAGGAACATTCATGCCATGTTTGGTTTCATTGCATTCAGTGGTTCTCTAAAAGAAGACATTTGTATGTATTTCCCATAGGGTCCTATGTTAAACTAAGTCCCCCGCTGGCTGCCATCTTGGATGATGGATCAGCTTCAAAGTAACAACACTTGGTCAGCACCTCATAAGGAACATTCTTGCCATGTTTGGTTTCATTCCTTTAGTGGTTCTCTAAAAGAAGACGTTTGTATGTATTTCCCATAGGGTCCCATGTTAAACTAAGTCCCCCGCTGGCGGCCATCTTGGATTATGGATCGGCTTCAAAGTAACAACACTCGGTCAGCACCTCATAAGAAACATTCATGCCATGTTTGGTTTCATTCCATTCAGTGGTTCTCTTAAAGAAGACATTTGTATGTATTTCTCATAGGGTCCCATGTTAAACTAAGTCCCCTGCAGGCGGCCATCTTGGATTATGGATCGGCTTCAAAGTAACAACACTCGGTTAGCACCTCATAAGGAACATTCTTGCCATGTTTGGTTTCATTCCATTCAGTGGTTCTCTAAAAGAATGTTTGTATGTATTTCCCATAGGGTCCAATGTTAAACTAAGTCCCCTGCTGGCGGCCATCTTGGATTATGGATCAGCTTCATAGTAACAACACTTGGTCCCCACCTCATAAGGAACATTCATACCATGTTTGGTTTCATTCCATTCAGTGGTTCTCTAAAAGAAGACATTTGTATGTATTTCCCATAGGGTCCCATGTTAAACTAAGTCCCCCGCTGGCGGCCATCTTTGATTATGGATTGGCTTCAAAGTAACAACACTCGGTCAGCACCTCATAAGGAACATTCATACCATGTTTGGTTTCATTCCATTTAGTGGTTCTCTAAAAGAAGACATTTGTATGTATTTCCCATAGGGTCCTATGTTAAACTAAGTCCCCCGCTGGCTGCCATCTTGGATTATGGATTGACTTCAAAGTAACAACACTCAGTCAGCACCTCATAAGGAACATTCATGCCATGTTTAGTTTCATTCCATTCAGTGGTTCTCTAAAAGAAGACATTTGTATGTATTTCTCATAGGGTCCCATGTTAAACTAAGTCCCCTGCAGACAGCCATCTTGGATTATGGATCGGCTTCAAAGTAACAACACTCGGTTAGCACCTCATAAGAAACATTCATGCCATGTTTGGTTTCATTCCATTCAGTGGTTCTCTAAAAGAATGTTTGTATGTATTTCCCGTAGGGTCCAATGTTAAACTTAGTCCCCTGCTGGCGGCCATCTTGGATTATGGATCAGCTTCATAGTAACAACACTTGTTCCGCACCTCATAAGGAACATTCATGACATGTTTGGTTTCATTCCATTCAGTGGTTCTCTAAAAGAAGACATTTGTATGTATTTCCCATAGGGTCCCATGTTAAACTAAGTCCCCCGCTGGCGGCCATCTTTGATTATGGATTGGCTTCAAAGTAACAACACTCCGTCAGCACCTCATAAGGAACATTCATACCATGTTTGGTTTCATTCCATTCAGTGGTTCTCTAAAAGAAGACATTTGTATGTATTTCCCATAGGGTCCTATGTTAAACTAAGTCCCCCGCTGGCGGCCATCTTGGATTATGGATCGGCTTCAAAGTAACAACACTCGGTCAGCACCTCATAAGGAACATTCATGCCATGTTTGGTTTCATTCCATTTAGTGGTTCTCTAAAAGAAGACATTTGTATGTATTTCTCATAGGGTCCCATGTTAAACTAAGTCCCCCTGCAGGCGGCCATCTTGGATTATGGATCGGCTTCAAAGTAACAACAATCGGTTAGCACCTCATAAGAAACATTCATGCCATGTTTGGTTTCATTCCATTCAGTGGTTCTCTAGAAGAAGTTCAAAATGTAAAAAGTTAACGCTGACGACGGTCGACGGACGCCAAGTGATGAGAAAAGCTCACTTGGCCCTTTGGGCCAGGTGAGCTAAAAAACTAGAGAGCCTGTGTCGCTCACCTGTTATCTTTTTAAATAAAATTGATACATTATACAAAGCAACATTAATATTTCTAATGCTATATTCCTAACAATTATGGTTTTTAAAGTGTTTAAAGTTTAAAAATGAAGCTTTATTGAATCCACCAAGGCCTGTATAATGTTGGAAATGCCTTAAAATGTTTTTTTGGAACACCCTTCAAAAAAATTTCAGCATTGGTTCCCCTGACCTCGGCTAATCCGACCATTTGAATTAATTGAAATTGGTTTTTTTTTTACAATTTTCCCATAGACTTCTATAGGCCAGGTGAGCTAAAAATGGGGTCAACGGACTTGTTTTCTTGCTACATATTAAATTAGGTAAATTCACAACACTTTCTATTATAAAAATTACTTTATCTAAGTTATCTCCCCTACTACCTGAGTTATTTCCCCTTAAGTGGCAAAGTTGGAATAAAAAATGAATCAAACAAAAATATTGTGTTATTTAGAAAATACAGCCGTAAATATGATAAAACACATTAGCTATATTAGCATGAAAAGTCTTACACATGAATTACATACTAATCTCAAAATTTGCACATTTCATTAAAGATCTAGACCAATTGTTATCTGCTACTTCAAAATCCAAGATGGAGGAAGACACCTCAGCAACCTTAAATAAGAATTTGCTTGCACTTGTGAATCAAAGTATTGAAAAAAAGGAAGTATGTATCTTACAGGCTAAATAGCACTCACATGTTACAACTCATTTCTTTTAAACATGCTGACCAAATATGAAGTCATTTTGTTGAGTAGTATGTAAGAAAAAAATGTGAAAATACTTATTGGATGAATGGACAGACATGGTTATTGAAATATAGCCTAACTCCTAGAATGGGGTACAATTAAAACACAAGAGTAAATACCATAAGTGTAATTCTATCAAAGAGAGTCTGTTCCAGTCCATGTACTGTTGATGTTTCACTGCCTTGTATTGTAGGATCTAGTTGCTGGAAAGAGAATCAATGTGAATGAGTAATTTTTTTTCATTCAGGGTATTTGGTATTGATAGATGTTTTATAGTCTATGTTGGGCTTGATAGTGTGTGGCCACTTGTCTATTGTGGTACATGTAAACCATAAACTAGATGTCTTTTGGTGATCTTGTGATTTTGTGTTGTTAAGTTGCTGTCTTATCTATGTATACACCAAAAACTTTTTTCTATGTGACGAATACAAACTTTTAAATTATTGTGTAGCTGGTAAGTTATAATTTTTCTTGCCTTAAATTTGTTCTGGCTTCTTCATTTGTTCTCATACAGATAATATACTGAAAATGTATGTAAAAATATCCATAGCAATATGAGTTTGTTGACACATAAGTCAATGTATGAAACATTTGTGTTGCAGGTCAGTTTAATTGTTTGTTTCTTAGGGTGCATTTTGTAGGACATGTTAAAGATTGAGGTACATGCAAGTCAAAGTTTTCAGTTTGTGAAGTGCACTAAAATATGAAATTCAAAGAATAATTTTTAAAAAAGAGTCCATATATATGTAACACTCCCAAACGTATCCATCCCCCCAAATGTGTCCATTACCACCAAATGTGTCCTTAAAATCCCAAGTGTCCAGTTTAGCATCCCCCAAATGTGTCTGATAATTGTTATTCGCCAAAACATGTCCATTTTAAAACACCAAAATTTCTCAAAGCTTTTAGCAATAACATGACAATTCAATGAAGGATTCAACACACTTGTGTTTTTTATTTTATCTAAATGGACACGATTGGGTGTTCATAAAAAGGACATGTTTTGGCACCCTTTAGCAACTAGACATGTTTTGCAGTTCAGGGATTCCATATGGACACATTTGGGGGAATAGAACACGTTTGGTGGGATGGACACATTTTCTGAGTGTTACATATATTTAAAAGTGTCTCCACAAAGTATAAGCTAATTGCAGCGACAAATCTAGAGAACTTCAGCAATCTGAAACCCTTTTATTTTAAATTAAAAAGACATAATGTAAAAAAAAAATGTAAAAAAAAGCCTACTTTTCTCTGAATAAAACCCTACAAATTAAAACTACAGTCGAACCTGCCTTAACAGTCACCTCCTTGTAGCGGTCACCTGCCTCTTACGTTCACTTTCAAACCCTCCCAAATGTATTCTCTGTATAATTTAACTCGTTTCAGCGGTCACCTAATTTTCGCACAAAATCCTCATTTCAACTTTTAACAACGGCCATATTAATATTTTTAACTATAAAATAATCATGATGAAAAATATACGTGTCAGTTTCAAAGTCAAAAAGAAAATCGGAACCCGTTTGCAAAGGAGATCACGCAATAGGAGGTGAATAAGTGAACTCCTTGTGTTACACACCTTTCAATTTCCATAAAAAACCGTATCACCGATTTATTTCTCACCGATTTATTTCTCACCGATTCAATTTACAGCACCGAAATCCACCATTTTTTTTTTCACTGCCGCAAGAAAGATAACTCTACCAATTGAAAACACTAAAACAATTTTCCCCGATCTGGCCATGGCAATGTAGGGATCAGAATAATTCAGAATCTCGTTTAAAACGGCAACCTCCCTTGGGCGGTCACTTTCGATACTTCCCAAGAGCGAATGCTTAATACAGGTTCGACTGTACTCATTTAAAAGATTTTGTATCTGCTACTGCATCAGTATTGGTGATTATTATTAAAGGAAATCTAACATGAAATTGTTTATTATAAATGTGATAGAAGAGTACATTGTATGAAGTTTAATGATTGAAATGTTCTTACCTTTGGGTCACCAACTAGAACCAGTTTCTGACATTTAAACTTTGCCACAGGTAACATAGAGGCTGGCTCAGTCATCTGTGAACATTCATCTAACAGCACTATCTATCAATGGAAATAATTATCAAACAATTCATTTTTTTTTTTGTGTTTTTTATTTTGGACAGCTTATTTCACCTAGAACAGGGTAAATTAACAAATATCTCAATAATTTAGTCACACCAACAAATAGCATTTGACGGTGTTTATGTGTTATAACACATCACAACAAGTACAGAACAATCTATTTTTACAAAGGTTTCCCATGTATCTGGAAGATAATGCAAAAGAAGCTAATCAAATATGGTTTATATCTTCCTATTTAGGATAAACAATGATTTGAAAATCTTTTTTTTTTAAATTTGTTGTCTTTTTTGTTTGTAGTTTTTGAAAAGTGAAGTGTAAGGTCTACGTAAATGAATAATTTTACCTTACATTCAAGTCTGCCTAGCGTTTTATCACCTTAAGAATGATCGCTACTCTGTTTCAAAATAACAAGCTTTTTAAAAGACTATTATAAATTTATAGTATATAAATAACAGAATTTAAAAAGCAGAAAAAAAATGAAGGGTTCGTGTGCTTGTTTTCGAGATATAAGCCATTGAGAAATGATTCTCTCTATATTTTTCATACAATTAACATTGGCACCTTTTTCCTTTAAAAAACTATGAAAAAATAACAAGGATTTTATAAGATTTTCAAATATGGCTTTTTGAACTATATGTAATAAAATTATGAAAAGAAAAGTAGGGCTTAGTGGGCAAAATTTTTGATGGCACTACATGGATAAAACTAGAGGATTCCGAATATCTGACAAAAATTCAAAAAACAAGAGAAGATAACATCCTTAATGTTATATATCTAGCTGTGGAATTGTAGCTCTTATGGTCTTTTTGATATTTTTTGACATATTTGCAATTCACATATTGTAAGAAAACATATCACAAGGACCATAAGAGCTACAGTCCTGGAGCTAGATATATGCACACTGCTCTTAGTTTGTATATAACTTGTATGATGAGTGTGACTATTCCTATATATCAGACTTTATAAACTTACAGGAAACTTCATATCCTTGAGAGAATTAGCTGAGCAGGAAGCACAAGTTACTCCAACAACTCTCACTTTACTCAGTTTCTGTAAGGTAAAAGGTCAAATTCATTTAGGAATGATATAAATATTTAAAAGTGTGATTAAAAATATGGAATATAAAAATGTTAACTAAAATTATGCGAACAGGCACTTATAAATTGATATCTTTCCAAGGATTGCCCATAAAACCGTCTCCTTTATTTCTAATGTTTTTTTTTTAATGTATAGCAAAATGGCACAATTTTATCTTATTTTTCTTTAAGATGATATTTAGATATTAATTAATTCATACTTCCAACTATTTCTAAGATATAACCTAAACTTGGCTTTAAAAACACCATGGTCTTTAATTGACGTTAAAGAACTAGGAACTGTGTTCCAATCCTTTATTTCATTGAAAAAGAAAGATTAGGAATAAATAGATTAAAAAAAAAAAAAAAATACAACTGATTAAATGCATCATTTTTTTTATGTTCGCTTCAGAAATTTCTTTGCTTAATAGGCAATATTATTGCTACTTTTCCAATTGTCTCACACCTGTAACTGTGGCAAGCAAGTCAATGAAATACTTATTCCAAATTGTATTTATTTATTTGTTTAAAAATTTTCAAAACCAGCAAATGTCATAGGAAAACAAAACTCAAAACAATCATACAACAAAAACATTTGTTTTTAATTTAACATCTTAATTTGTAAGCAAAATTTTTGCTCATTTATTTTTACCTAGGACAGTCAAGTTTTCTTGGAATTTTACGTGTTTAACATAATTGAAATTTATTACAGAAGTAAAGAAAATCTAAATACCTTTTTATTTTCTCCAAGTTTGTGTTTCTCAATACTTTGCTTGACATTTCTGGAAAAAAATATTAAAAACAAATTAATCATCATTGTGTGGACATAATAATCATTGTAACTCTACATTCTCTTCTGGTTGTGGCCTGTTATCTATTTCTTGCATGAAGAGATATTTCTCGTATCACACATCATTGGCTATTCGTTAGGTCATTGATGACTATCAAAGGTTAAGACGATGTACATTAAAAAAAATATTTCGTCCATGGCAACAGACATATGAGATTTCTTCAATAATATACAAAACACTCACACTTTTAATCTCAAAATCTGCTTTTTGTCAAATTTTCTTACATTCTGAAGCATAAAAGTTTTTAAATGTCTGATGTTAACATTTGACGCCAGAATATGACTACATACTGGTATGTGCAAAAGATTAGATCAACGATTAGCGGAATTTTTAATATAACACAATGAATGTGTTGACTATAAAAGAAATAGGTCTAACAACTTATAAGAATTTGATATTGCTGGATATCAAGTCGAGTTATTTAGTAGTAAATAGTAATAAACGACCTTTATTATACTGAAATTAAATATCTCGAGTTGATATCAAGCAATATCCTATTCTCACTCGTTAATTCATGTCTGTCATATTTTTTTTTTGTAAATTGTTTTGTTATGAATTAGGTCATTAGTTTTCTCAATTGAATTATTTCATATTTTTCATTTCAGGGCCTTTTATAGCAGACTATACTCTATGGGTATTACTCATTGTTGAAAGCCGTACAGTTACCTATAATTGCTTACATCCACTGCATTTGAACTTTGGTGGATAGTTGTCTCGTTGGCAATCATAACACATCTCCTTATTTTTGCTTAAAAGCAGCAAATCTAAATTTTTAACCTTCATTTTTTCACCATTTTTACTTCCCAGAATCCATAACAGTAGTTATCATATCAAACAATTTATCCAATCATTTACTTATACTCGTGTATTAATTCATTAGTTTTGTATGTGCATGCTCATTTTAATGTAATATTGTTATCACATTGTATACATGAGAAGACTTTACAAGTTGGTAAAACTTGTGTCTGATCTTATTTAAATCATTGATCAAATAATATAACAAATAAACTGAGATATGTCTCGTCTGTCTGCGTAAAATTCAAAAAAAGACAATCTGATGGACAGCAACATTAATTCAGTCGCTGGACCATTATCTAGTGGGCAAGGCCTGAAAATAATCGTCAAACTGATATGTACTGATAGTAGTGCAACTTTATACAAAATTGATCTATCACAAGTAGTTCTTATCAAACTGACTTAAGCAGAAAACTTAACATTGAAAATTGCTAATTAATTCAAAGTCACTAGACCATGACCTAGGAGGCAGGGCCTCGAAATAGATGTCAAACTGAAATGTACTGATAGTAATGGAACTTTACATTAAATATCAACGATCTATCACAAGTAGTTCCTATCAAACTAACTTAAGCAGAAAATCTAACATTGAAAATTGCTAAACTGAATAGAATTATTTTTAAATTGTTTTAATACATAACTCACAAGTTTTCCATAGTTGTTAGTTCACCACTACGTAACATCATTTGAAGATCTTTCAGTTCCTGACTGTCTGACCCTGTGACATGTACACTGAGAGGCAATTACCTATCTGATATACTCACTGTTTCTCTGTAGCCGTAAGTTCACCACTACGTAACATCATTTGGTGATCTTTCAGTTCCTGGTCTGACCCTGTGACATGTACACTGAGAGGTTATTACCTATCTAATATACTCACTGTTTCTCTGTAGTCCTAAGTTCACCACTACGTAACATCATTTGTAGATCCTTCAGTTCCTGACTGTCTTACCCTGTGACATGTACACTGAGAGGTAATTACCTATCTAATATACTCACTGTTTCTCTGTAGCTGTAAGTTCACCACTACGTAACATCATTTGAAGATCTTTCAGTTCCTGACTGTCTGACCCTGTGACATGTACACTGAGAGGTAATTACCTAACTTATATACTCACTGTTTCTCTGTAGCTGTAAGTTCACCACTATGTAACATCATTTGTAGATCTTTCAGTTCCTGACTGTCTGACCCTGTGACATGTACACTGAGAGGTTATTACCTATCTAATATACTCACTGTTTCTCTGTAGCTGTAAGTTCACCACTACGTAACATCATTTGAAGATCTTTCAGTTCCTGACTGTCTGACCCTGTGACATGTACACTGAGAGGTAATTACCTAACTTATATACTCACTGTTTCTCTGAAGTTGTAAGTTCACCACTACGTAACATCATTTGTAGATCTTTCAGTTCCTGACTGTCTGACCCTGTGACATGTACACTGAGAGGTAATTACCTAACTTATATACTCACTGTTTCTCTGTAGCTGTAAGTTCACCACTATGTAACATCATTTGTAGATCTTTCAGTTCCTGACTGTCTGACCCTGTGACATGTACACTGAGAGGTAATTACCTAACTTATACACTCACTGTTTCTCTGTAGCTGTAAGTTCACCACTATGTAACATCATTTGAAGATCTTTCAGTTCCTGACTGTCTGACCCTGTGACATGTACACTGAGAGGTAATTACCTGACTTATATACTCACTGTTTCTCTGTAGCTGTAAGTTCACCACTATGTAACATCATTTGTAGATCTTTTAGTTCCTGACTGTCTGACCCTGTGACATGTACACTGAGAGGTAATTACCTATCTAATATACTCACTGTTTCTCTGTAGCTGTAAGTTCACCACTACGTAACATCATTTGTAGATCTTTCAGTTCCTGACTGTCTGACCCTGTGACATGTACACTGAGAGGTAATTACCTAACTTATATACTCACTGTTTCTCTGTAGCTGTAAGTTCACCACTATGTAACATCATTTGTAGATCTTTTAGTTCCTGACTGTCTGACCCTGTGACATGTACACTGAGAGGTAATTACCTATCTAATATACTCACTGTTTCTCTGTAGCTGTAAGTTCACCACTACGTAACATCATTTGTAGATCTTTCAGTTCCTGACTGTCTGACCCTGTGACATGTACACTGAGAGGTAATTACCTAACTTATATACTCACTGTTTCTCTGTAGCTGTAAGTTCACCACTACGTAACATCATTTGTAGATCTTTCAGTTCCTGACTGTCCGATCCAGTGGCATGTACACTGAGAGGTAATTACCTATCTAATATACTCACTGTTTCTCTGTAGCTGTAAGTTCACCACTACGTAACATCATTTGTAGATCTTTCAGTTCCTGACTGTCCGATCCAGTGGCATGTACACTGAAATGATTTTACATCTCTATTATTTCATTTGTTAGAATTTATACAGTAAGTTTAAATACGATGGAAAAGGTTTTTCCAAAGATATATAACCATGAAAGATATTGCAAGTAGTTGTATATCTATTATTAGGAATTTTTGTCAGATGTTTGGACTCCTTGGATTTTTTCCTAATATAAAGGGTAAAATATTTTGCCCAATAACACCCATTTTTCTTTCATATAAGACTTCAATAGCTCATAAAAGGTCATTTACCAAAATTTAAGCAGATTCTACATTTCTTTTCTTTCGATTTGAGACCCAAATAATACCAATGCAAATATAAGGTAAAAGTCTGAGTTAGCCTTTTCAAGCCATTTTTTAAAAATTAAATATCTCGAAAAGGAGCTCCAAAAGCTATCAATATTTTTAGCATATTTTGTTCCTTATCTAATGCTCTTCTGACATATAGTATCAATTTTAAATTCTAGATTTTTTTAATTTCACCTAAGTACATCCTTAAGCAGCATGAGAATGTCTAATTGAAAATTCAAAACGGAAAGTCCCTAATCAAATGGCAAAATCAAATGATAAAACACATCAAACGAATGGACAACAACTGTCATATTCCTGACTTGGTACAGGCATTTTCAAATGTAGAAAATGGTGGATTGAACCTGGTTTTATAGCACTAAACCTCTCACTTGTATGACAGTCGCATCAATTTCCATAATATTAACAATGATGCGTGAACAAAATGTCACATATAGGGGTACAAAAACAACATGGACCCAACCAAAAACTAGGGGTGATTTCATGTGCTCCGGAAGGGGAAGCAGATCCTGCTCCACATGTGGCACCCTTCGTGTTGCTCATGTTGTTACAAAGCCGGTAAGTAGTCTAATTGGGTAGCATTCGTGAAAAGGGAAGGGGATTGTAGTTACGACATAAGGAACATATCCGATATCATCTGTATAACGAATATTCCATAACGGTCAACCAACTTGTGATGGCTTCCGTAATATCTACGAAGTGATGATTACAACTTCACCATTTGGATCTCTTGGTTTAAAAATGAAAAGGTCACAATTGGGAAGCTGAAATCATCTCTCTTGTCATAAAGTTGTGTTTTCAACTGACCCTCATAGTCAATTTCTAGATATAAGTCCTAATCAAATGGCAAAATCAAAAGCTCAAACACATCAAACAAATGGATACGTAACAACTGTCATATTCCTGACTTGGTACAGGCATTTTCTTATGTAGAAAATGGTGGATTGAACCTGGTTTTATAGCGCTAAACCTCTCACTTGTATGACAGTCGCATCAAATTCCATTATATTTACAACGATGCGTGAACAAAACAGACATAATAGGTAACATTGTCAAGTTATGGCGAGTTTATATTTACCAAAAAAATAATGAAATGCATAATAGTTCTTCAACTCAAAGTCTTGGTTTAAAAAAAATAAAATTCTGAAATATTTATATGAAAATAATAAACTTCATATAAATGCACTGTGAACAACAAATTTATTTGTTTGATAAGGTTATAAATAAACAACTTACTAACCTGAAGGGTAATATAGGTTTGGATATTTTTTTAACACTACCAACTCTTACAAACTCCTCAAATTCAATGGCTAATAATCTGTAAATATATTGTACTTTTTAGTCCATAAATTATCACTCCAATGAAACTAAAACAAATTGAAGTTAACAAATCATACAACTCTCTTTTTGTAAGATATAAAGTGTTACTGCCCAGGGTTTTTCACTTTTTCATTTGTGGGTGCCAAATTTAAATAACATTATTCAGAGTAAAAAATTATAATAAAGTGTTTATATTTCAATGTCATGTAAATTAATAGTGTTAAACAAAGCATGGCATGTATGTCTATTGAATGTAGAATGCTGCTCTTTAGGTGAACTTTTCTTGTTTTATTGAGTTTCAGGTCACCTCTCAAATTTAATTTCATTTATATCTGCATGAGTATCTTTGATATGTTAACAGTTAATATGATCTCTCAAATATTCTCAATTAAACCTAAAATAGAATACACCAGAATTAAAGGGGCCTCGGTGGCTGAGTGGTCTAAGTAGTTACTACTGTAATCACTAGCCAGTCAACACTGAGGTTGTGAGTTCGAACCCCGCTCGTGCGGGTGCACTTGACTCCAATCTTAATTGACTAGGATGGTCAGTTTTCCTATCGAAGGTCAGTGGTTTTCTCCGGGCACTCCGGCGTCCTCCACCAATAAAAACTGGCTGCCATGAAATAGCCCAAAAGCGGTGCTTAAAAGTGGCGTTAAAACACCAAAATTCAATCAAATCAATCACCAGAAATAAAGCAATTTGGCCAAGGAGACAACTTTTGCACACACAAAAAAAGTCTTTTCAGGGGAGATAATTAGACTGGATAAGACTGCAAATCACCTATTGTTAAATAAAGTAAACAAGGATTTTAGCAACTATAGGTCTTAGTACAGCCTTCAAAAATTAGCATTACCCACACTATATACTCAGCTATAAAAGCCCCAACATGACAAAATGTGAAAAGTCAAACAATTATCCAACTTTAAATGTATCAATTATGACATATATATTTATATACAATTTATAAAAAAATTATTGTACAAAAATTGTGACATTTATTTTCCCTAAATTCACTTTATAATAGACAGTCATACTAACTAGATAAAACTTGACAAGAGAACTAAGGAAATCCTTACCCATTTAGTATTCTGTCTACAGCAACATTAGTGGTAGATGCTATTAGAAGTTTCCATGGAAACGGAACTCCAGGGGTGTATGTATCATTCCTCTCAAATAGCCAAACTAAAAATACGACCACTACTGACAACAGGAAACTTTTACCAGCTCCAAACACACCTTAAAATATATAATGGTATATTAACAAATGTTCTAATATTGCATGCTAAATATATTTTATTTTCAAGTTTAAAAAACCTTAATAAAAATTAAAAAACAATTGTTCAGAGAACAATTGAAGGTCTTTCCACATCAATTTTCTAAATAAGTGATAAGAAGCGACTTCCAGTTTACATAAAGTTACTTTTGGCATTCAATCATAGGTTTCTTCATACTGATTCAATTAATATATGATTTCTGCATACTTTTGCCTGAAATAAGGGAGATAATTGCCAATTTCCGGTTCAGAAAGTGTCACTTCCAGTCTCATATGATAGCTGTATTCACACTGATTCTAAAAATATATCATTTATAGATACTTTTGCCTGTAAAAAGGGGGATAATTGGCTACTTCCGGTTTAGAAAATGTCACTTCCGGTCTCATATAATAGCTTTATCCACACTGATTCCAAAAATATATAGTTTGTATATACTTATGCCTGTAATAAGGGAGATAAAATGCTACTTTCGGTTTATAAAATGTCACTTCCGGTTTCAAATGATAGGTTAATGAATGACCATTCAAAAAATATATGGTTTCTATGTATTTTTACATGAAATAAGTGCAAAAATGACTACTTCCGGTTCACTCAAGGTCACTTCCGGTTGATATTTTTCAAGGTCATATGTCACCCAACATTTTGCAAAAGATCTAATAGCTTTATCATGTACCAATCTGAAGAAATAATCAATTTACCTTAAAATAAAACATTTCAGGGGCAATAACTCCTGGATTGTCTCAGACCAAATGTATCATATCTTCATCACAATATAACAAACATTTTGCACTAGTTCTTTTATATATATCGGAGAAAATATCGGAGAAAATGCAAAAACAAGCAAAAAACAAAATTCAGAACATGACCTTGACCTTTGACCTTGACCTCATTTTCTAAGTTAGCATCCAAGGACCTCAAATAAAAAGACTGTAGGTTTAAACGGCTTATGGTTTATGAGTTACAAAAACTTTAAGACAAAATTTATTTGAAAAAGGAAGATAACTCCTATAAAATTTCACCGGATCGCTTCGATCCAAATCAGCCAAAATTTTCTGTAGGATGTAACGAACAAATATGAAAAAGAATTTTGTCGTTATCTTTTTTGGTTTCGGAGGAGATACACTAACAAGAAAAACAGTGTTTGGGGAGATAACTCTTACAATAACAAGTCTTTGCCTAACCAAGATGAGTTTTAAAAGCGCAATAACTGTTCGATATAATATCCAAAATATCTAAGCAACATCTTGCGAAACAACTTTATACCGCAAGAAAAGGGTTTGGCGGAAGAAGAAAAAAAAAAATAATAATAATAATAATCAGGACAAATATTATTAATAGGTCTTTCCACAGAAAAGTGGAAAGACCTAATAATAATCAGAACAAATACAATAGGTCTTTCCACAGAAAAGTGGAAAGACCTAATTACATTCAAGATCAAAATATTTGCTTTCTTTTATGCATATTAAATATGATGCTGTGGATTCATTATAATTCATTGAGCACCAATTTAACTGTTTAAAACATGCCATACCATGTATAAGTAATATATCTTTCTGTCTGTCAGTAAACATTCTGGCCACTCTTAATTAATGCTCCTTAACCTTTAGTAGAGACATACCATGTATAAGTAAGATATCTTTCTGTCGGTCAGTGAACATTCTGGCCACTCTAATTAATGCTCCTTAACCTTTAGTAGAGACATACCATGTATAAGTAAGATATCTTTTTGTCGGTCAGTAAACATTCTGGCCACTCTTAATTAATGCTCCTTAACCTTTAGTAGAGCCATACCATGTATAAGTAAGATATCTTTCTGTCAGTCAGTAAACATTCTGGCCACTCTAATAAATGCTCCTTAACCTTTAGTAGAGACATACCATGTATAAGTAAGATATCTTTTTTGTCGGTCAGTAAACATTCTGGCCACTCTTAATTAATGCTCCTTAACCTTTAGTAGAGACATACCATGTATAAGTAAGATATCTTTCTGTCGGTCAGTAAACATTCTGGCCACTCTTAATTAATGCTCCTTAACCTTTAGTAGAGACATACCATGTATAAGTAAGATATCTTTCTGTCGGTCAGTAAACATTCTGGCCACTCTTAATTAATGCTCCTTAACCTTTAGCAGAGACATACCATGTATAAGTAAGATATCTTTCTGTCGGTCAGTAAACATTCTGGCCACTCTAATTAATGCTCCTTAACCTTTAGTAGAGACATACCATGTATAAGTAAGATATCTTTCTGTCGGTCAGTAAATATTCTGGCCACTCTTAATTAATGCTCCTTAACCTTTAGTAGAGACATACCATGTATAAGTAAGATATCTTTCTGTCGGTCAGTAAACATTCTGGCCACTCTTAATTAATGCTCCTTAACCTTTAGTAGAGACATACCTTGTATAAGTAAGATATCTTTCTGTCGGTCAGTAAACATTCTGGCCACTCTTAATTAATGCTCCTTAACCTTTAGTAGAGACATACCATGTATAAGTAAGATATCTTTCTGTCGGTCAGTAAACCTTCTGGCCACTCTTAATTAATGCTCCTTAACCTTTAGTAGAGACATACCATGTATAAGTAAGATATCTTATTGTCGGTCAGTAAACATTCTGGCCACTCTTAATTAATGCTCCTTAACCTTTAGTAGAGACATACCATGTATAAGTAATATATCTTTCTGTCGGTCAGTAAACATTCTGGCCACTCTTAATTAATGCTCCTTAACCTTTAGTAGAGACATACCATGTATAAGTAAGATATCTTTTTGTCGGTCAGTAAACATTCTGGCCACTCTTAATTAATGCTCCTTAACCTTTAGTAGAGACATACCATGTATAAGTAAGATATCTTTCTGTCGGTCAGTAAACATTCTGGCCACTCTTAATTAATGCTCCTTAACCTTTAGTAAAGACATACCATGTATAAGTAATATATCTTTCTGTCGGTCAGTAAACATTCTGGTCACTCTAATTAATGCCCCTTAACCTTTAGTAGAGACATACCATGTATAAGTAAGATATCTTTCTGTCGGTCAGTAAACATTCTGGCCACTCTAATTAATGCTGTAGACTGATCCTCATTCAGTTTATACAGGTCTATTAATTCTTCTACCTTCTCATCCTAAAATAATGTAAAAATATATAAAGTCTGAAATTATCATTCTTTTAACACCTTTACAGGGAAACTATTTCATGACAGTGTCAAACTTAAGTTTCACCTTCATTAGTTAATCCTTCATCTTATCTTCTCACTTTCTTCAATTTAAAACATAGTAAACAATTTTATCCTGCAATCAGCTAACTATTGTACAAATAACAGGTACACAAATAATTTTTTTCTTTATTTGTACTTGTACTTGTACAAATAAAGTCTCCTGTTACCCCGCTTCCATGTTGAGCAAGCAGTAATATGGATATTTCTTTTTGCGTACCAGTTCATTTTTGGGTCCTTTTCGCGGTCTGCCTTTAAATTATGTCGATTTCTTTGAAAAATTAGAGACAGTGATTTAGATTTTAACAACTAAAGTTTCAAGTGTTGGGTGTAAAATTCAGGATAAAAACAATATATGTACATTTTCAGAAAATATAAAATTTATTTGTACTCACTACGAAACAGGAGAAAAGCTTGGTGAGCCTCGCTTTTCGTCCTGTTTCTAAAGCTCATACAAATAAATTTTATATTTTCCGACAATGTACATATATTGTATATGAACAAACTTTGATATGTCGCTGATATTAGGTAAAAACATTATTTTTTTCTACAAACCTTCCATCAAAGGAGTGTTTACTGTTATGACTTTGTAAAAAAATTCATCTTGTGAATTCAACTTTTATAAACTGGAACAGTGAAATAAGTTTTGTACATTAATGCAGATTCTAATGAAGTATAGTGGATTCCCATTAATATATTTACTTCTGCTGGATTCAGACAATTAATTGTTTGCCTCTAGATGTCAATTGGTTGGTTTAACCATTTTGTTCGCTGTCTCAATGACATATACCACACACCTCCTTTTATTTGTACTTACCACATAATTTTCTGGAACATAAATATTGGTATTCTCTGAGACTTTAATAGGAGCAGTAAATGTGGAGGAGCTTCTTTCTGTATTGCTGTATAAATATAAAATCAAAGCTCTATTAAAATAATCCATGTTCAGTTGTTACTCCTATAAAGTGACCTAACGAGATGTGGCTAATGAACTTCAAAACTGAAGAACAGTTTTATTAAATTGTGACAAGGGTTTCTAACCATCTAATTTGTGTCATCCACAAACATAATGCAAAGCATTCTGAACACTACGTCGTACGCATTCTGAGACTCATTCATTACCCTTTCTTTTGTTATAAATAGAACATTCCCATTCAAACTAGGCCCAGTCAGGAAAAATTGACTAAGTACTCAAATCCTGTAAATCAGGTGGGGATAATCCTCAATAAATTCATTCAATTTCATATTTATGTTGATAATGTATAACTTTTCACATGATTTACCCTATGTGTTTATTTCATTTTATTTTACTTTGAGAAAAAACTTATTCTGATTTTAAGGCAATAATTCTATGTACTTGAAATATATCTAACTTTTCTCCAGCACCAATCTGCTACAAGAATGCACTACCATTTAGAAAATTTTCAGAGGACATAACTACTATAAAAATAAGGAGATGAGGTATGATTGCCAATGAGACAACTATCCACCAAAGTTCTTATGAAGTGAATGTAAGCATGTAATAACTACTGTTCATTGATAGATTGCTGCCTGCTTGTTGTCAAGCATCAAACATTACATGTATATCAAGTATTATATCATGTGAATCTGATATGAATGAACCCTGCTTTATACTTCTCTGACATGCCGAGTCAGATTGTTAGTAAGCTAACTCTTATGGTAAGTTATATATACAGGAAGACAAGTCATCCTACTCTTCCCAGACATGTTATTCTGATTTAGTCAATAAATCTTAGTTCTTAGTCCTGAATGCCATGTGCTTGACAAGAATATTAATTTCAAGTTTGACATGGCTTGGTATGGAACCTACCACCTTACTCAATCAAAAGCAAAAACAATTCTATCAGACCACTTATGTTATTTTACCTAGCAAGTAATGACTGCAACACAGGAACATCTGTTATAGTGACATTTTCCTCTAAGTTCACCAGATAACTTAGTTCTCCAGTCACGTTTCCTGCTAGTATGGCATGACATTTCTCTGAAATAAGACAAAAGTTTTAAATTATACATTTTTCTTCCTGGTTTTATCATATAATATATAAGCTTTGGTTTATCTAAAAATCTCAATACATGGTACTAAAAATTACCAATTGACAAATGAATAGCTAAATGAATGAATAACAATACTTATGGCCTATAAATTGAATGGCCAGAAAAATGATACTGACAACAGATTTTTATATGCTATGCTATGCTTTAGTCACATGTTACATGAGCATCTTTTTTAATAGTAATAAAATGAAAGGAGGCTGATAAATAAGAAATGTGTTTGTTTTATATTTATTTAGTAATTCCTACAATATCTAAATACAGAAAATCATTTTCTTAAGAAAGAGTTCTTAAAATAAAACTTTATAAAATAAAATATACCTCCATTAGACCAGTTAGATGGACAGAAACTGGCTATAGGCTCTATCTCTACCTCATTCCCTGATGTTGGTCCATAATATGTACTCTTACACAGAACAGTGGACGAAGGACGGAAGTCAAGATGTCTGGATATTATCCATAGATCATCTGTAATAAAACATGATGTTGATATACATTTCTTCAAACAACCTCAATAAATTTGTTGTCAGTAATTCTTAGTTTGAGATATAATACTAAATTTATAGTCTTATTATACAATTGTTCTACTTCTTTTAATTTATAAGCTTGTACTATACTTCCAGATCATTTGAACTCTGGTGGAAAGTTGTCTCATTGGCAATTATACCACATCTCCATATTCTCATAATAAGAATTCAGTACAAGAAAAGAATCTTACCTCTTTACTAATGGAATAATAGATAACTAAAACACAAGTACAAGCAAAACAGTTACCTGGTATATAAACAACACAATATCAAAACAAAGCTGGCAACTACAGAAAGTATTTATTTTCTTTTATTTTCTTTACTTGTTACTATAATCCATGGATAATTCTATATGCATCTTTTCTTACCTTTGGAGTATAAACCTGAGTTATCTTTCCTTGATAGTTGTATGTACATCTTTTTCTTGCCTGTAATATCCATACCCATCTTCTGTTTTACCCAATTCTGCAAGGAAAAATGCATGTTTGTTTTTTAGCAAAGTGAGTATTGTGCAAGGAACACACAAATACTACTTCTTAGAATAACATTTCAGCAACTACATCTTTTATAAATTCAAACTGACCTTGTGAGACCCTCATGGGTAGTCAAGGTTGTTAAACACCCCTTAAGTAGTTATAAATGCACTTTGAAAATTCAAAACCTGCTAGTGCTTGGTGTAAGACAAACCTTATCTTTTGCCTACTGAAAGAAGAACATGTGGGCTGTCTATTAGTCATTTCTATAGCAATAAAATAATTATATTCTTTGAGAGCACAAGACAAAATTGTCACCTTCAAAAGTGGCATGACCTTAATAGATATTTCAATTTTCAACTGTTAAAGATAAAATAATAAATGGAAATTTTTTTGACTTTTGATACTAATATGGAAATAGAATTTCCCTCCCTAACTACTAAATGGTGTGTTCCTTCTGAAATGTGTCATGAGATTAACTGTTGATTATCTCCCCTACTACTTACTGATGTGTTCCTTCTGAAATGTGTCAAGTTTTCTGTTGATTACCTCCCCTAGTACCAGACCTGCCAACTATCACGATTTTGGCAGTATCATTCCAATTTTCATGCCTCAACCCGAATCCCAATATCGGGTTGGTAAAACAAGTCAAAATCTACCCGAAAAACATTATTGGTTACCGATTTTGAAGTTTTTCTGATCAATTTCTGTAAATCTATAATTTTACCTGGCAACATATTCATGACAAGTTTACAACCCCAAGCTAATCAACGGTCACAACAGGTGTCATAATTTGTTGTTACAGGTAATCTGCTTATCTGATGAGTCATAACGATCCTAAAAATTAATTAATTTGTAAACAGAAATGGTCAGTCGGCATTTCAATTTTAATCAATTTATCATACTATCACAATTTGCAACGTTTACCGTGGTTTCATGACAAAATCGTAATTAACTGAAAGATGAAAACTGTAATGTACTTATGAGAAAACATCGTTTATCTTGAAATTTGTTAAAATTTTTGAAATCAGATGTGTTTCTGTCCAGTTCTGATTTAAAATCGAAGCCATATTGTATTCACTTCTACTGTGTATAAGCCTCTGCCAGTAGGAGCATCTCTGAACACAAAGAAAGATAACTCAAATTTTATCCATTTTCTCCTTAATACTGATAGACACTAGATCTGTCTTCATCCTTCTAACTTTAGGACAATAAGGTTTAGGTCTTTTGAGTCATGGTGCAAAGATAAGGTCTTTGGAGGGGGAAAATGGGGGGGGGGGGGGGGGGGGGGGGGTCTTCACTTTGTATCTTTTATTTTTAAGGGCTATTTTTCTCTATCTTAAAGAAAAAAGAAGAGATATGAGACTATTTCAAGGGTTAAAAACAGTGCACACAAAAATGCCACAAAAATTGAAACCCTTAAAAATCTGGTCTCGCACTAAATCTCCTATGGGGATTTTCAAAGGTGGCAGGTCTGTAGTATTTACTGTTGTGTTCCTCCTGTAATTACACCTTATATAAGAATGCCAGATTTTGATTGGTTGTTAGCCAGTGTATTTTTCGCATATTCTAACAATTTTTCCTCATTTCAAACAAATTTACCTTTTTTTTCACCACTGCCGGTGAATTTGCCTCAAATTCCCCTCTCTGCCGTGGTATTTGCCATTTTGGATATTCCTTTTTTACCCTCACGAGCCTGTTCCCGCCAAAATTATTCGGAACCTTATTACTTTATCCCGACAACATGGTTAAGCACTATTGATTGGGTTAAACCGAAAACTGTCAGAAATATACATATAAAGAGGGAAAAAAAATGTCTTTACAAATGAACGATTTAATGATGGAAAAACAATGACGTTTACACATATAGATTCCATGACGTTACAAAAAGACAGCACTAACGCATATAAGTACATGTATAATTCCCGCGGTACTACGATTTCCCTTCACATGTACAGCAATCAAAATCTATTCGTTGTAATTAAACAGATATATCATGTTATGGAGGGGTATTTGCGAAAAATACCAGTCTTGGGACCAAATTTCCCTCGCCAAGCGGCTTGGGAAATTTCACCGTCCCTAGACTGGTATTTTCTGCAAATACCCCTCCATAACATGATATATCTGTTCAAAATGTGTCATGATGTTTTCTATTGGTTACCTCTCCTAGTCCTAACTGGTGTGTTTCTTCTGAAATGTGTCATGTTTTCTGTTCATTACCTCCCCTGCTACTTACTGGTTTGTTCCTCCTGAAATGTGTCATGATGTTTTCTGTTGATTACCTCCCCTAGTAATTACTGGTGTGTTTCTCCTGAAATGTGTCATGATGTTTTCTGTTCATTACCTCCCCTAGTAATTACTGGTGTATTTCTTCTGAAATGTGTCACAATAATTTACTTTTATTACCTCCCCTAGTAATTACTGGTGTGTTTTTCCTGAAATGTGTCATGTTTTCTGTTGACTACCTCCCCTACTACTTACTGGTGTGTTTCTCCTGAAATGTGTCATGTTTTCTGTTGATTACCTCCCCTACTACTTACTGGTGTGTTCCTCTTGAAATGTGTCATGATGTTTTCTGTTGATTTCCTCCCCTAGTAATTACAGGTGTATTTCTTCTGAAATGTGTCACAATAATTTCTGTTTATTACCTCCCCTAGTAATTACTGGTGTGTTTCTCCTGAAATGTGTCATGATGTTTTCTGTTCATTACCTCCCCTGCTACTTACTGTTGTGTTCCTCCTGAAATGTGTCATGATGTTTTCTATTGATTACCTCCCCTACTACCTACTGGTGTGTTTCTCCTGAAATATGTCATGTTTTCTGTTGATTACCTCCCCTAGTAATTACTGGTGTATTTCTTCTGAAATGTGTCACAATAATTTCCGTTTATTACCTCCCCTACTACTTACTGGTGTGTTCCTCCTGAAATGTGTCATGTTTTCTGTTGATTACCTCCCCTACTACTTACTGGTGTGTTCCTCCTGAAATGTGTCATGATGTTTTCTATTGATTACCTTCCCTACTACTTACTGGTGTGTTTCTCCTGAAATATGTCATAATGTTTTCTGTTGATTACCCCCCCCCCCCCCCCCCCCCCCCCTAGTAATCACTGGTGTATTTCTTCTGAAATGTGTCACAATAATTTCTGTTTATTACCTCCCCTAGTAATTACTGGTGTGTTTCTCCTGAAATGTGTCAATGTTTTCTGTTCATTACCTCTCCTACTACTTACTGGTGTGTTCTTCCTGAAATGTGTCATGATATTTTTTGTTGATTACCTCCCCTACTACTTACTGTTGTGTTCCTCCTGAAATGTGTCATGATGTTTTCTGTTGATTACCTCCCCTACTACTTACTTGTTTGTTCCTCCTGAAATGTGTAATGATGTTTTCTGTTCATTACCTCCTCTACTACTTACTGGTTTGTTCCTCCTGAAATGTGTCATGATGTTTTCTGTTGATTACCTCCCCTAGTAATTACTGGTGTGTTTCTCCTGAAATGTGTCATGATGCTTTCTGTTGATGACCTCCCCTACTACTTACTGGTGTATTCCTCCTGAAATGTGTCATGATGTTTTTTGTTGATTACCTCCCCTATTACTTACTGGTTTGTTCCTCCTGAAATGTGTCATGTTTTCTGTTCATTACCTCCCCTACTACATACTGTTGTGTTCCTCCTGAAATGTGTCATGATGTTTTCTGTTGATTACCTCCCCTACTACTTACTGGTTTGTTCCTCCTGAAATGTGTCATGATGTTTTCTGTTCATTACCTTCCCTACTACTTACTGGTTTGTTCCTCCTGAAATGTGTCATGATGTTTTCTGTTGATTACCTCCCCTAGTTATTACTGGTGTGTTTCTCCTGAAATGTGTCATGATGCTTTCTGTTGATAACCTCCCCTACTACTTAGTGGTGTGTTCCTCCTGAAATGTGTCATGTTTTCTGTTGATTACCTCCCCTACTACTTACTGGTGTGTTCCTCCTGAAATGTGTCATGATGTTTTCTATTGATTACCTTCCCTACTACTTACTGGTGTGTTTCTCCTGAAATATGTCATAATGTTTTCTGTTGATTACCCCCCCCTAGTAATTACTGGTGTATTTCTTCTGAAATGTGTCACAATAATTTCGGTTTATTACCTCCCCTAGTAATTACTGGTGTGTTTCTCCTGAAATGTGTCAATGTTTTCTGTTCATTATCTCTCCTACTACTTACTGGTGTGTTTCTCCTGAAATGTGTCATGATGTTTTTTGTTGATTACCTCCCCTACTACTTACTGGTTTGTTTCTCCTAAAATGTGTCATGTTTTCTGTTCATTACCTCCCCTACTACTTACTGTTGTGTTCCTCCTGAAATGTGTCATGATGTTTTCTGTTGATTACCTCCCCTACTACCGTAGAAAGGCTTGTATAGTTCGCACTGGTACATAGTCCGCACCCCCTTCTCCCCACGAAATTTTAGGTGAAAAAACTTTTTGTAACTGTTAGAAAAGGTCTAATGAAACTCCGGTATTTTCAAAGCCTGTGCGGTCGTTTGCTGTATTTTCTTGGAAAAACCTGTTTTCCATCATCAAACAGAAGCTGAAACTGCTTGTGAATGATTCTAGAACGCTTCATGATTGTTAAAATAAGTTTAATTCACTTAAAAAACAATTTAGAAACTTATGTATGTTTAAACAGGAAGTTTAAAAAGCACGTGTAAAAGAAGAAACTAACCGGTGTGAGTCGAAATCCGTACATAACAGATATCACTATAATACGACTTTGAAAGTAAAACAGTTCCATCCTTTTGTAAAACAGTCTTTAATATATCTATCACATTAATATTTGAAGGGTCTTAAGCTAATACAAACCATATTAGTCAGTATGAAACACCAAAACGGAACGAACAATAACCGATTACGTTTTGTAGTTTACAAATTCTAAGCTGGTTTACGGTTGTCTTTTTCACTATGTTTGTATCGTTTCAATCAAGCAGATACCAGTTTATTTCAACCAATGCATTGAAAAGAAACGAGAAATTTGTAATGAAAGGTTTAGTTTTTATATTTATCAGTATTAATTTGATATTGAATAGAAATAACTTATTAATATGGATGAGTTAAAATTATTAGTTTGAAAAATGATAAGAGCGCCCTCTACAATATAAATAACAAAGATGGCGGAAAGTAAACAAACCACCTCGCCCGCGAAATTGAAATTTTTCTCTTATTTCTTGCTTATTGTACTCTATAGTCCGCACCCCGTCTGGAAGGTCCAATTTTGGAGAATAAAACCGCGGACTATACAAGCCTTTCTACGGTACTTACTTGTTTGTTCCTCCTGAAATGTGTGATGATGTTTTCTGTTGATTACCTCCTCTACTACTTACTGGTTTGTTCCTCCTGAAATGTGTCATGATGTTTTCTGTTGATTACCTCCCCTAGTAATTACTGGTGTGTTTCTCCTGAAATGTGTCATGATGCTTTCTGTTGATGACCTCCCCTACTACTTACTGGTTTGTTCCTCCTGAAATGTGTCATGTTTTCTGTTCATTACCTCCCCTACTACATACTGTTGTGTTCCTCCTGAAATGTGTCATGATGTTTTCTGTTGATTACCTCCCCTACTACTTACTGGTTTGTTCCTCCTGAAATGTGTCATGATGTTTTCTGTTCATTACCTCCCCTACTACTTACTGGTTTGTTCCTCCTGAAATGTGTCATGATGTTTTCTGTTGATTACCTCCCCTAGTTATTACTGGTGTGTTTCTCCTGAAATGTGTCATGATGCTTTCTGTTGATAACCTCCCCTACTACTTAGTGGTGTGTTCCTCCTGAAATGTGTCATGATGCTTTTTGTTGATTACCTCCCCTACTACTTACTGGTGTGTTTCTCCTGAAATTTGTCATGATGTTTTCTGTTCATTACCTTTCCTACAACTTACTGGTGTGTTCCTCCTGAAATGTGTCATGATGTTTTCTGTTGATTACCTCCCCTACTACTTACTGGTTTGTTTCTCCTGAAATGTGTCATGATGTTTTCTGTTCATTACCTCTCCTACTACTTACTGGTTTGTTCCTCCTGAAATGTGTCATGATGTTTCATATTGATTACCTTCCCTAGTACTTACTGGTGTGTTCCTCCTGAAATGTGTCATGATGTTTTCTGTTGATTTCTTTATAAATGTACAATCACAGTAGAAGTACAGATGATGACTTTTTATGAATGTAGAAATGGAGGCTGGGTCAGACATTATTTGTTTGTCTATTCCACATTTCTTGTTCTGTCCACCTCCTTTCTCATCAGCCCACTGGAAAAACTGAAAATAAATCAATGACAAATATGTATTAATAAAGCCATGGATAATAGTAATTTGTTTATTTCTCCAATTTATGATGTATTATAAAGGTAGGCATGGAGGCTTGGTCAGACATTGTTTGTTTATTCTTCATTCTTGTTCTACCCTCATACAAGCCATGCCCAAATGAAACTAAAGACTCAAAGGAGCCTGAATCTCTTACCTGGATATAAAGAATTATAAAGGCCAAGTTTCATTATTTTAAAGTGGATAAAACCAAGCTGACAAAAACAAATAGGACCAAGACAACTCAATTCCTAACAATTTTAAGATAACTCAGACTAATCTGAAAGATAACTCAGACCAATCTGAAAGATAACTCAGACCAATCTGAAAGATAACTCAGACCAATCTGAAAGATAACTCAGACCAATCTGAAGGATAACTCAGACAAACCTGAAAGATAACTCAGACCAATCTGAAAGATAACTCAAACCAATCTGAAAGATAACTCAGACCAATATGAAAGATAACTCAGACCAATCTGAAAGATAACTCAACTAATCTGAAAGATAACTCAGACCAATCTGAAAGATAACTCAGACCAACCTGAATGATAACTCAGACCAATCTGAAAGATAACTCAGACCAACCTGAAAGATAACTCAGACCAATCTGAAAGATAACCCAGACCAATCTGAAAGATAACTCAGACCAACCTGAAAGATAACTCAGACCAATCTGAAAGATAACTCTGACCAATATGAAAGATAACTCAACTAATCTGAAAGATAACTCAGACCAATCTGAAAGATAACTCAGACTAATCTGAAAGATAACTCAACTAATCTGAAAGATAACTCAACTAATCTGAAAGATAACTCAGACCAATCTGAAAGATAACTCGGACCAATCTGAAAGATAAATCAGACCAATCTGAAAGATAACTCAGACCAATCTGAAAGATAACTCAGACCAACCTAAAAGATAACTCAGACTAATCTGATAGATAACTCAGGCCAATCTAAATAAACTGTTAATATAATTTTGATACTAAATTGCAAATGCTGAAATTCATATAGAAATACTTTAAATTGTAAATTTAGGAAAAATACTCAGTTTATGAAGCATAGAAGAATCTGTTACGATTGGTTAGGTTTCTGTGTTTACCTTACATTGACTGTTCCTAGCAGCATTACAAGTATAGAAGAATCTGTCATGATTGGCACAGATTTCTGTGTTTACCTTACATTGACTGTTCCTAACAGCATTACAAGTATAAAAAAATCTGTTATGATTGGTCAGATTTCTGTGTTTACCTTACATTGACTGTTCCTAGCAGCATTACAAGTATAGAAGAATCTGTCATGATTGGCACAGATTTCTGTGTTTTCCTTACATTGACTGTTCCTAGCAGCATTACAAGTATAAAAGAATCTGTTATGATTGGGACAGATTTCTGTGTTTACCTTACATTGACTGTTCCTAGCAGCATTACAAGTATAGAAGAATCTGTCATGATTGGTCAGATTTCTGCATTTACCTTACATTGACTGTTCCTAGCAGCATTACAAGTATAAAAGAATCTGTTATGATTGGGACAGTTTCTGTGTTTACCTTACATTGACTGTTCCTAGCAGCGTTACAAGCATAGAAGAATCTGTTATGATTGGGACCAGACTTTTTAACTTGTATCATCTTTGATGGAGCTCCACATTTACAGAATGGGTTACTGTTTACTGTTTCCTTATTTTCTTTACCTGAACGAATAAATCATATACAGTCATTATTTAAAATAAGTCTATGACATTACATCCATATAAATTTCTTTCAACTTTTTACTTCTATTTTCATGTAGATGAACAAAAAAATGGTAGTGTTTTTTTATTACTTCAAATATCCTTCTCAACCCAACTTTTTATCTATTTTCTATTTCATTTTAGTAACATTCTTTATGAAGAGATAAATCACATACTAAATTTAATCAAAATAACATATATCTTAAGGTAATCAATTTTGAATGAATTTTTTTGTTTCTGTATCCTTAACCTGTATTTTTAAAAATGTTTATCAACTCATTAAAGTTTAGAATCATACTATTTCTGATTAAGTTAGGTTGCATGATTCAATATATTGTGCCATGTTGTTTTTTTTTAAGGTATGTCAGTCTTAACCTTTCATAATGAACCCAATAAGGTATATTCTCTCACTGTGACAAACTTGACCATATCTTCTTTTGTGTTTATATTGACACTTCTTATCCTCAATGGCATCTACAAGTTTTTCTGTAGCACTAATCTGTGACTGGGACTTTAAGCTTAAAATTGAATAGAATTTCTGGTATTGTAGGAAAAGAGAAATTTTACAAGTTTGAAAAGGGCTGTATGTAAGCTTGAAGTTCTAAATGTGTCATTAATGTATATCCCTATGTATCTTCAGTGCAAAAGTAAAATAATAACAACTTCATGTTTCAAGTATACATGCATTTATATACTTATTCATAACCCATTTCAATAACTTATTGAAATACATATCTATACCTTGCACTGTTGGAAGATATGAGGTGGTATCTATTTTAGATAAAGCATGATGATACTTCACACCAAGATCAAACAGGATAATGTTCAAATGTTCTGAAAATATATACACCAAGGTCTCAAAGGACAATGTTTAAATATTCTGAAAATATATACACCAAGGTCTCAAAGGACAATGTTCAAATGTTCTGAAACTATATACACCAAGGTCTCAAAGGACAATGTTTAAATATTCTGAAAATATATAAACCAAGGTCTCAAAGGACAATGTTTAATAATTCTGAAAATATATGCATCAAGGTAAAAAAGGACAATGTTTATTATGAACATATATACACCAAGTTCACACAGGACAATGTTTAAATGCTCTTAAAATATACACACCAAGGTCTCAAAGGACAATGTTTAAATGCTCTGAAAATATATACACCAAGGTCTCAAAGGACAATGTTTAAATGCTCTGAAAATATATACACCAAGGTATCAAAGGACAATGTTTAAATGCTCTGAAAATATATACACCAAGGTCTAAAAGGACAATGTTTAAATGCTCTGAAAATATATACACCAAGGTCTCAAAGGACAATGTTTATTCTGAAACTATATACACCAAGGTCTCAAAGGACAATGTTTAAATACTCTGAAAATATATACACCAAGGTCTCAAAGGACAATGTTTAAATGCTCTGAAAATATATACACCAAGGTCATAAAGGACAATGTTTATTCTGAAACTATATACACCAAGGTCTCAAAGGACAATGTTTAAATGCTCTGAAGCTCTGAAAATATATACACCAAGGTCAAATAGGATAACATTCAAATGTTCTAAAATATATATCTATGGAATACTTTCACATGATGTCCAATTGTCAAATTAGATAAATATTATCAGTTGAATATTTGTCTTATTCATACCTTTTAGAGCAGCTGTAAAGACTTGCTTGTAGTTACCAAGGGAGGTAAATCTAGTAGGAATCTCTATCTCTCTAACTAGTTGACTGTTTTCTGTTATTTCTTGTATACTTGGGAACTGTAAATCTGATCCTAAATTTCTCTGTTAAAATTAAGAAATACTAATAATATAAGGCAGGGGTCACATGTGGAAGAAGATGAAGTCTGTTGATCATGCTTTTATGTCATGTTTGTAACATCATTCACAATGTAAACAATGAAATGAGTTCTTTAAATCTTAGATGATGTTTTATCCTATTTAAGTATCATCTAATAAAAAATTCTAATTAATTATAACTGAAATCAAAAAAGGATAACCATTTCAACATTTTATTTATTTGCAAATTATGGTTTCATGTTCACCCTTCCAAAAAATCAGCACAGCATATGGTCCTTTGTATTTTACAAAAAATCCAAAAAAACGAAATCATAAAGGATTACTATTACTGAAAATATATTGAAATAACTTGTCCTGAATGTAAAAAAAAATTACAACTAGACTGATTTAGATAGAATTGCTGTAACTTATAGTAGTGATAATTGTTACCTTTGTTCCTTTCAGAATACAAGATGTAAGCTGTGGTACTGGACATTTAAATCTCTTCACTGGATTGTAGTTATCACTAGAAGGAACACATGCTACAGAATCCTCCTCCATAGATTCTACATTTGAAGGATTTCCATATGAAAAGTTTGGTTCATTTGTTCTAGTTATTGTGGATTGTGTATTTTGGTTAAAATTCTGATTGTTTGCAATCTGATATCTGTTTGATTTTGAAGATGCTATAACTGGAGATAAATATTGCTTTTCTGATATATGCCTGGACAAAAATTGCTCCTTAATGTTGTGTGAAGTGCTCTGAAATTTCTGAGATGAAACAATGAGTTCATTCTTGTTAAAAGACCGGCTTTCTTTAATTGCATCTGATGGGTTTGAATCTGAAAAATCAAAACTGTCTTGACTTTTTTCAGGCTGTAATGAGAAAGTGTGTTTCTCTGCTTGAAGAGGCATGTTGGGCATGCTAAATCTATCATTACATTTTGTCCATGGCTGTAATGAGATTACAGGATTCTCTTTATGGTCAGTCAATTCTGGAACATCTAATGACTCGTCACCATTAAATGTCTCATTGTGTTTCGTCCAAGGCCGTAATGAAATTGTAGGTGTCTCTGCTTGGTCAGTCACACCTGGTACACTAAATGACTGATCAAAGGTTAAAAAGTCGTCATCTTCATCATCAAAATCAGCATACTTTCCCCATTTTGATCCCTGGTTTTTATCTTCTTTTAAAATATTATTTTCACATGTTTCTATTTTAGGATTTATAGTTGAAATTGTATGAAATGAATTCCCTCCAACATTTACTTTAATACATTTATGCCCTTGGTCATCATCATTTCTAACTTTATCTGTGTGCTGTTCTTGGTTCTGTTTTACTGAATTACTGAACCAAATTATATTGGAATTAAAAGGACCACTTCTATCTGCATATTGGTTTTTATAATTATCATTTACATAATGGCATTTATCTTTTGCATCCCGATTCTCAGAGCTACTTTGTGATGATTCTTGATCATTCTTTATAAATATGTTACCACACTTTTGTCTTTCTAATAATTTGTTTTCCCAGTAAGTTAATGTAGGTGAACTCATATGACTATCACTTTCATTTATGTTTGACATGTTTTTCGTGTTTCTGAGGCATTTGTCATTATCTAACTTATCTTTAATCATATCTTTATTAAATAAACCTGGTTGTTCCTCATCATCATCTGATTTAGAACTGGGAACAGAACTGTTATCACCATTTTCTGTCAGGATGTCATCAGGTGCAGACACCAAAGGTATTCTCATTTTTCTCTGTTGACTAACAGTACTTTTCAAAAATAGTGATTGATTTTCGTTTTCAACAACCTGTTGTAATGAACCTCTTTGTAAGATCTGATTACTGTAGATAAGATATCTGGGTGACTTCAGATCAGACTCAGTAATGTTGTCAAAGTCCAAATAATCTGTATCTCCTGATACTACCAGTTCTTCTTGAGAATACTTTCCTGATGCTGAAAGATAAAGAAATAAAACCAGTGTGAGATGAAATACAATAAGAAACACAAAGTTTATTTGATTTTTCTATACAAATAACTTTATGGATTGTAGAATTGCAGGAAAATGAATAGTCATTTGTAGGAGCTACATAAAGCTCATGTTTCTCTTTTTTATATGCATATATGTGCCTCCTCTAAACAAAATTTACCTTTTTACAGCACAAGATGGACAATATGTTTCAAATTTAATTTAAAATGTAATTTAAGTAGAACAAGTGAAACTGCGAGCTACTGCTGTATTGACACTGATGATACCCCTGCCCAAATACTTGAAGGTAAACAGGAAGTTGTTGAGTGATGAATCTGAAAACGCATCACACGGTATAGATGACTTATATAAACCCTGAAACCAAATTCAGAAATCCTTGTAATGTAGTTCCTAAGAAAAATGTGACGAAAATTTTCAACTTGGATGTCATGTGTAAAATGATGTAAGTATTCGGTAAACAGGAAGTTGTTGAGTGATGAATCTGAAAACGCATCACACGGTAAAGCTGACTTATATAAACCCTGAAACCAAATTTCAGAATCCTTGTATGTAGTTCCTAAGAAAAATGTGACGAAAATTTTCAACTTGGATGTCATGTGTAAAATGATGTAAGTATTCGGTAAACAGGAAGTTGTTGAGTGATGAATCTGAAAACGCATCACACGGTATAGCTGACTTATATAACCCTGAACCAAATTTCAGAAATCCTTGTAATGTAGTTCCTAAGAAAAACGTGACAAAAATTTTCAACTTGGATGTCATGTGTAAAATGATGCAAGTATTCGGTAAACAGGAAGTTGTTGAGTGATGAATCTGAAAATGCATCACACGATATAGCTGACTCATATAAACCCTGAAACCAAATTCAGAAATCCTTGTAATGTTGTTCCTGAGAAAGATGTGATGAAAAATATTCATGGGACGGACGGACGGACTGACGGATGGATGGACTTACGGATGGACAGACAGAGGTAAAACAGTATACCCCCAATTTTTTAAAGCCGGGGTATAATAATAAATATACAGAAAGGAAGTAACTGAACATCACAATGGAAATTCTTTGTTGGTTTAAATATTTGGTAATCACATAACTTATTCTTTTCTTTTTACTTATTTACTCATTCACTTCATCTGCTGGTGATATAATTTCATTGTACAGGTATCACAATATAAAGTAGAGAAGTCAAGAAATTGTGATGGTCCTATTGCACTTTACATAATTTTTACATTTTTTTTTTCAAATTACAATTTTTAATATAGAAATGCTATTATTTTTTTTTTTGGGGGGGGGGGGGGGGGGAGGGGTTCAAAGAGTTTCAATTATCTTCAATAAGGAAATAATATTTCATCTCAGTGTAAAAATCATTCTTCACAAATAGAGCAGATTTTGATTTATTTTCATAGAATTTATTGACTTATGGGTGTCTTTAATAGTATTGTATGTCATTGGATTGCTCTCATTGACTGATGCTTAACATTTCCTTTTATTCATACTTTCAACTCTACATCTATTTGGTCACATACATATAAATAATATTCCATGTACTCAATTCTTAAAAGATATAAGAAACTACCAACAGATTGTAAAACTTTGAACTTTGATTTTGGAAATAGTATGATATATACAACATTTGAGCAAAGTATTAAAGAATCCAAACTATATTTTGACCTCATAAAATAATAGGCTCAGTTCTAAATATAGAACAAGGAAGTAAAAATTGATAACCTAGGATTGTTCCATTAATACCTTTACAGGTAAAGTTTTTATATTTTGTCTTTTAATTCCAAAAAAGTATATCAAGATCAACTATTATTAGTAGATTAATTAAAGTAGATACATGGGTAGATCTGACATAATCCATATTAAAGTAAAAGCAAGTTGAACACAATTTTGTTATGAAATAATTTACCCTGTCATACCTATTACAATAATTACTCAAAGGAAAACTGTTCAGATCAGTACTGAAAGTCAAGAACTACTACTTCAGAAATATGGCACAAAATTTTATGACTTGTCAATTTTGTGAAACATCAAATGAGACAAAATGGAAATGTATCAATTGTGATCTGATTCTCTGTCAGGAATGTAAAATCAAAATTCATACAAAACTTAAGAAAAATCAAAGTCATAAGGTGATTGATTTAAAGGAATTCAGTAATTTAGGAGCAAGTGAAACTATCCGTGATCTGGATCTGAAGGACATTCAGTGTACAACTCACCACAAGGAACTCTGTTTTATTTACTGTCAGGATTGTGAAGTGTTGTCATGTGCAGTCTGTCTATTGGAGTCACACCAAAATCATAAACTGACAAAGATTGATGAAGTGTACAGTCAGAAAGTAAAAGAACTCCAAGAACTGGACAATAAAATCAGTCAGGATCTGCCGTATTTTGAAAAGTGTGAAAAAGATCTACAAGTAATTAAATCAGATGAACAAACACAACATAATGGAATAAAGCAGATAATTTTAAAACGCAAATACGAGCTAAAAGAAGAAATCACTAAACATACAGGCAATCTTATCACAGAATTAGACAGACTATGGGTTCCCAGGAAAACAGAAATTTCTAAACAGCTTCAGGATATTAAGAAAAAGAGTGCAGACCTAAGATTAAAGAAAGCTAAAATTCAAGAGGCATTTCAATCCAACAAGGCATCTACCATTTTTACAACATCTGATCAAGTAAGCAAACATCTTCCTGCTAAACCTGGCAATTTTTTGTCAAAAAGGCAAGTCCTTCTTTCACAATCAAAAGATGAGAAATCAGATTTGGATTCTATTATAACAATTCCAACATTTAAAGTAAGAGAAATATTTACCTCTGATATGCCTGCTATTTTTAGGATTAAGAATTTGGTAAATGGTGTCAATATTATGTGTCCTATAGATGACAACATTCAAACCTTCACACTCAAGGATAATAAATGCCAAATTACAAATATAGCAGAGGAAATTGGTAATGACATTATAGATATGACTGTAACTGATCAAGATAAATTACTTTTTACAACTGCTTCAAATTCAGAAATCAATTGCTTGTCAACATTTACACCTGGTTGTGAGGTGGAAGTTTTCATTTCAATATCACCACTACATGCAAGAGGTATTCATGCAAGTGTTAATACTATTTTAATAGGATTTGTTGAAAAAGAAGATTTATTCCCTTTAACAGAGGCAAGTAGAAGAGGGATTATGATATATGACTATAACTGTAGACATGTGAGAACAATTGAACGTGATCAAAATAATCAACTCTTATTTTCATCACCAGATGCAATCACTACAAATATAAATGGAGATATATGTGTAGTAGATAGTACAAAAAGTGACAATTGGGAAGGCAGGGTGGTTGTTTTAGGGGAATGGGGGAACTTTAAATGGGCATATGATGGTCATCCCTGTATTAATACTGAATATAACTTTACACCTTATGACTTGGTCACAACATCAAAAGGTATAATATTAGTGACAGATAGAGACAGCAATGCTGTTCATATCCTGTCTATGTGTGGTGATCTAGTCTCTAGTCTGAATGAAAGTCATGGTATTGAGAAACCTTCATGTCTAAATATTGACCTCAAAGGTCAGTTACAAATTGGTTGTGATAGTATAGAAACAAAAGATGAAGTTGCTAAACTGCATTTAGTAGCGATGTCTTTTTAAGATGAGCAATATTCACAATTTTATGTAAACAAACATCCAGCAGGGACAAATCTCATTTATACAAATTTTTTATTTAATCTTAATTATAGGTTAATAAGAAAAGGAAAAATAGATCTCTTACTTTTATTTCCAACATACCATTCACATAATTATTATCAACTCAATACCTTAAACAGGTAAAAAACTAGAGGCTCTAGAGAGCCTGTGTCACTCACCTAGGTCTATGTGCATATTCAACAATGGACCCTTACATTGTAGACAGAATAGATTTCATGACAAAGATCCACTTTTTGTTGATTTTGTATTGCTGATCATTTTGTCTGCTTAATTTCTCTCTATTTTCTTTAGTTTTTGCTCAAAACACAAAAGAGGGTAAAAAAATCCTCATTTAGGGGCAGTCACTCCTATAGAGTGACAGTCTACTTACTATATCGGCAAAATTTGACTTGTTTGTGGATCTTGCCTTGCTGATCATTTTTGTTATTTAAAGTTTCTATTTATCTATTATAATTTTTATCATTTAAAGTAAAATGCAAAAAAATTGGTAGAAATTGCTTTACAGGGCTATAACTCCAATAAGGAGTCACCATAATATTTCCTCCATATTGTCTTAAATGTAGATCTTGTCTTTCTAATCATTTTTGATTATTTAGGTTTCTATCTATCTATTATAGTTTTTAAGATATTAGGCAAAAACGCAAACAATTGGTAAAAAACAGTCATCAAAGGGCTATATCTCTAATAAGGAGTCGACTGACGATTTTTACTATGCCAAACTTATACCTAGATCTAGACTTACTGATCATTTTTGCAACTTAAAGTTTCTTTCTATCTATTATAGTTTTCAAGATAATAGGCAAAAAATGAAAAAAATAGTAAAATTTGTCATTTAAAGGCAAAAACGCAAACAATTGGTAAAAAACAGTCATCAAAGGGCTATATCTCTAATAAGGAGTCGACTGACGATTTTTACTATGCCAAACTTATACCTAGATCTAGACTTACTGATCATTTTTGCAACTTAAAGTTTCTTTCTATCTATTATAGTTTTCAAGATAATAGGCAAAAAATGAAAAAAATAGTAAAATTTGTCATTTAAAGGCAATAACTCAATCATATAAAAAGCCTCCTGACAGTTTTAACGTCTATGAACAATTGGTAGAGCTCAACATTCTGAACATTATTTCCTTGTCCAATTTTCTCTATTTATAATGGTTTTTATAGGACCGCAAAAAAATTGCGTTTGTATATTGCTATCATGTCGTCATCCATAGAAATTTGGTTTCTGGACAATAACTTTAGTATGAGTGAAAGGATCTCTATGAAATTTAACCAAAATGTTCAATAGCACAAAAGGAAGGTTGGGATTGATTTTGGGGGTTATGGTCCCAACTGTTTAGGAATTAGGGGTCAAAAAGGGACCAAAAAAGGCATTTTTCTAGTTTCCAGACAATAACTTGTGTACAAGTGTATGGATCTCTATGAAATTGTACCATAAGGTTCCATACCACAAAGGGAAGGCTGTGATTGACTTGGGGGGTTATGGCCCAAACCATTCAGGTAACAGGGGCAAAAAAAGGGGGGGGAAAACAAGGTTTTTCTGATTAATGGACAATTACTTAAGTATTAGTCTATGGATCTCTATGAAATTGAAACACAAGGTTCCATACCACAAAGGGAAGGTTGGGTTTGACTTTGGGAGTTATGGCTCAAAGGGTTCAGGAATTAGGGGGAGTTATGGCTCAAACCGTTCAGGAATTAGGGGCAAAAAGGGGGGGGGGGGGGGGGGGGGGTTCTGGTTTCCTGACAAATACTTAAATATTAGTCAATGGATCTCTATGAAATTGTACCACAATGTTCCACACCACACACAGAAGGTTGGGGGTCGATTTTGTGGGTTGTGGCTTTAGCTTGTGATTTCAGCTTCCCAATTGTTAACTTTCCATTTCTATGTAGCAACATTCCAGCAGTGCCTGCATACGGAGTATATATCTCCCAATTGATACGATATTCCCAGGCTTGAATTTCCTATCATGATTTCCTTGATAGAGGATTGCTGCTCACAAGGAAGCTATTAAACCAAGAGTTCCAAATGGTGAAGTTGAAATCATCCCTTCGTAAATTTTACGGACGCCATCACGAGTTGGTTGACCGTTATGGAATAACCGTTTCACAGATGATATCCGATATCGGATATGTTCCTTATGTCGTTACTACAATACCCTTCCCTTTTCATGAATGTGACCTACCAAATTAAGACTATTTACCGGATTTGTAATAACATAAGCAACACGGGTGCCACATATGGAGCAGGATCTGCTTACCCTTCCGGAGCACCTGAGATCACCCCCAGTTTTTGGTGGGGTTCGTGTTGCTTAGTCTTTAGTTTTCTATATTGTGTCATCTGTACTATTATTTGTCTGTTTGTCTTTTTATTTTTGGCCATGGCGTTGTCAGTTTGTTTTCGATCTATGAGTTTGACTGTCCCTCTGGTATCTTTCGTCCCTCTTTTTTAATCGTTAAGAAACTAGAGGCCAAATAGGGGCCAAAAACAAGACTTTTCTTGTTTTCATCAAAAACTGATTTCTGGTGGTTCTATGATATGCTGAATCTAACTGTGCATTCAGATTTTTAATTTGGGCCCTGTTTTCAAATTAGTCCATATTAAGGTCCAAAGGGTCCAAAATTAAACTATGTTTGAATTCGTTTTTTTTTTTTTTATATGCTGAATCTAACCATGGAATTAGATTTTAGATATTGGACCATTAAGTAGATTATATGTCCCATTTCAAATTTTTAAGTTATCTGACCACATTTTGTCTGAGTCAGAAATCTATAATGTGTCAAATATTTAATCACTATCCAAATTCAGAGCTGTATCAAGCTTGAATATTGTGTCCATACTTGCCCCAACTGTTCAGAGTTCGACCTCTGCGGTCATATCCAGCTGCTCCAGGCGGAGCACAATTTTTAAAATAATAGACAAAACTTGCATTTTACCCTATGTTCTATTTTTAGCCATGTCAGTCATCCTGGTTGGCAGGTGGTGTCATCGGACACGTATTTTAAACTAGACATCCCAATAATGATTGTGGCGAACTTTGGGCCAGGTGAGCTAAAAAAAGGAACAGCTATCATTTCTACGAAAGTAATAAAGGAAAGAATTCAATTCAAAAATTGTGAAAGGGTACAAAAGGCATGCTCTATACATAATTACCATAATATAAATAACAACAAACCAGAAAGTCGGTAAAAACTATCATTAAATGTTCATCACATGTACAGTGACTAATTCTTGATGAAACCAGTTTTATATTATATAAAAAAAAACTCATAAAAGGTACCAGACTTATAATTGTTTAGGCCAGACAAGCATTTAGTCTACAAAAGACTCATTAGTGATGCTCAAACAAAAAAAGTTAAGATCATAACCGTGTAACATCAGTAAGTATCATAATAGTTTTCTTAGAAATAGATATATGACATAAGATTAATCAAAATCCCACAAGTGTGAGATGTAGGTCATCATGGTTATAGTGACCAAAATTTTGCCTCAAGCCATTTTTTTTTTTTTTTTAAACTGATTTTGCAAAGATAATAAGGTTGTTATATTTTATACATGTTCATTTAATGAATATTTCTTTTTCTGCATAGATGATTTCATATATCTTAACTAAGTTAGGGCAACTCTTTCTGACAGTTGTTAATCAATACTATCAATATACCTTATCATTATCATAACAAATATGTTAATCAAAATATTCTTATTTATCTTTAAAAAAAAAAGCTCTTAGAATGTTTAATTTAATTAATTGATATTTGTGTTGGCCATTCTTATATTACTAAAATTGAAAAATGCATATCTTTCTGAGGTCACACAAACAGGAAAAGTATATTTGTAAATTTTAATCATTAGTAACTGCAAACATTATTTCTTTCAAATAATAATTTACAAGTTCCATCTTATAAAGCTTTGACCAAAGAAGAAATTTCTTCAACTGTAGAATCCATTGGTATTAAATATATTGACCACAGTCAACTAAATCACACCAAAGAGCGTACTTTCTTAAGCTTTGATCTAGTTTTTGTAACTGAAACATGCTTATATTTTTTAAAGGATTTTTTGTACTCTGATTTCATTTATATATGTTGTTATCATTTTTGTTGATGGAACAAATGTCCTTGTTCCATGACACCTAATATCATGGTTTATATTTGCTCTATTTATATTAACTAAAAATTTGTATTTCCTCAAGGGTCTTCAAATAATTCATTGTCTCTCCTTAGACACAAATTCCAAAGAACAGTTATGAATCAACAATAGTTAATTTTATCTGTAGTTTTGGTTGTCTGTATATCATTATCAGTGTGTTATGTGTATTTTTTCTTAATAAATTTTTGACTTTTTTCTGCCTTATTAGTTTTTTTACATTAAAACACTAGAGAATGATATGATGTGGAGGTCAAGAAAAAAATGGCTGACAAGGTCTCATCATAAGTTATATATAATTACCTTGCCATACAGATGTCAGTTGACAATTGCTGTGTAATAATTCAGGGGAAGCAGGTCATAGCTGTACTTTAAGTTATTAACTTAAATTCAAGAAACATCTCCCAGCTCTATAGGTTTATAGCTTGAGACAGGCTAAAAAAAATTTCATATTTTGGGATGTTATGGCCTTTTATAGCTGACTTTACTGTATAGTTTTTGCTCATTGTTGAATGCCATACAGTGATCTATTGTTGCTGAAATACCTGCCTTTTGAACTTTGGTGTATAGTTGCCTTATTGCCAATCATACACAGGTAAAATAGCTACGGACGTTTCACGGATGTGGTAATAAACGTCCGTAAAACATCCGTAATACGGATGTATTACGGATGATACGGTTACGTCCGTAAAACGTCTGTAAAAATACATCCGTAAAACGTACGTGTAAAAACTGATGTAAAACGGATTTTCCGTTTCACGGACGTTTCTTAAACATACGTATTACGGACGTTTCTGCAACATCCGTATTACGGCTATATCTTATTCAAAGATGTAAAAGTACCATGCATGATATATGCACAACGGCTAATACATGCATAAAGTAAAATTCTTAACTTGCTTTCAACATTCTGCATGCCAGACATACATGTGTATAGTGAATCTCTGCTTCAAGCCTATAACTTTTAATATTTGCATAATATGAGTACATATGAAGTGATCTTTTTCCGAAAAGACCACATGATTTAATTAAAAGTATGAAATATTAAAATAATTAACTGACAATGTCAATGACTGATTTATAATCCTTTTCTCCAGAGCATTTTTTTTTTTATATACTTCATTTGCATAGGATTTTTCAATGAAATGCAGAAAATACTTGTACTTTAATGCAATGTTAACTGTACATGAAAACGTTTCAATTGATGCACTACAACACAGCGGCATCATTATAGAGGAAAGGGTTAATTATAGAAATTTAATGAAAAGTGTATAGTAACAGGAACATATATATTGATATACTGTCATGACTGTTCCCAGGTAGTAATTAACAAAATTAAATGGAAAGCTTCTTAACAACAGTCACGATGATTCAACAGTTTTCTCATTCTTTCATACATGTATAATAAAAAAGATAGTGAGTTTCTAAACACTGAATTTTTTCATTGCTTCTTGATGTTCATCATGAACATCCATTTATTTAATTTAAGATATGGTTGTACTTTTCCATCGACCATTTTAAAACATATCTTCCAAAAAAAATCTAGAAAAGGAGTCAACTTGTGAGTGAAATTATATAAAATTAAAACAATGTTAATTAAAAAAAATATCTTTTTCCTGTATGTAAGGTCAAATAAAAAAATATGTGTGTTTCTTATTTCCGCAACTACCCTATATTTTAAGCTTAGAAATAGCCTACCCTAAAGTTTTTTTGATTTATCAATAAGCACTGTTAAAGTCAGAATTTCTCTCCCATCAGCCCATAGACTCAATGTAAAAAAAAATTGTAAAATAAGAAAAATCCCCTACCTATCCTATTTTTTCAAAGATGTAATAGGAAACACACATATTATTTCATTTGGCCTAATTAAGAAATAAATGTAATTGAAAAAAAATCTTTATATTTTTTAAAAGATTTTATTTTTAAAAGCTTGTCCTCGCAATATTAAGTTGAATTATACAAAGAGTGCTTGGTGTCTTTCCCACAAACAACTAATGATGGATGGCTAATTAATTGCCATGAATGCAGTTAAAAGAATATAAAAATCTAACATTTAACCTTATTTGTAACGCTTGAGTAAAAATGACTGGATGTATATATATATTGTACATGGCTGAATTAAAATTACCGCATTATGGCGCATACCTGGTTTCTTCAAATGAGACCAATGAAAATAGACCTGACTGTTGTCAATACTTGATTGTTGATCATTCTGATTATCTGTCCAAGTACAAAACTATGCTAACAAGAAATTGCACATGAGCATATAGAAAGTACTTGAAAAGTTTCAGATTGTTTGATGTCTGAAGTAGTTTCTATCCTGTTCAATGACTGAATGAGGATCATAAGATTTAGGGGGAAGGAAACACTCTTATCGTGTTTAAATCACGACAACCAATGCAATAGTCACATGGTGTTACTTCGTCCCTTATACCCGCCCTTATACAATGCATCTGAGACTACTATAACCTCAGACTATAACATAGTGTTATAATAGTCTCAGAATATATGTAGAATAATGCCGGTAACATTATAACTTTATCATACATTTATTCTCCTTTGGTGTGGAATAAAAGCAAATTACCTGCAGTGCTTCTATTTTATTAAGTTGTGTTTCAAGCAAGCATTTGTGAAAACAGTACTATTTAAAGTATTTTTGGGCAAGATAGAAAATTACAGTACAGGGCCTTTTGGTGTAGGTCTATTGTTAATGATGAAATTGAAAGAGGATACCAATTAAATTAATTTATAACCAAAATTCTAATAAAACGAGAAAAGCCAGAGAATAAAAGATAAAACAACAATAACTTACCATTACACATAAACTGACTGATCCAGAAATTTTCATAAAGGGGGTGGGGGCACTGACTGTTAAAAAGCAGGCCTCACTAGTCATGCCAGTGGCGGATCCAGATATTTTCATAAGTGGGGCCCACTGACTGCCTAACCGTGAGGGTCCCGCTCTGGTCATGCTTCAGTGATTTCCTATATAATCAACCAAATCCCCCCTGGCCCCTCTAAATCCACCTCTGCATGCTTAAGTGATAATCCCTATACAATCAATCAAATTTTTCCCACAAAAAGGGGAGGGGCAGGGTGCACTAAATTCGCCTCTGTGTGCAACATGAACATCCAAAATACATGAATGAACTCAAGTAGTGATAGTAGTGAACAGTTCGGAACTTCCCGGGGCTGCTCAACATGTGGCAACCTACGTCTTAGTATAATTGCAAATTTAGTAAGTAAAATTTTGATTTGATTCGACATTTTGACAAACATGATAACATAAGGGACTGACGACATCATAAGATCGATGTAGGATAAAAAAAAAAACTTAAATCAAATAGTTTGGGGGTGGGGTGGGTGGGTAAAAATTGCTGCAAGTTTTGTTTATCCAACATCAATTTTACATATATATCAAATCAATTTTTCCCAAATTAAGTGAAAAGGGGGGGGGGGGGGGTCAGTGAATTATCCTACATTGAACTTTTGATGTCGACTCGTCCCTAAGATCTGGTGAGCTTTTCGTTGAATATAGGAGATAGTGATTAAAGTATTTGCAAGCAAAGTTCATAAGTTGAGAATTATAAAACAAAATATATTGTTTAACCTTGGACCAATAGATCAAGTTCAAAATTTAGCCATTTCAAGGATCGATCAGGGTGATAATGTAGCACTGGCTATTATAATACTTGTGTAGAACCTTGTATAGAGTAAATCAAGGAGGCAGTAGGAAAACTTATAAGATGTTTCCTAATAATCATGATTACAAAAGAACTTGACACGGATTCTTAACTGAAGGTCTGTCCGATTAGTAAAATTTCGAATGCACTTAAATGAATACATAAGTGACCCCCCCCCCCCTTTAAGTCTCCGCCAAGACTGATAGACTCCTTAAGCCAATTCTGTAACCAAGAGCATTCCTATGTTTATATTTTATTTATTATTGAGTTACTGTTTAACCTTTAGTTCTTCTCTGATTAGAGCTAGGATTTGTATAGTAATAATATACAAATCCTTGATAAGAGCAGAGACATATAAGTATTATATGTCTCTGATAAGAGTAATCCTCGTTTGTCAATTTTCCATAATTCCGCGGCACCACCCCCTCAGCAAACAGTCTTGTATTTAATTCTGAATAGAACAAAATGTAAAATAAGTGAATAAGTTATAGATTAAATAATAAATAAATAATTAAATATTCTTTATTTAGTTTTTTCTTTATTCTCACTTCTTCCAGAGACATGTACGAATGTACATGTATGTCTCTGATTCTTCATAGTCTTATATTAAGGATTTGTAGAGTATACAAATCCTTGATTATAACAAAGGCATATAATACTCAGTGTACCACTTCTGAACTTTTTTGTAATTATTATCTCTACTTAATTCCCCATTCTTGATTCCAGACCGGGTTCCGGACTAACTCTCATATACGTAAATGATCGTAAATGTACGAAAGCTTGACACGTCGAATACGAAAACCCGGAAATATTTTCTCCGTTGCCGTTTTTTATACTATGACGCAAAATCCATGGACGCTCGTCTGCTGCTGAATTCATGTTTTACCATGTGGTGATTGAAGATTGAAGATGTTTTACAGTTTAACAAGGATTTGTATAGTGTCACTGTACAAATCCTTGAGTTTAAAGAATGGAAAGATATATTATAGTCAGGTAGATAATACAAAGAACTCTGGTTTTTCAAAACCGATGGGTCAAAAAGTTATTAGTATGAACAGATAAACCGGGGAACGAAAGAAAGTTGTGTTTCTCTTAACAGATTACGTACCCAATATTTTGTACTTGGAAAGCGCAACGAAAGGTAAATATTATCATGTACATATTTAAGAAGATGCTAGTGCTATACTTTTCACGAAAAAAAATTGACTTTATAAATGTCATCGCATGCAAACCCGAAAATCAGTCAAAGATTGTCAAGAACGGACGCAAGTCAACTCGACCCACTGGCAAAACGCCCTACTTTTTTAACAACACGCCTCCCTTTTTAAAAATATCCCACTCTTGTTAAGGGAGCTACCATGTGAGTTTTATTGGGGGGTACTGGTAGGGGTGTGTTATTTGAAAAATATGCGGAACTGGAGTTCTGTCAACTTATAAGTTAAAAAAAGCTAGGATTTATGTAAAGAATTACCAGGAACAAATATAGTGAAAAATTAACTGGCAGGACAGAGATTTCAATTAAAAAAAAATGCGGGATAACATTCTTATCCTAGCCCCCACCCCATAAAAATCAAGTGGTGGCTTCCTTACCAACTCGCCCCGCTTTTAAAAAAAATTGCCCCACTTATGAAAAGGGTTAAATCCGTAAAATATACTCCTGTCAACAATGGCAACTCGCCTAACTTGGGTAAAATCCAAATGAATATAGAATATAAAAAAAATAAAGGTCTGCCAACTCGCCCGTATTTACTTATCTACCCAGAAATTAGAAGACACTGATACAAAGAAATCGAAATTTAATATATGATATTTATTGATTTAAAATGATGTATCACTTCTTAAAATATGATTGTAGATTCATTATTTATTATTAAATTATTATGTAATTTATGTATTTATTTATTGTATCATAATCTATTTGATTCTTTTTTTAGCTGACTCAAAATCATGCATGATGATGCTGTTTGGGCCCCCTGGTTGTACATAGGAAGTGGACTCCTCGAGAAGATGAAAGGTCTGCTTTACATGTATGTAATGTAAATATAAAAATAAGAAAATGTGGTGATTGCCAATGAGAAAAAATAGAGGAATTTTTAAAAGTGTAAATTCACTTGTTTTTCAATCCTAATAAATCTGTCATATTGTAATGATAATAATGTTTAAATTACGTAATTATTTTCAAAATAAAATATTGTTTACACCAATGAGAAAAGACAACTCTCCACCAGAAATCAAATGACATTGAAGTTAACAACAATAGGTCACTGTACATCCTTCAACAATGAGCAAAGCCAATACCGCATAGTCAGGTTTTAAAGACCCTATATGAGAATCACAAATTTGTAAATCAATTCAAACCAGAAAACTAACAGACTAATTTATACAATGTAATATATAAAAAACAGAACCAAAAAAACAAAATATTATAAACAGCAACAAACGACAAACTGAACCACTGAATAACACTAACAGGCTTCTGACATGAGACAGACGCATTCAAAAGGTTGTGGTGGGGCTAGACTAGTAGTTTGTGGTACTAAACCAACCACCTTAGCTGGGATATTGGTGTGAAAAGGGCTTTTAAAGCAGATTTATACATCCCCAAAACTAAAAAGACTAAGTATAGATCTGAGAGTACTCCCAATTGCTAACAGCTAGTTCAAAGCCAATAACAACTTTCAAGGTACATGTACATGTATTTACCACCAAACCTTGTCTCGTTTAGTCCATTTCTCAGATATTACCTTATATCAATGAATATCAAATACTAGTTCAACTTTTGGTATAATTTAAACATTTTTGAATGACTTCAAATTTCAAAAAGTATCATGATTATTAAAATAACTTTATGGTAAGTTGATGCCCAAAGATTGGAATTATAAATCATGACAGATTCAGAGATCCAATTATACATGTATATAACCGCTTTTGTTCATCCCTTCATTCAAGGGTCATATGGATTTTATATGATGGATTAGATCATTAGAACATTAAAATGATTAAATACTTTGATTTTTTATAGTCATTTTTATACGCCTGTCAAAATTTTTACAGGACATATTATGGTATACAAATGTCTGGCTTCCGGCCGTCTGTCTCTCTGGCGTCCACATGTCGCACTGTAACTTGAGAACCACTTATCCAAATTTAATGAATCTTAACATAGTCGTTTCTTATGATGGTCAAACTATCTGCATACTTTTTGGTGAAAATAAGATTTAAACTTTCGTAGTTACAAGACTTTATAGCTAAAACAGGGGTGTGTTTTTTTCACATGTCGCGCCGTATCTCAAAAAACATGTATTATTGTTGCTTAAAACTTTACACACTACTTATTTATATTAATCTTAAGATCTGTTTACTTTTTGGTGATGATTCAAAATTTTATTTTAGAGTTATTGAGTTTTTTGTAAAAAAGGGGGGTTTTAACATGTCGCGCTGTATCTCAGAAACTATTTATGATTATTGCATAAAACTTCACACACAAGACGACGGGTGTATCATGCGCTCGTGGCACTGCTGTTTATTAGCTTTTCTCATCACAAGGCGTCTGTCGTCGTTGTCCGTTGCTGTTAACTTACAAAAATCTTCTCTTCTGAAACTAGGGAGTCAAATTGAACCAAACTTGGCCACAAACATCATTAGGATATTTAGTTAGAAATATGTGTCAGATGACCTCTCCTGCTAACTAACATGCCAACATGGCTAAAAATAGAACATAGGGGTAAAATGCAGTTTTTGGCTTATACATGTGTAGGACTCGGAGGTGCGATGGGGACGCTGAAGTGCGATGGTCCACGCCGAAGTGCGATGGTCCTTTCGATAAAGTGGGATGATTTTGCATGACGTTTGATATTGTGACGTTTTCAAATACAACGTTATGAAACAAATGGATTCACAGGCAGGAGAATAAGATTTGTAGATGAAGGTTTCGTACGTACTAAGGAAAGGAAACAGAATGAAACGAACGATTTAAGTCCCAAACAGTTTTGAGCATGTCTTGGTCTTATATAAAATTTGACTTCTCCTCAAGTTAACATCACATGATTTTGTGTGGCCAAATTTTAAAAATAATAAATTAATTATTAGCAATGTTTTCGTTATATCAAGTAGCGATAATTTTGTTTTATTCTCGAAATGAATCCGGCATGCTTTGTAAGAAAACGGGCAATCTTGGTTATTTTATTTTGTTTAAAGTATTAATATTCTGCTATGGGTTAGGCCAAAAGAAACCCAAATGGTGCCAACTTGTTGTAATTCTCAGTTTCTGCTGCTTAGCGAAAAATCAGCTAATTCTCAAGCTAATGACAGAACAAGCGTCATGTCTCACTATATGTCAAGCATAAATGTAATCAGTAGTTTTTATTTCTTAAAAACTGTTATGATTTATTAAATAAATAGATGCATGAGTGTTGTGAGAAATTTCGTAGCTACTGACATGACAAGAACAAGTTACTAGTATATTTGATAAAATTAAATGTATCCTGCTTAGTTAGTACTACAAAGAGCGCTGTGCTATACCCGTTTTATTTTTTATCGCACTTGAATGCTCATTATAAAAACAATGTCCCCCAACTCGAATCCATTATACTTAATCTGAGCCATCCAGTCTATTTTCTGCCTCATACTGTTGTATACTAAGCAAAACATTAGCAAATTAAAAATTAAAGTCTTTATTTTGACCTGACCAGAAAACCCGGTCTTCCAAATGCGAGGCTAGCACATTAACCACTACACCGCCACATTTAAAAATGGGATTTCAACTTCAGACCATTACATTTAGCTAGTATACACAACGTCACAGTTAGACCATCGCACTTCAGCGTACCCACCAAACGCACTTCAGCATATCTAACAACAAGTTAGTGTCACAATGGACCATTGCACTTCAGCGTGTTAACCAACGCACATCAGCATGGACCATCGCACTTCGGCGTGACCATCGCACTTCGGAGTACCATCGCAGTTCCAAGTCCTACACATGTATCTCTGAGACTAAAGCATTCAGAGCAAATCTGACGTGGGGTTAAAACGTTCACCAGGTTAAGTTCTATCTGCTATGAAATTTTTAGACAAATCAGACAACCTGTTGTTGGGTTGCTGCCCCTGAATTGGTAATTTTAGGGAAATTTTGCAGTTTTTGGTAATTATTTTGAATATTATTAGAGATAGAGATAAACTGTAAACAGAAATAATGTTCAGCAAAGTAAGATCTACAAATAAGTCGACAGGACCAAAATTGTCAATTGACCTTTTAAGGAGTTATTGTCCTTTATAGTCAATTTTATTAACCATTTTTCGTAAATTTTTGTAATCTTTTACTAAAATCTTCTCTAAAACTGCTCGGCCAAATTTAACCAAACTTGGCCACAATCATTATTGGGGTATCTAATACTATTTATTATGATTTAAACGTTATTTTACATGATTTCCAAAACCACAGTGGATACTGGTGAGTGACTGAGGCTCTTGGAAGCCTCTATTTTTTCAGGGAAAGTTTGTTGGTCTAGTTTTAAAAGATCAAACTAAGCCAATTTTGCCGGATCAAATATTAAAGGCAATTTTGGCAGATATTATAACTTCATTTCATTAACCATTATTTCTTTTAGCATTTTCAATGAAAGTACAAGTACTTTGAGAAGTAGGAGAAGCTAAGCAACAGAACAGAATTCATTTATGTCATTGATGTCTAGATTATATAGTGGTTTCATAGATTGTCATATTGATTTATGTGCATATGAGCACAGAGGAGCAGTAGTCAATGAATAATTTTGTGATGAGAGGTATGTTATTAAAATGATGACTTTATTTGAATATTTTTTTCTTGTCAGACTCGGTACATCATGTTATTGTACATGTAGTTTCCAAGATTATTTTAAAGTTTGAGGTCATAGAGTTCAAAGTTTTGATTCTTGTTGTGGGCAAGTCGAAAATTATCCATGTTAGAAGTGACAAATTATTTTTTTTACAAAACCGTAAACAATTTGTTGATATTTGTGATGAGGTCAGTTTAAGGAAACCAAAAAATAACTTATGGTAAAGTCATTAATATTGTGCAGTTGTAGTAATAATACTCCTTAGTACTTAACTTAAATGTTGACAAGTTTCTGATTCCTTGATACAGGTCTGAATTTGGATTGTAAATAAATATTTGACACATTATAGTTTTCTGAATAAATGTAGTCAAAGAACTTGACATTGGTTACACAGATACTTTTGCATAGCTACTATTTCTGTACCAAAATTATGTAGTACTGGAAATCTACTTTTAATATTTAGTACCATTTTGTTACTTTAAAATTATCATGATATTAAGTTCCTGTATTTTACGGTACTTGATTTGTACTTGAAATTTAAGTACTACAGTTTTTTATTCATGTTATTACACCGTTACATTTTCAGCATTTTGATAGTTTGTCTATTTCACATCTCTTAAAGTTATGATTTTCAAACATGGAATATTATGATCACTGTGGGTATTATTTCTGTACCAAAATTTTTAGTACAAAACAAGTACTGTAAAATACTGGTACCTTACCTAAATATTACAATAATTTTTGAGTAAAGAAGTAGTACAGAAATAGAGTAAAAAGGATAAGAATGTACGAAAAATGCTCTGGTTACCAACCAATCAAAATCCGGCATTACTATATAAGGTTGAATTTATAAGGAAAATTGCATTGCAAGCAATCCCAAACAGGCCTACATTTCTTGTAGATGAATTATATATGAAAAAGTTTAAAAGAACAAACAATTTTTTTATACAACCACAATATGGGGTCGTATACTGCTACACAGTATACTGCTATCACATTGTAGTCCTTTAAAGACATTTGGTTTCTGGACAAAAAACTTTAGTTAAAGTGTATGGTACTCTTTAATCTAAAGGTTCAATACCCAGTGGCGGATCCAGAAATTTCCCCCCTATAATGTGTCAAATATTTGATTACAATCCAAATTCAGACTTATATCAAACTTGAATATTGTGTTCATTTTTACCCCAACTGTTCAGGGTTCGTTTCCAGCTTTGCTTGGGAAACCGTTTATTGAAGTTTATTTTGCTTTTTGACAGAAAATTTATCCATTGCCAAGGTACATTGAAAGGTTTTTCTTTTATTAAAATATGCACATATATTTATATTAATTTTTTATAAGCTTAACTGTTGATCTTCTTTCTGTTGTTTGCATACATTTTGTTTCAATTCACTCAAAAGTAAAAGTATATAGTAAAGGTATAAATTAGTGAGCATCAATTCATACTACATGTAGTTTTTGTCTGGACTTCTTGATTAAATTATTTATATATACAATTTTAGCTTGTAACCAAATGAAAGGAAAGTACAGTATTGACAATGATTGATATCACTGCTGAACATGTATGTCATGTAGGTGTGAATGTCCTGCAAAAAAGAACTGATATCAAAGTAAGTTCATCTGTAGAATTGCAGTTAATTTAAATAATTTGATGTTATCTACCTAAAACTGTTTCAAGTATAACTGTACATGTACACTGTTGCTTATTTTTCTCACTTTCCCATGTAATGTATGCATCAAGGCATCCTTACTTTGCCCCTTCTACTGCTCCATACACACACACTTGAGATGTCAGAAGTTCAAACTATCATAGCATTTACATTTCAAACTTACACAGCTACAATAGTACAAGTAATCTTGATGTACAGTTCTAAAGATGCATATCGAATGTACATCTGTAAAGCTGTATATAAACTGTACAGCTGTAAAGCTGTATATCAACTCTACAGTTTACAAACAGTTTTACAGATGTACAGTTTATGTACAGCTTAACAGCTGTACAGTTGATATACAGCTTTACAGATGTACAGTTTATATACAGCTGTACAGTTGATATACAGCTTTACAGATGTACAGTTTATATACAGCTTTATAGCTGTACAGTTAATATACAGCTTTACAGATGTACATTCGATATGCATCTGAGAACTGTACATCAAGATTACTTGTACTAAAGTAGCTGTGATATAGACATCAATCTTATTCTACGAGAAGAGAAAAAGGGGGAGGGGGGGGGGAATCAGAATCAAAGGCATGTATAATAGATGTGCCATTTGACTTTGGTACACTCATAATGATTGCTACTACCTTGACAATGTCCAGTACGGGGTGACATCCTCCGCTATTGCTTGCAATAGCAAATCTAGTGTTAGAATAACCTTAATCGCCATTCATTTTTTCTGATGTAAGAAGAGGAAATAGAGTATATTTCGCAATCTTACGTGTAAAATTGTGCGTTAGATATTTGACACTGAACAGCACAAAACGTATAGACAAGGAATAAACCAATGCAAAATGTGTCATTTTAGGCTATACAAAGTATTGATCAATCAATCAAATCATGATTAAAGTGATCAAATCATGATAAGAGATCAATCAATCAAGTAATTAATCAAGTGCAGAATTGGAAAAAAAAATGTCCCCTCACCTTTTACAAACTGTCAATCAGTCGATCAATCAATCAAACGATCGATCAATCAATCGATTGATTGATCAATCATGATCACAAACCATCAATCAACCAATCCACATAATTTTTCCGATCAATTTATGAAAGAAAATACCTTTAATTTGCTTTTGAACAATCGACTTTTGCGTATTATTATTATGTCACCCCTTTGATAAAAGGGGGGACATATTGTCATTCTACGAATTATTCTTCCACACTTTTTGTCCATCTTAGTTCTCGGAGATGACTTGACATACATTGATAAAACTGCTCCATAATGACAATCCCCATGTGCAGATGTGCACTTTGGGTTTGGAATTTTCAAAATGGCTGCCGTTACCATGGAAATGGCAAAAATGTGAAAAACCGAAAAATGGTCCAAATTAAATGAAACTTTATAGCTGTACAGTTAATATACAGCTTTACAGATGTACATTCGATATGCATCTTGAGAACTGTACATCAAGATTACTTGTACTAAAGTAGCTGTGTACCTAGTCAGACTGGCCTATATTATGTATTGATAAGTTGTTATCATTTAGAATACATAAAATATTTGCCACTGGACATTAAAATAAGCAAAAAAAATCAACCAATTAATGATTTTGCATTATCAGAATGAATTTGCAAACATATAGCAATCAGATTATGTACATGGATAAACCTTGGAGCTTTTTCAATGAACCAGGTTTAACCAGCATATAAATATAAAAAGATGAGGTATGATCCTCAATGTGTCATTTAAAAGACCAAAGGACATTATTATTTATATAATATAATGCTATTTCACACTTTCAATTTTGTTTTTTGATCAGAATGTTTTTTTGTCAAAACATAGCCATAAGTATTTCTATTCTTGGCGGCATTGTCAACGATTTGTATAAAGCTTTATATTTCAGAAGGTAGAAGACCTGGCCTTGAAGTCATAAAACTTTTGAGTCAGATTTTTGTACTCATACTCCAAAATCAACCAATCAAAATGTTTGATTTCATGTTTCGAGCATAATTTTTGTGCTCCGAGCACTGAGCAAAGTTTTATGACTTCAACCCCTGGACTTCATATCTTGTTAGCAGAGGCTTATGTTACAAAGATTCTGTCTGTCATATGTCCATTGTCCTCGACCTCATTTTCATGGTTCAATAACTGCTCGAAAAAAATATATAGTTCTTTTTTCATGTGAATTTCTCACTTATGACATGTATGAGTTATAGGATTTTATAACTATATTTGGTATAAAGGTTCCTTGCAACATCTACATGTCTGTTAGAAGGGTTCACCTGACTTCTTCTTCACTTTTTTGATCAGTGACAAGGTCCATTTCTCAAATCCTATAAGCAGTAGGTCAACTGTACATGTATATCAGTCTGGCAAGTCAGTCTGGCAGGTTTCATCTGATCTTGGGTATGACCTCATTTCATTTATCAATGTTAAGTTTTTGTATTTTTGCTGATTTTCAAGTACTACAAGCTTAAATATTAGGTCAACTATATTTGGTGTATAAAAAAATCGTTTGGTGTAGATGTCTGTCTGATAGGATTTATCCGACCTTCACCTCATGGTCAAAGATCTGTAAAGTGTTAAGATTTTGTGATACTTTTAGTAATTTTACCTTTATCTTAAAGAATTTCAACATAAAATAAATGGTCAGCATGTGCACTCTAAGTCTTGTTGAGGTACTGGTTACCTATGAGTTGTACGCTTAACATGCTTTGACAATTTTGTAAATACTGGTTCAACCTACAGCTTGTATTTAATAGAGGCTCTTCCAAGTTACGGCTATGGTAGTTTGATCAAAATTCCTTCATTGTTTGATTAATCTATTGATACTGTTTCTGCACATTGATATATGAGTACACACACAACTTTGTTTTAAGATTTCATAAAAGGAAAGTAAAAGGAAAGGCTTACATTAGTTTGACAGCAACCTTACAGCAAAAAGTACAATAAACATGGACATGACAGCAGTTTTTTATACAACCGCCAAAAATCACATCATCGTCAGAAATTAAAAAAAAAAATTTCTTCAAATATTATTTGGGGGAGGGGTGTCAATTCGCAACAGCATAGTGTACTGCACAAAAGCAAAAAAATGAATATAAATTCAAATCATATAACCAATTCTAGTTCTTTGACTACATTTATTCTGTGTCAGAAACCTATTATTTGTCAAATATTTAATAACAATCCAAATTCAGACCTGTATCAAATGCGAATATTGTGTCCATTTTTGCCCCAACTGTTCAGGGTTGGAGCAATTTAATTTAACATGCTAAAACTCACAATATGTCATAGGCATATACTTTGTAGGCAGTTTGGGACCTCTTAAGTGTATTAGACTATTAATTATTATAACATTACTTCATGGAAGTTAAATTTATATTATTTATGAATATTTTATTTCAGTTACCCGTACGAAGTTATAAGGCGTATTACGCCTGGAAATCTGGCGTAAACCAGGCGTAAGTGGTAGTTATGTGTCCAGATCCAGGCGTAATGGAACAGGAAACGTAAATTTGAAGTCCTTACGGGCGTAGAAAATATGGTAAACCTGGCGTAAATTGAAATAAGCAAGGCGTAAATTTTCCTACGGGCGTAAAACTGTTGGTATGGCGTAAATCATAATACCCATAATGCTTTGTTGATAAAGGATCATGGGATTTTTTTTCAAAATTTGACTCTTTGGTATTATTTTGCAAGAGTTGGACTTATGGCAGCTGTATATATTCAGGGATAATTAAGCTTGTTTTGTGTTTTTTGGAAGAATTTGAAATTGGAATTAATATGGAAACAAATTGATTAATGAATATTGTGAAATAAAAGGAAAGTAATATACATGGTAAAAGATAATTATGTGAGTAACTAAGTTTTTTTTTTAACAGTAATTTTGAATTCTGAAAACCTTCATCCTTGGATGATAACATTAAAATCTTTCACATTTAGTTAAATTGCAGTATTATCATTGATATATTGTTTCAAATGACATTAATTTTCAAAAAAAGTTAGTTAAAATGCTGGTTTTATTTCAGGAAGAATTAATTGTCATAATTCTCATTTAAACTTAATACTTATTTGAGCCAGTGTCTGTCTAATATGTATTTATTTATATAGCTTCTTCAATTAATGGTTAATATTTCAAGTTTCATGTCAAACAATGAGAAATTTAAGCAATAGTACAGAAGTTTGTATCAAATACACAAAAGTACACAGCTAGGGTAATACACTGATTTAAAATAAGTGTAGTATTATGTAAGGATATTACGCCTGTTTTTTTATTGACCAGGCGTACTCATTTGCATATAACGCCTGGTTTTCTGTGGACCAGGCGTACTCATTTAAATATTACGCCTAATTTTACGCCTGGTTTCCGCCTCAGTTACGCTTGGTTTCCGCCTGGTTTACGCCTGGTTGACGCCTGGACATGCATTCCGTAAACACTACAATGACGCCCTGATAGAGTATGATTTCTACGCCTGGTTTCCGTGTCATTTACGGGCGTCCCATTTCGTACAGGGACCATTCACAGTGAACATGGTGAAGAATAACCAATACCATGAATACAGGACATAGAAGACTACCTCACAAATATGGGAATTTTACAAAAAATACAACATTTAAATTTACAAAGAAGACATTTATTTTGACATTCATGGACTTTGAAAGTAAAGAAATTAGAATGTGAATAAAAATCCTTGGAAATAAAATTTTGAACTTTGAAGGAGATTGAAGATTATGTTTGTTCTAAGAAAGTTTTAAGAAAACAGATACATTCAAAACTGTAAAAAGGAAACAATACAATATTCACAATTACTCTTGAGATCAATTACTCTTGATATATAATTAAAAGATCATATAAAAGTAAGGAAATTTGGTTGAATTGCCAATGAGAAAAATATCCACCAGAGTTCAAATGATGTGATAGTGAGCAATTATAGGTCCTCCAACAATGAAAAAAAAACAACTATATAGTGTGCTATGAAAAGGTTTGGATATGACAAATAGAGAAAACTAAGAGCCTTATTTTAACAAGTTAATATATGAAAGCAAAATATGAACCAAAGACAAGCACTGAAATACTTATGATTAATGTTGATTTACTCTTGAATATTCATGTAGAATGTTTAAAAAGATTTTAAATCAAAGTTATCATCAATATTCAACTTGTTAAACAACAAGTCACTGTATGACAGAAAGTTCTATGCCAAAAACCTTGTATGCATTGCATCAGAAACAAATTTTAGATAGAACACTAGGAGACTATATAAGGGAATGCAGATAAAAAGTATCATCACCTTAAAATAAAGTATAGCATTTTGTCATTGACAGGTCCATCAAAAGTTTCACCAATATAACTGTTACATAAAAATCAAACCATACAGGTATTTTTTTTCAAAATATCTCTATATAATAATATGCATAATATTAATAGACGTTATACGTCCGTGGTACAAAAAATCCATATTACGGACGTGGTACTTAACATCCGTATTACGGACGTAGCATTATAAATCCGTATTACGGACGTTTAACGGATGTTTTACGGTTTGATACGGACGTATTATGGATGGGAAGCAACGGACGTTTTACGTCTGTGGTACTATTCGTCCGTAGGTTTTCCGTATAATACGGACGTATTACGGATTTTTTACGGACGTAATACGTCCGTAGCTATTTTACCTGTGTACCACATCTCCTTACTTCATATCATATAGGTCAAACTAAAAATATGCAAAATGGGATAATATTTCCTTAGAACAGAACATTCTATGCACAAACTCTCTGGTACCAGATAATGCTACAAAAGGTTCTTTTAACTAAAAAGTATACTTACAGTGTTGTGATGACCCTCTTGTCGTTAATGATTTGAGGAATTCTGGTGTGTTAGGTACAAACTGAGCAGGTGAAGACAGAAACTGAAAATAGAACCAGTCATATTGAATTTATTTCTGCTGGCCTTCAGTGGTCAATTAGTCCATATAATTGGTAAATATTTACTATGAGTAAATATGTAAGCAAGTGGAAACTATGGCCTTTTGGTCTCCCCAACCATGGAGGTACAAGTGATTCCTTTTAACATTAAGCTTTTTTAACCCAATCTTAAAGTCATCAGCAAAGACGTAATGATCCTAATAACTAAATGTAGCTGTATGATAAGTATGTCATCTGCAGCCCGATTGATGAATGGACATTTGTGGAAATTCATATGACAGATGAAGTGTACCAAGGACATGCAGTGGCATCACTAAGTTTATGGGTTATAGTTGTTTAATCATGTTAATATGTAGATGTTTGAGGATAATGAGGAGGATGATGATGAATTTGTGTTAAAGATTCTGTAGCATATATAACATACATAACGTGCATATCAGCACAAGAACATGTTTATGTGACATATAACATACATAACGTACATATCAGCACAAGAACATGTTTATGTGACATATAACATACATAACGTACATATCAGCACAAGAACATGTTTATGTGACATATAACATACATAACGTACATATCAGCACAAGAACATGTTTATGTGACATATAACATACATAACGTACATATCAGCACAAGAACATGTTTATGTGACATATAACATACATAACGTACATATCAGCACAAGAACATGTTTATGTGACATATAACATACATAACGTACATATCAGCACAAGAACATGTTTATGTGACATATAACATACATAACGTACATATCAGCACAAGAACATGTTTATGTGACATAATATGAATCTGAACCCTACTTTATACTAGACTGACACCCTGAGCTTGGTTTTTAACATGCTAGTATACAAGGTTACAGTCCACATGTACAAATGTCACCCTAGACAAACACATTATTCGGACTCTTTGAAATCTATAAAATGCCCTTAGGACTGCAGTTATTACAGAAACACTGATAATGCGCAATCCCCACTTTATTAGTAATTATCATGTAATGTCAATCTTCAATAATGGACAATAATATGAGATTCATAAGGTTAAGACAAAATACACCTCAGTATTAGTGTCTACCCTAAAATTTTATTGACTCAAGTAATGTAAAGGTCAAGATTGTTCTGTTTAATTGCAATATAAAATATTTTTGAACAACAATGCACATTTTGGAATGTCTTGCCTGCTTTAAAAATAATGATTGAATTTCAAGTAGAAGGTCTTCCTATAAGTCATTGGTTGACAGAAGAACCATGAAAATTAGGTTAAGGTCAGATGAACACTGCAAGACTTACAGGATTCTCCTTACAATCATTATATGCATCAATTAGTATATGATCTTTTATTTGCGGTACATACAAACCAGACTTTATCATAAACACTGTAAGTTGGCTAATGGACTGTGAAAATAAGGTTAAGATTAGATGAACATTGTCAGAGGGACATGTACATCTTACTATCATTCTATACATTTTTAACAGTTAACCTATTCTTTACAACTTTATGGCTGACTTATTGCTATTAGAATAAGAGTAACAGACCTAATTTCAAAAATTTGAATTTGACCAATGAACCATTCAAACTAGGTCAAGATCAGATAAACCCTCTTAGCCTTAGGACATGTACATTTTACTATCATTCTATACACCTTTTCTATTTGACCTATTCTATCCAACTTTATGGTTGATTTACTGCAAATCATTCCATACACCAAATATAGTGGTTATATCACTAAAAGCACCTGAAAAACAGATCAAATCACAAAAAACATTGACCAATGAACAATGAACATGAAGTCAAGGTCATATGAATCCTGCTTGACAGACATAAAAACTCTTAAATTCATCTGTTTATGGTGATTATGTAGTAATGAGCAAGCAGATTATACAGTATTGTTCTGTATATACTAACAGACAGATTTCCTGGATCATGATGGATATTAAAGTTTTTACCTGGAACATTATTGATGACCTTTGTCCCTTTTTTAATCTTGGTTTGTCATCATTCAAGTCAATGTAGAAACTCTCATCTTCTGTCATTGGTTCTGTCTCTTTAAAACAAATTTAACTTCATATTAATTTCATAAATTCATGTTTTCATCTCAAAACTTTGACAATAGCCACAAATTTCCATATATTTTTTTTTTAATTATCATTATCACATATAATAGAAATGGCTGCAATCTGCCCTAGGGATGATACTTCTGAGTTCAGGATACCAGATTTTAATGACAACAACATTTTTATCTCATATTAGGATTGGAAGGTCATATGTTTCTGAACTTGACATTTCAGAGTCGTCTAGCAAACTATCTTACCACGAACTTACCTAGTATTTGATGACCTGGGCGGGTATTGCAAAATCTTGGGTGAGCTCTTACATTCCTGGGTGTGACCCACCAAAATCAGGTCATTTAACAGACCATATGAATACAACAGAAAAACTAGATATGGACAATGCCCACCCCTCCCCCCTTTCAACTCTGCCATATGCATGCGTATAGTTCCACATATTTTAGATCTGACAGTAATGTTGGCATACAACTTGAAATTGTTACGCTGTCTGTAAGAAACAAATGATGCACCCACCTGACCAAGAAAATGACTAAGTCCAACTACCTGTTAATTTCAGAATATTTGAAAAAAAAATCAAAATCCTGTGGCCATGCACACCTCCATTATGTGTTTGAACATCCTACAAAATATTAAAGCTGTATCTCCAAAACTGTAGGAGGAGATAGCCGGACAAACAATTTATCCTAATCCAGACGGACGGACGGACGGACGGGGGTAAATTAATATGCCCCTCGACATTTTGTCGCGGGGGTATAAAAAGTTTCTATTTTTTTCTGGACACATTAAAGGTTAATGTGTATAATTACCTTGGTTGTCTTTTCTTCTGACTGCACCACTTGTGACACTTCCTCTCATTGTATAACTCTCTAGTTTCTCCCAGTCTGGGGCTGGGATAACAGGACAGATGGGGGTGGGGTTAATGTGTATATTTACCTTGGTTGTCTTTTCTTCTAACTGCACCACTTGTGACACTTCCTCTCATTGTATAACTCTCTAGTTTCTCCCAGTCTGGGGCTGGGATAACAGGACAGATGGGGGTGGGGTTAATGTGTATATTTACCTTGGTTATCTTTTCTTCTGGCTGCACCACTTGTGACACTTCCTCTCATTGTATAACTCTCCAGTTTCTCTGAGGCCTGATGAAAACAATGGCATTGCTTATATCAAATTACTCTGTTAAAGGTTAATAAGTACAGTATACAAGATCATTTACTTTACAAACAGCAAATAACCAACTAATCTCTAATTTATGTTTTAAATAATTTTAGAATACTATACATTGCTGTAAAAAAAATGTTTTTCAACATTTTGTTTTTATTACAAAAATTTTAAAAATACTTAAAATATAACTTATATCTCTACTTACAGTACATCTCAAGTCACTTTGGTTCTGTATCTGACCATTTATAGGTAATTCTTCACTACCAACATAGGCTGGTCTTACTATCATTTGGTTCTTCTTTTCAAAAATATCATCTGGATGTTGTAAGTCTGAAAAGTCAAAATTAATGAATGAATAAAATAAGTATGAATACAGTGGGAGATTCAGGGGTTGAAGAGGGGGTACACCCCTTTCAACAGAAAAAAAAATAAATGTTTTCTCAAAAATCATCCAAAACAAATTTTGGTATATATTCCATTTCTGAATTATGCCCTCTTTCAAACATCTTGTATCCACCCCTGGTATAAACCTGTTTATTTCATAATTTGGATTTTTTTCATGAAGAAAATTCAATAAATGAAAGCCTAATTAAAGTAGGTTCCAGCTCTTAATTACTAGAGCAAACAATGAGATTTTTGGATTGACAGTTTTGTGTAAAATGTCTGCTTGATGGATTTTTTAGGGTGACTTAACAATGATCATTTTACCAATAAAAAATGTTTGTATTTATGTTGTAATTTAACAAAAACTTGTTTGTGTGCTATTACATCAAGTACACAATTAAAGTGATGAATTTTTTTTGCTATTAATTTATTCCCAGTATTCATAACGTAGTTGTCTCCTTGATAAACACTAACCCCATTTCAACATGAAATCGAAATGTGTCACTTCATGTCAGCAATCTTGATGTGCATCAAAATAATACATAAGCAATGCTACTAGTTCCGATCTGTCACATGAATTAAATATAACTATTTGAACACTGTTTAATAGTTGTAATAGTTGTCTCATTGGTAATCATATCACATCTCATTATTTTTATAAAAAATTACTGAACATGGAAAACTATCTTGATCCACATGACCTTCACAAACTGATGTACAAATGATTACTTATAGAGTAAAACAGATTTCTATGATTAATCCCATTCATTTCAGGAGAGGGAAGAGAAAACAGCTTCCATCAGTTTCAAAAACCAGTATCAATTGAAGAATTCATTCAGGACTTTAAATAACATTCAATAAAATTCCATATTTTCTGACTTTTCTATTTTTTTTTCTTTTAGGACATTTCCAGACAGGTAATACACTACATGAAACTTCTACTTTTTGATCCATGAAGTATGAAAATACTGTTGATCAAAGTGAAGAAGTAATATAATAATATTTTTCCCTACAGTGTGAAAGACCATGTAATACTCAATAAAGTCTTATTTTTCAGGTAAATCAATTTTTCAACCATAAACTTACTGTACATATGTAACCATGTCATTATCTTCCATCAGACAGCTATACATATTTTTTTTTTTTCAAATTGAACTTTTAAATTTACCTTCACTTACCATGGTCACTTAGACCTTGTACTGAAGGTTTCATCTTGTTCTTTGTATTCATGGAATATTCTGGGGAGAAATCTCTCTTTTCAGGGTTACAGTCTGCAAAGTAGTCTCCCCTTGCAGAACTTTCTCGATTATCAGCACAATAATCTCCCCTTGCAAAGTCTTCCCTATAATCAGCAGAATAATCTACCTTTACTGAGTTCTCACTATAATCTGGAGAGTAATCTTCTTTCATGAAGTTCTGCAATTCAGAAGAGAAATTTTCCCTAACAAAGTTCTTCCTACAGGTTGGTGAGTTATCTCCCCTTACAAAGTTCTCACTGTCCAACATCTCATGTTTTCCTTGTTTTTTCTGGTCTTTAGAAAGCGTTATTCGTTCTTTATTTCTTATCCAACTAACAACTTCTGAATCGGAATTATAATTGTCTGGCTGACACTGACTGTTTGTTAAAGCTGTTTTCATTGTACTACTCTGTGACAAATTATCTCCCTTGTCAGTTGTTTGTGAAATATTATCAGTGATGTAATATTCTTTTTCACTATACTCCTGTACACTTGTGTTCTGTTCTACTGATTCACAGGTATCATTCAGCATGTATATACTGTCCTGTTCATTTACATCCTGATGCAGCAAAGTCCCAAAATTATCTGCAGATCTCAAGTTGCTTGCAGACTCAGAAGCAGTTTTTATTTTAAAACAAGTCTTTTGAGAATCAGTTGAAACAAGATTCGTATTTCCATAGGAATGGTAAAAGTTATTCTTATTTTCTGTCATCTTTTCTTTATAAAGCTGATTTTCAGAAAATGAATTGCTTTCAGTGAACTTCTGTGACATACACAACACAGACTCAGAATCTTTGATAATACTTTTTTGTGTACATGTATTCTGACTTATACTTTCATTTGATATATGAAATGAATCGGGAGAAAAATTCAGATCATTTAAAGATTTAACAGGAAAGTGTTCTTCTAACAAAGCATCTTTTTCTTCCATCTCACATTTTTTATCTGTCTGTAAATCCTTAGCAAAATAACAATTTATCCTGTGACTTTCCTTCTCAATAGAATCATTGGTTTGTTCTCCTACAGACGGTAAACTGAGATCATTCTGAGATAGACTGTCAGTACTACTGACATCATTTGGAATATAAGACAGATTAGATGTTGAAGCATGGTCTTGAATCTGTTTATCTGTCGTTTCATTGTTTTCTGTCAGAATGTCACAATGAGTCATACTTTTGAGATCATTTTTATGACAGGAAATATCTTTATGAATGTTCTGTTTACATGTGATTTCATTATTATAAGGCTCTGTCTTGTTTACACATATGCTTTTAGACAGATCCTTTCCCTTAGGTGATATTACATTATTATCGTCTAACTTTGTAGTATTAATGTTATTTTCTGCTACATCCTCTACTATGTCTGCAGATTTTTTTTCTTCCTGTCCCATATCCAAATCAACACTGTGATGAATAGATGAATTACCCTCAACCAACTTGGAATATTCCTGTATATTAATACTGTCATGGTTTATATTAATGGTCAATACTGATCCTAAATGAGATTTTGGTTGGTCCTCATTTGAATTTGACAAATATGATTTATTGACTCCTTTATCATCAATGTTTGTGTTTGTGTTTTCAGTACATGTATATTCAGGAGAACACACATTTGGAGTCATGTTTGTGTTTTTAGTACATGTATATTCAGGAGAACACACATTTGGAGTCATGTTTGTGTTTTTAGTACATGTATATTCAGGAGAACACACATTTGGAGTCATGTTTGTGTTTTTAGTACATGTATATTCAGGAGAACACACATTTGGAGTTATGTTTGTGTTTTTAGTACATGTATATTCAGGAGAACACACATTTGGAGTCATGTTTGTGTTTTTAGTACATGTATATTCAGGAGAACACCCATTTGGAGTCATGTTTGTGTTTTTAGTACATGTATATTCAGGAGAACACACATTTGGAGTCATGTTTGTGTCTTCTCTACTTTCAGCAGGATTACTATTTTTATCTGAATCCTCAAAATTGTCTTTTGTTAAGTTACTACATGTATCACTTTTATTATCAATAAACTGTTCTTTCATATCAATTTCATTGGGGTTCATAACATCACTAACATTAGAACTATTATTTTCCAGTATGGCATAATCACCATCTTTACTTGTTACTACAGAATCTGAGTGAGACAAGTATGCTGGGTTTCCTACAGTAGAGTGCCTCTCGGCAGTATCAATGACGGAGTCTGAATCAGACACATAAGACAAAGGAGAGAAATTTATATCAAAGCTAACAGCAAGATCATCATTAGTGTCCACCATATACTCTTCATCCACTGTAAAAAGATCTTCTTTATCATGTTCAGAACTTCTATGTAAAGTATTGTTCCTTTTGTCTTGTCTACCTGGACTTGTGTTAGTTTTATTACAACCTTGCAATGTAGTTTTAAGTGGTAACTTGTTTTGTGAATAATCAGTGATTTGATGGAATGGGGACAATACCTCAGAGCTATCATTTGATAAAAACAATGGCTTACAGCCATCACTTGTCTCTAGTTTTGAATCAGTGGATGATTCCATCTTATTTGTTACTGTTTCCTCTTTTTCTGTCCTATTATGATTTTCTACACTAATATTTGGTGTAAGGGGAGATAACTCTACTCTTACTGAACACCATTCCTGACTAGATCTGAGTGAATCATTTAAATACTGTTTACTGTCATTATCTTCTATAGACAATTTTTTATTATAGTTAGGTGACATTTTACTGCCTACCATTTCTGTATTACTGAATTCCAATCTTTCTACCTGCTTTTTTCTTTGTTCTCCATCAATGATGTTGTAATCCTTATTTGTTGTGCTGTGCATGTTATTACATCTATTTTTCATGTTATTTGAGTTGGATTTTTCTTCTTCCTTCTTGTTAGGTTCCATAACATAAGACAAAGTTGACGGTGTAGATTTTTTCTTTCCAAGCAATGCCATTATTTGTGTCATTGATCTTTTAGAATTTTGCTCCTCTGATGGAGTTTCATCACATGACTTTAGTCCTCCACTCACAGACTTCTCGTATTTGTTAACATCAAAACTACCCATTATATCATTTTGTATGAAGTTGGTATTTTCTGATTTAACATTTTTTCTTGGTGAACAAATATTTTTATGGTCAGAAGATTTGTCATTGTCATCTGTCCTAGGAGACATCTCTTCTAGAAAAATTTCAGAATTTATTTCAGAGCAAATCTGTTCACTTTTTCCTGGACTATGGAGGGATTTAAGTTTATTTCCATATGCCGACCATGGTGATAACTGATTACTTCGAGGAGGAGACTTTTCAACAGACAAGATTTGGCTATCTAATGCTTGCTCTGAAACTCTTGCTAGAGAATTATTTTTTTCTAAAAATAACTGCTGTTTTGATGACTTAAGAAATAAGGGTGTTTCTGTGTTATGTGGGGATGAATTTAATTGTAATAGATATTGATTGTTTGCTGATTCATTCCGAAAGCTTGTTCTTTTATTCCTAAGAAGATCCAAATAAGAAGTTTGCCCAGAACTAGGTTCTTGAGGTACCAGTTGGTTCCCTTCATTTTCTGATTGTTTTACAAGTCTTGGTGGAACAAAGCCCTGAAAATACAATTTAAAATCTCAAACGTTATTTATAAAATGTTGTAGATAGTTAAGTGATAAAAACTTTACCATGTCTTGTAAACAGGAACATTTAAATTCATTATGACTTTCTCTCTATCTTAAAGGATGGATGTTGAACTTGGTTGCACAAACATCAAAAAATTAACTTAAAGCATCATTTAATCTTAAAGAGTTTATAAATCTGTTGTATATGATTATGTTAATGATTTAATTATGTAAATTAACACTTACAATTAAAATTATGGGAATCATGACTGCTAATTTGTCTCAACATAAAAATAAGGAGATGTGGTATGATTGCCAATGAGACAACTATCCACCTAAGTACAAATGAAGTGGATGTAAGCAACTATATGCAACCATACGGCCTTCAAAAATGAGAAAAACCCATACCATATAGTCGGCTATAAAAGGCCCTCACATGAAAAATATGAAACAATTCAATTGAGAAAACTAATGGCCTAATTTATAACAAAACAGTTTACAAAAACAAATATGACAGACTTGAACCAACAACCACCACTAAACTAAAGGCTGCTGACTTGGGATAGGCACATACAGAATGTGGCGTGTTAAACCTGTTTGTGAGTGTTCAACCCTCCCCTAAACTGAGACAGTGATGTTTTATCACAACATAAGAACAAAAGTTCATATCTTACTGTTCTTTTTCTCTTTAGACCCGTCCTTACTGGTACCCTAACAGGGCAGGTAACAGGGAGTGCTGGTTCCACAATAGTTTGTACTGTTGACTTTTCATCCTCTATCAGTATAAAATATCTGTCACTCTCTAGTTGTTCTCCCTTTACTATAGCCTCAGGTTTAATGTACATAGAATCTAACTTGGTCTTCCTTTCATCATATAAAACAGCCTAAAATAGTCAAATTATTTCTAACCCCTCATTTATGATTGTTCTGAATGAGAAATATTTGCAAACAAATGTAATTTTCACACAAAGGTACACTGTATGTTGGTTTTCCACTGTTATTTCCTTCATAAGTGTTTTTTCTCACTTATATTGAACTACACACCATAATATGTACCAGTATTTTTAGACACATATTGTCACAATGTGTATAATATTTTGTGGGGCCAGCCTTCATTGATCCTCTTGTCAGTCCATATAATTTATAAAATTTGCAATCCTGTCTTCAAAAATATACATGTTTTATTGCAAGACTCTATACAACATCTTATTTTTTTCCTCAAAGATGGAACCAGAACAACAAACATATATATATATATATATATCTAACTTAGATATATATATATATATATGTTTGTTGTTCTGGTTCCATCTTTGAGGAAAAAAATAAGAGTAACCTTCATTATATTTGTTACAAGTAAGGAAAACCATTCAGTAGCTTTTGATCCATGACAATGAGGTCAAGGTCAGACAAAAACTGTCACACAGACATGTACACCTTACAATTATTCCATACACCAAATATAGTTGACCTATTGCTATTAGTATTTGAAAACCAGACCAAAACACAAAAACTTAATGTTAACCAATGAACCATGGAAATGAGGTCAAGGTCAGATGATACTGGCTAGACAAACATGTACACCTTACAATCATTCCATACACCAATTATAGTTGACCTATTGCTATTAGTATTTGAAAACCAGACCAAAACACAAAAACTTAACAATGGCCAATTAACCATGAAAATGAGGTCAAGGTCAGATGACACCAGCTAGACAGACATGTACACCTTACAATCATTCCATACACCAATTATAGTTGACTTATTGCTATTAGTATTTGAAAAACAGACCAAAACACAAAAACTTAACAATGGCCAATTAACCATGAAAATGAGGTCAAGGTTAGATGACACAAGCTAGACAGACATGTACACCTTACAATCATTCCATACACCAATTATAGTTGACTTATCATGCTTATTGCTATTAGTATTTGAAAAACAGACCAAAACACAAAAACTTAACACTGACCAATGAACCATGAAAATGAGGTCAAGGTCAGATGACACCAGCTAGTCAGACATGTACACCTAACAATCATTCCATAAATCAAATACAGTTAACCTATTTCTTATAGTACTTGAAAAACAGACCAAAACACAAAAACTTAACATTGACCAATGAACCATTAAAATGAGGTCAAGGTCAGATGACACCAGCTAGACAGATAAGTACACATTACAATCATTCCATACACCAAATAAAGTTGACCTATTGCTTACAGTACTTGAATAAACTGTTAACACAGAGATATGTCTCGCCAATTTGTTATTTTGATAATGTTGAAATTAAAATAACAATACTTTAACATGTAAGTTATGCAAATATTCAAAGTCAATGAACCATGACTAAAAGTACAGGGCTAAACAATCTCCATGGAAATGAGATGTGCCAATGCTAATACAACTGCTTACCAAATACCATTGACTTTTCATAAGTCGTTCCCTTTAAAGAAACCTAAACACAAACATTAACTTGTAAACTAATCAAAAGTTTCAAAGTCAATAGACCATGACTGAAGGGGCGGGGCCAAATAATCTCCATGGAAATGAGATATGCCAATGCTTATACAACTGCATACCAAATATCATTGACCTACCACTATTGGTTCCCCATAAACTGACCTAATCACAAAGTAATACATGAAAACTAAGCAAAGTTTCAGAGTCAATAAACCATGACTGAAGGGGCGGGGCCAAATAATCTCCATTGTAATGAGATGTGCCAATGCTAATTCAACTGCATACCAAATATCATTGACCTACCACTAGTGGTCCACCATAAACTAGACCTTATCACAAACTAATAAATTGTTGACGCCGCAGCTGTCGCCGCCGCCCCCCTCTGCCATCGACGCCGGAAACAGCATACCTATGTCTCGCTTTTTGACTCCGTCAAGGCGACAAAAACACACCAAAACACAAAAAATTAACAATGAACAATGACCCACACTCCGGGATATTCCACACTCCGGCACCGGAGTCTTTCCCCGTACCAGGAAGAAGAACCATGAAAATGAGGTCAAGGTCAGATAAAACCTGCCAGTCTGACATGTACCCCTTACAATCATTCCATACACCACATATAGTTGACCTGCTGCTTGTAGTATCTAAGAAACGGACCTAATCATGTAACTTTAACCTTGATCACTGATCCATGAATTGAGGTCGAGGTAAGGTTAACCCTGTCTGACGGACATGTAGACGTTGCAAGGAACCCATACTTCACATATATTTATCCTTTTACTCATAATAAGTGAGAAATTCACATGACAAAAAAACTGTAATTTTTTTTCAAGCAGTCATTGAACCATGAAAATGAGGTCAAGGATAATGGAGATATGACAGATGGAAATTTCGTAACATAAGGTATCTGCATACAAGGTATGAAGCATCCAGGTCTTCGACCTTCTGAGATATAAAGCTTTATACAAATAGTTTACGCCGCCGCCGCTGGATAGTAATACCTATGTCTCGCATACTGGTGAGACAAAAATGATAAATTAGTCATACCCTGTTGGAAGTGGTCACAGACAGAACTCCATCATGCCAAGTCTTAGCTTTTTTAGTTTTCTGATGTGTATAAAGTACCTATTAGATAAAAAGAAATCATTATCAGATGAGTCAGATATATATACTATATATATTTCATTATTTGTCCAAATCTGTGACTTTTTCAGCACAGATTGCCAATTAGTAAGTTACCTAAAATTATCAAATTTATTTCCACAGAAAGAATTGAACAAATTTGAACTCTAAAATCAATTTCAAGTTATGACTTTTTTTCATTCACTTTGAACATTTGTTGAGAACAAAGATTAATTCACTTGATAAGGTAATTGAACTTTCCTAGATCCATGCACTACCACAAAATTTCAGAGAGATAACAACATGACATATCCTTAATCTTATTATTATAGGTTTCATAACGAGTGAGAATTGGATATCACTTGATATCAACTCGTTATTTAATTTCAACATAATAATAAACAATTCTTCAAAGAGTTTATTATTACTATTTAAATTAAATAACGAGAGTTGATATCAAGTGATATTCAATTCTGACGAGTTGTTAAACCTATTTCTCTTAATGTCAACCTCTCATTTTGTTAAATTAAAAATTCCGCGAATTGTTGATCCTTTTTGCACATACCAGTATGATGTCATATGTCCTGTTCCGGTGTCAAACTAGAACATCAGATATTTTAAAACTTTTTGTTAGCATCAAAATGTATTAAAATTTGACAAAAAGAAGATTTTCAGGTGAAAAGTGAGCGTTTTGTAGATTATTGAAGAAATTACATATGTTCCTTGCCATGGACAAAAGGTACATCGCCTTAATCTTTGAAAGTCATCAATGACCCAAGGAATAGCCAATTGTCAAAAATTTTCTTATATTGTCTCATGATGCTGGATAAGCCAATCAAATTAACACAGTTTTCTTATCGCACTCCATGCAGTGTGATAAGAGAAATATCTCTTCGTGCAAGAAAAAGATAACAGGCCACAATGCAACCATCAGAGAAAGTATGTAACATTTAAATTTCATCAAAAGTTAAAATTCAAGGAACCTAACTATAGAGCTAAGAACCACATCTCTGAACTCTGGTGGATAGTTGGCAATCATACCACATCTCCTTATTCTTATATTTATAACCATACATACCAAATACTCCATTCTAACATTAGGTGACCATTAAAACATTTCAGTTACCTGTAAAAAAATAACCAATTATACTGTATAACTTTGATAACTTTTCTTCTGTAACTCTTTATTGTATGTATGTATATATATATTACCTTCATAAATTTGAGTTGGACAGGATATGTTTATATTTTTCACAGAAATTTGAACCATTATAGATTGATGCTATTTAAGTTAACCAAATCCTGGAAGGATTAACATTTTTGCATAAGGAGTCACAGCAAATCAAATCAAAGACCAGTTGGCAATCAATCTAAAAGATAAGCCAGACTGTTTTCATACCACACATTTCTTCAATTTCAAAGACAACTGGGACCACTTTTCAGACCATTCTCTGTGTGCATGTTTTTTTGTCTAGATAGTGTTGTATCTCTTCTTTGTTCTTATGATGTAATGATAATTAGTATTTTTTCCTTTTCTTTTTGTTTGCTGATTCTCATTCTGATTATATTGTGTAGAAAGAATAGTGACTACAATAACAGCAAGATCTTTTCTAGTGTATTATCTGTGGCAGCAAAAATCAGAAAACTGCTGCAGACTTAGAATCCCAGAACAAATCATTATTCATTGAAGACTTTCACTTATGTGCTGTTTAATTTCTTTAAAATTTTCCAATGTCACAATGCTTCTTAGTCCAAATAATTATGAAGTCTTGAAAGGCTATTCACAGTAAAAAATTAAAATTGTCTTTCAATACGTAGCAGTAGGAGTTGATTGTCCATCACATCATTAATGTCAAATAACTTAATCATAAACAAGAATGTGTCCATAGTACACGGATGCCCCAATCCTACTATCATATTCTATGCTCAGTGGACCGTGAAATTGGAGTCAAAACTCTAATTTGGCATTAAAATTAGAAAAAAAACTTTAAACTGAAGCTGGACAGAGACAGACAGACGAACAGACAAGCAAACAGATGTACAGACAGAAAAACATAATGCCCCTCTACTATCATAGGTCGGGCATAAAAAGAAATCAAAATTGGTCTAAAGACGTATTTCAATTTTCATTTTTATGAATGAATTGCGTGGAAAAGCACCAATCAGAATAAGGTAAACGAAAACAGAAAGTCACAGGACGAAAAGTCACAGGACAGAAAGTCACAAATTTGATAGGACAAAAAGTCACAAAACATTTGTTTATAATCATGATAATTGTTTGAATATATAAGAGAAAAGTCTTGAATCATTTCTTTTTATTACATATATTCATTTCACGGTTTAGGAAATGGTTAATACGCCTTGATAAATGAGAATTTATCAAATTTTAATCATGCAAAGGATATATTTCTTGGTACCATGAAGCCATTTAAGTACCAAGCCACTTTGACAAGATGTTTTCTTAACAATTATTTGATCATTATTGATTTCTTTTAAAAAAAAAAATTTGTTTACAAAATCAGTCAGGGGTACTACTTAAACAAGTGATTTCAGAATCACTTCTTCAAGTGATTTTGGCTGTGAAATATTAAAAATTTTCACAAAAATAGACACAGACTTTTTAAAACCACTGAAACAAGTAATTTGAGAAGTTAAAATGTAATCACTTCAACAAGTGCTTATAACATTTTCTTGATATTTTTCCCACAAGCTTGCCTTTTTTATTGGTAAAAAGACAATAATTCCTTTGAAAAAACAACTATGTACATCATGTACATGCAGAAATTGTCTTTTGCTTGATTAGCCTGTCAGTTTTTACAGTTTATTTAAAATATGCAAAAACTGGAATAATTTGTAGATCAGGACATAACCTTGAAGTAGATCATTATAACTCTAAAGAAAACCAATCAGGTTATCTAATATTGTTGACCTTTGTCTGATAGTAAGAGTAGTTAATGAATATTTGATTATAGAAAAATTCCTAAGGGTACTTTTAAAAGCTTTAGCGCACTAACTTACTGTCCAAGCACACTGGTGAAATTGATATACAAAAGAAAGGGATAATTTAAGTTCTATGTGGGATTATATAAAAGTTTGTCAAAATAAGGAAAATCACTGAAATTAGCATTTGAAGATCAAAGGAAACATCAAAATCACTTAAATAGGTGATAACTGAATTTATCAAATCACTGAAATAGGTGATAATGAAATCACTTGTTTAAGTAGTACCCCTGACTGAAAATTGCCTTAAATATAATATTCAAGAAAAATAAAAATGTTTTTCAAAAATTAGTTTTTTCTTATTCAAAGAAAAATAATCTCAAATCTGAATTGTGACTCTTTGTCATGTGATTTTTTATCTGTGACTTTTTGTCCTGTGACTTTCTGTCCTACATTCTCGGAATAACAGTTGAACCATAGCTCTGTAAGTCCTTATGATATTTTTTGACAATTTGCGGACCATAGATCGCAGGTCTGTTTGCCCAAAACCATGTTCTCCCCCTGGGTCTGTTCGCATTCTTCCCGTTTGCACTCTTTTCAAAGGGTTATGTTTTGAATATATTTTTAATCATGCTTTATTTAGTGTTATAATTGCTATAAAATAAAGATAATAAGTTTATTACTGTTTAAAAATAAAGTGACATTCTAAAAACATAATCAGGTTTTGTTTTGTGAATTATTTTGAAGAAATAAATAATGAATATTGTCATGATGATCAAAGGGCAAGTCATTCGTCACTAAGACTTGTAATACAAAGGCTGAAGATACCAAACAGCTATTAAACTATCAAACACAATGACATTGCTACGACAACAATGAATTAAAAACAAAAACTGGCTACAGCACACGTTTATTAAGTGCATTACCCATGTTACCATTACGGTCTGGATGGCGTTTACAGAATAGAGAATAGTGGACCGATACTACAAAAAAATGGGCCAAAAAAAGAATAGAGAAAAATAGGCCAAAAATAAAAGTACAGAATAATGGGGTACTAAAATATAAAGAATACAGAAATGAAGGACCCAACATCCAGACCCTCTACCATGTTTGGCATTGTTGTATATCATACTTGTCCAAACACACACGAGATCAAAGGTGCCAAACTGTTAAAAAGAATTATCTTTCATGTTTTCTATTTAAAATCTTCATTGCTTCCTTTTTACCAAGTCAGGAATATGACAGTTGTTATCCATTCGTTTGATGTGTTTGAACTTTTGATTTTGCCATTTGATTGGGGACTTTCCTTTTTTAATTTTCTTTTCCCCGGAGTTCAGTATTTTTGTGATTTTACTTTTTCCTAACAAGCTACATGTAACTACTTGTATTTTACTTTATACACCAAAGCTAGTTATAACAGTAATCATGATTTTCAAACACATAACAATAATACCAAATTAGCTTTATAATTACAAATTAATAGTAATCATAAATAATTAATATTTAATAATTAATCATGTAATTACACAAACAAATTTTCATTTAAAAACTTCACAAATCTTTATTCGTGAAAATATAAATATTTTTATACTACAAAACAAATGTACTAATGGGATTAGGCTTTTCCTTATAAAATGACATAACACCCGGTCACGATGAGATTGAATGAGACTTGCGAGGATTTGGAGTGAAAGATGTCAACGTCTGTGTAAATTTACGATACGATTGTCAAGTTTTAAGTCCAGTTAATATATTATGTCCCAGATACATCTGAAAATACTTCCAATACACTGCAATAGTTCAACCTGTAATTAAATAAAAATAGAGTGTGAATATGTAGGTTGTGAACGAACCCAGGGGGTGAACTTGTGGAGTACGAACCTGTAGGCTGTGAGCGATCAGACTCGAAAGCCAGACCATAAAATCAGGAATCTGCTTGTATAATAACACTTCAAGTTTTGATCTGCAAATTGTCAAAACATATCAAAAGGACATAAGAGCTACAGGTACAAAAATTGTAAAAAAACAGTATCTTAAGGACCTAAGAGCCACGGTTCCGCAGTTTCAATTGGAAGATAATGAGGATAACATATAATCTGACATTGCCTGATTGGGTAACTTATATATAGACCAGTTCACTCACTCAAATTCAGTTCAGACGATACGCGCTCTTTTCAACGTAAACAAATAAGTTACTTCCCCTGCGCGTTTATTTCCGAAAAGGAAACCGCGACATCACTCGTGGTCGTGCAAATGTTTTATGAAACGTAAATAAACAGACAGATTTCACATTGAAAATAATAATCAAGGAATATCAATATGAAGACGTGGTTGATTTTGGTTATATTTCTCGTTGTCAAACTCATTGAATGCAGAGAAATTACCAAGGAAGAGAATGGTAATGATATGAATAAAAAAGAATTGAAGTGTATCGTATAAATGCTTATGAGACAGCAACCCAATGACCAAAAAACATTTATGAGGGATATCTGATACATGTGCCGTCTGTACAGGGTCTATACTTTATCTAGTCCAAATAATTATGACATCTTGCAAGGCTATTTTATTTTTTTTCTGTGACGCCTTCCTAGTCCAAATAATTATGACGTCTTGAAAGGCTATTTTATTTTTTTTCAGTGACACCTTCCTACGACGTCGTAGGAAGTCGTCACAGAAAAAAAAAAATAGCCTTGCAAGACATCATAATTATTAGGACTATACTTTATCTAGCTGCGGAACCGTAGCTCTTAGGTCCTTATGTTAATTTTTTGACTATAGATCTATGGTCCGCAAATAGTCAAAAAATAACATAAGGACCTAAGAGCTACGGTTCTGCAGCTATACTTTATCATCAGTGCTCCAGCTAGAAATCAAAAGGGGCAGGGTGCAGTGGAGGGCAGGGCACTTTTTTATGAAAGGAAAAGGCACTGCTCATTTCTTTTGTCGTAACGTTTCTGTGTGTATCACGAGTTTACATTCTTTTTTTTACTGTATATGTCATACGTCACATCACTATAAACCAATAGAGGCAAATAAATCACTATTCTCCCCCCCCCCTTTTTCCAAAAAAAAACAACATAACTAAACATCTCATAGTTTAGCATACATGTGACAGAGTTGTCTTATTTCAAAATTTTCAGCTAGAGTTTGGCCCTCAAAACTTTTTTTCATTGTTTGTGTTATGGAATTGTTTAGTAAAGCTTCATCAAGTTGATGTCATGATAGTTTATCTTCTCACTACCCATTTATGTAGGATTGCAGCTTAACATCACTATAAATTTCTTAAATGACAATGTATAGAACATGGATTGCTAAAAGTATGATTATCAAAAATAAATTGCAATATATTTTTTTTGGTATGTTCAAAGACAGTTAATATCCTTAAGGTAACATTCTTATATAATTTTGTATTCAATTGGTAATTTATCCCTATTTTTAATACTAGATAATATTTTAGGAGCACAAATTTGTGATAAGCTAAAACAGGGGAAGTAACTCCAAAATTAATTTCTAACACGTTTACTGTTTGCTTGTCGCTCACAAGTTGAGATGGACGGCGTTTCTGTGAAGGCATAGTTGTATTTTGATGACTTAAAATCTATTCTAAAGTCATGAAAGTCTTCATTTATACACTCTTCTTGGAGATCGAAAATGCCGACCCAAGCTAAAAACACTCGCTGACATATTCATCAAATTTATGACAAAAAGGTACATTGTCTTAATTAAATTACCTAGTAATTAACACCTTTGAAGTCTTATCCACTGTAATTGATTGTAATGACATGATTAACCTGGGGGCAATCACCTGGTGTCATATATGTAATTTAACTTTGTGATAAGAAATCGATGAAACAAAAGGCAATTTTACCAAAACGGCACAAGGGTTTTTGGGGAAAAGGCGTCAGGGCAGAAGGGCGCAGGTGAAGGCACCCAGGGCGCGGCTGAGGGCACCCAGGGCGCGGCACCCTTCTATTTTGGGCTAACGAGACCACTGATCATGATATATCATACAAACTTGAGCCAGTTGAGGACAAGATATTAACAAATGTAGATAAGATGGTAAACTGACAGAAAGTCACAGGGCAAAAAGTCACAGGACAGAAAGTCACAAATTTGATACTAATCATGTCTAAGGATATGACAAAAAGTCACAAATAATTTGTTTACAATTATTTGAATATATAAAAGAAAGATTTTGCAATATTATCTTTTTATACGATCGCTAAAAATTTTGCAGTCGTATATTGGTATCATGTCGGGTGCGTCTAAACACTGCTAAGGAGTCCTTAGTGCACTAAGGACTTATAATATGCCACTAAGGACTAGATGGGGTGCTGTTACATGTAATTTCTTTTCATATTATGGTAGAGATTGATATTTAATGCATAAATTTCAAATTTTGTAGAAAAAAATAATCACAAATAAATGAGTAATTTAACATTGTTTAGGCAAGTGCCATTTTTAAAGGCAGTGCTTTAATGCCTTTCTAGTTGCCGGGTTAATCCTTCCTTCCGCGATATCCAACTTATCTACGTGGGGGGTCATTAGGCTCTAAGTAGATCCGGAAATGTTGAATTCTCTCCTCTTCTTATTGCGATATAAAAAGTTTTTTGTTTCATTTCATTTTCATTGGGAAATAGAGAAACGATCATTGTGTTTTGTTAGTTTTAAAAACTTTTGATATATTAGTATTTTGCATTATAAGCAGTCAACCGATTGACAAACTAGAATTATTTGAATTCCGTATGGAAAGAGCTCGGGTTAATTTCGAGTGTTATCTGCAATCTAGATGTTTATAAATCATTTCAGTCGTTGATATAATAATTAAAGGTCGACTGAACATGAATTATATTATACAATTTAAAGCGAATTTCTGTTTATGCACGAGAACCCGTCTAACGTTATTGTAATTTCGCAGTTATATAAAGTAGCAAATTATCGTTCCTGAATAGGTGGCGCCGTGGTAGCGGATCCTGTTCCTCTACTTCCGGTTTCGGGTAACACGAATCACCAAATAACACCGTTATTAGCCAAATAACACTTGTAATCACCGAATAACACTTGAAATTTTAATATTAGCACATATTGGTGACATTTAAACATTGATAATTAAATAATATTGTATTATAAGTGTATTTTATAACTTAAAAATTATTTATAGAAAGCAGGTAAGTTCATAAAGATCGCATTAAATATTAGTGTGTACATCCAACATGGCGACCAAGGAAAACACAATGGGAAGAATAAAAGAATGATTTTTTTGATTAAATTTAAATTAAATATGTGAAAATTCTTAATTACGTTTCATTCAATATTGAGTAAATCGTTAAGAAAACTAATTGGTGATTGGAGTAATTGCATGGCTTTGATGTACTTGTTAACTTTTCGAAACCTTACTGAAAAACAATTATTGGACAATACTCTGTATATACAGTACATTATTTAATATTTTATTTTCATAGTTCTTCCCTTTGTATGCATATGCAATCATTCTTTTATTCTTCCCATTGTGTTTTCCTTGGTCGCAATGTTGGATGTACACACTAATATTTAATGCGATCTTTATGAACTTACCTGCTTTCTATAAATAATTTTTAAGTTATAAAATACACTTATAATACAATATTGTTTAATAATCAATGATTAAATGTCACCAATATGTGCTAATATTAAAATTTCAAGTGTTATTCGGTGTTTACAAGTGTTATTTGGCTAATAACGGTGTTATTCGGTGATTCGAGGTACCGTCCGGTTTCTGCACTGTGAAACTATTTCAGTTATATTTTTAATTAACGATGCCAAGTACTTGTGTACCTTGATGTCATTTAAGAGGAGGACATGCATTTCCAAATGACTTAAAAAGAAGGAAAAGTTGGATCAACGCCATGGCCCATACGCAGATTGGACGAGAACACGATGATATCGTGGAGTCCATCTCAATCAGCTGTTGTTTGCAAGGCACGTTTTACTGAAAAAGACTACGTGCAGGAAACTATTCATGGTAAAACTCTATTTTCTTTGTGAAATATATAGTTATATATGTAATCGCCATGCGAATAAACCAAAGTCTGTTTACAACCGCAATTATCGTTTTAGAATAAAAGGGGGTGGGTAATTCAAGACGTCATACTTTTTTGGATTACGATTCAATGTGATCTGTTTGAGATTTTTTGGTGATTGCTACAATTATAATGATTTCTTACAAGAGGTATATCATACTGAGAATTATTTTAGCAGTAATTATGCTAATGTAGTAATGACAGGAATGCATAAGCTATGCCTCATAGACTTTCTTGAAAAATATCAATGACAATGTTAACAGGAACAAAACAATGACATGCTCTCATCTATATTATAGTTATTTAGGTACAAACAATGTATGTTTGTTGCATAAGTCTCTCATTGTTTGTCCTTTGGATTTACATAACATACATTGAATCAGGCAAACATAGTTTTATCCAGATTGTAATGAATAAATCTTGTTAATATTTCGCCAGGTAGTAAAAAGTATACATTGCTAATGGAAGTTCATTTAATTATCAAAAAACTAATGTTTTATAACCTTTTTCAGGGCGCAAACCCACCATACAGAGACTTAAGTCTACTGCCATTCCCAGCCTATTTTCCTGGACCAAGCAAGAGACTGAATAGTCCGCAAAAAGAAAAATCAGGGCAGTTTCCTGTGAAAACAAAAGAAGTAAACTTGATGAATATTGTAGTAGAAATCTAGAGGAAAGTTTTGATTGTAAAGTTGGTTTTCCTGAAGAAGTCATTCATACTGCAGAAAGGATTTATGACTGTCCACCACCAACTGCCGAGCTAATGTTGAGCTTCACAGATGGAATTACGCAAACACCATCAATGCCTATGTTTTCAGCAGAGAATTTTGAAATGAAGACACGTGACACAGCCATGCATTTTTATACCGGTTTAGAGTTGTATACTAAATTTTTATTTGTTTTGACCACACTTGGTCCAGCAGCACATTGTTTGAGATACATATATTTTCAAATTGATAGGGTGTCATTTGAAAATCAGTTTTTTTATGACTTTGATGAAATTGAGGCATCATACAACCAACTTTGAACTGCCTAGATTCTAGATTGAATCTAGTGTTAAGAACATTGTGTATACATGTATTGTTTTTATGTCTAAACAGTGGTGTGAGGCTAACACTTGGCCATCTAGTGGTTTAGTCAGGTATTTTTCACCATCCAACTTCAAATTAAAGTTTCCTACGACTTGGATTATTATTGACAGCACAGAATATCCCGTGATAAAACCTAAAGCTCCTAGAGCTCAGGCAACCTTTTCATCAAATAAAAACAGAAACACTGAAAATTCTTGAATGTTCGACACCTGGTGGTTTAGTCAACTATGTCTCTATGTCACATACAGCGAATTATTGGACTTGGCAAAACATACAAAATTCTAATAAATCCTATGAATGGAACTGAAACAAAACTTCCATCTGAAATAACATTTAGTTGTTTTATGTTGTGTAATTTTAGAACTTGTATTGTGCCAAAGGATGCATAAATAAAAGTGACGCAATGAATTTTGTTCTGATATATATATATTTACAATTACATGCACATGTAAATTGTAATGCATATAAAAATAAGGAGATGTGGTATGATTTTCAGTGAGTTTATCAAACTAAAGTGCATAAGAAATGGGTTTAAGCAGTTACAGGTGTTACTGTCACCGTACAATCTCCAACAATGAGAAAAACTCGTACCCTGTAAAAAATTTCAGAGATCTTACAACTAAGTTTTGTTGTCTCACCTTGACTTTGGTGAATTGTTTATATCTGTTGATGTAAATATAAAAAAGAAGATGTGGTATGATTGCCAATGAGACAACTCTCCACACATGCACAAGAGACCAAATGACACAGAAATTAACAGCTATAGGTCACAGTACGGCCTTCAACAATGAGCAAAGCCCATACCGCACAGTCAGCTATAAAAGGCCGCGAAATGACAATGTAAAACAATTCAAACAAGAAAACTAACGGCCTATTTTATGTAAAAAAAATGAACAAATATGCAACACATAAACAAACGACAACCACTGAATTACACTTTTACAGGCTCCTGACTTGGGACAGGCACATACATGTACATACAGAAAGTGGCGGGCTTAAACATGTTAGCGGGATCCCAACCCTCCCCCTAACCTGGGACAGTCGTGTAACAGTACAATATAAGAAAGAACTATAAAAATCAGTTGAAAGAGGCTAAACTCATCAGATGGATAAATACAAATACAAGTGGACATGGTCGGGTAGTTGTACATCCAAACAACAAAAAGACACTAAGTACAGATCTGAGAGTACTTGCAGTTACTGACAGCTAGTTCAAAGCCACTAACAACTGATAAAAAAATCTTGCATCTAAGACTAAATTATCAATCCGTAAGCTCCCTTTAGAATTTTATAAATTTTAGATTTTACATTTCTGAGTTATGGGGTTTTATTCATTAAAAAAGGGGGGATTTTCCAGTTTTTGGACAACAACTCAAAAATGCTTTAAGCAGTTCACATGAAACTTTGGTGAATTATTTATAGCTATTGATGTAATCTCCCTATTGATTTTCATAAATTTCAAATATGACATTGAGAAGAAATTGAACTTTATTTGTTTATAGTCTGGCAACAGATTTATTAAGTATTGCGCAACAGCACAGTGTATTGCACAACAGCAAGAAATCTTTAATTGAATATAAATTCAATTCATATAACCGATTTCAAGTTCATTGACTACATTTATTCAGAGACTATAATATGTCAAATATTTAATTACAATCCAAATTCAGACCTGTATCAAGCTTGAATATTGTGTCCATTTTTGCCCCAGCTGTTCAGGGTTGGACCTCTGCGGGTGTATCCAGCTGCGCTCAGCGAATCAGTTTATTTCTTAATTAAGAACTCCTTTTTTCATTCATAAATTACTTTATGCTTGGAAATATAATTTTGCTTGGAGTTGAAAGAGTTGACATGTTGCAATGTACATTTACTCTACATAGTTCTATGGTACCAAATCAAAAGTTTATATAAAAGAAAGAAGTCAAAGATTTCCCATCATAGTTTAGTTACATACATTTTTTTTGTACCTGAGGTCGTTGAATATAGATCATTATATAAATAAGGAGATGTGTTATGATTGCCAATGAAAAAACTAAGGATTTTCTTATCCAAGGAATAGATTACCTTAGCCGTATTTGGCACAACTTTTTGGAATTTTGGGTCCTCAATGCTCTCCAACTTTGTACTTGTTTGGCTTTGTTACTATTTTGATCTGAACGTCACTGATGAGTCTTATGTAGACGAAACACACGTCTGGCGTATTAAATTATAATCCTGGTACCTTTGATAACTAATTTGACTATAAACATAGATAAAAAAGGTACAAACTGGACATAATGCACTAGTTCATAAAGAAGTGAGAACAATCGCCTTCATATAGTGCTCAGAATATGACATTCATAAAACTTGTTCAATATCATTAGAGAACTCTAAATCTTAAATACTGAAAGCCACCTCTGATAAGTACACTGTACTATGCAAGATAATGATATAACTGGACTTAAAATACACACAACCTGTAATTAACTGCCTTTACAGCACTTTCGTGCTTTGATTTCTTTGATATTGCCGAAAATCAATGAACCGTTAGACACGTGTCAAATTACATAACTGATTACACTGTTATCTTTGGAACAAGTATTTTACAGTTTTATGGCTAAAAAATTGCCAAAAGTTAGATACCAATAAATGAATTATTTTTCAGTTTCAGATTATTTCAATGATCAATTTTGATTTAATTTCGCACTGAATAAGTTGTTTAAATTTTATTCATTTTTTTTTCAGAATCAAGGATTTGTATATTTCTTGTAAACTTATTTAATAAATAATAATCACGTAAACAGACATATTTAAAACTTGAACTGTTTGCACAGTGTTTATTTCTTTTGCGTTTGCTATGGTTCATTTTCAAAATTTATAATATATTAAATAACACGTTTGAGCAATATATTTCAGGACAAAAACAAATTCTATATGAAAAGAAACTTTTACTTCATGCAACCAAACTTATATAATACATGAACCATTTGGGCGGAAGATGTGGTATGATTGGCGATGAGATAACTCTGCACAAGAGACAAAATGCCACAGAAATTTATTGATTATAAGTCACCGAACGGCCATCAAACAATGAGCAAAGCACATACCACATAGTCATTATTTCATAAATTGTTTCGTACAATATCTTAAACAGAGAATTGGGTTAATAAAATACAACCGGATTTCCATCTGACATACTTGTTCTTAAAAAAAATGTCTTTTTTTTCCATATTTTACACGGGATAGATTTAGGTATAAAGTATTCACATTACCGGTATCTTGTATTCCAAAAATTGTTATTTTCGTATCATATGGTAAAAGCATATTTTCTAAGCAATTTGTACAAAGCATAATCTTTTTTTTTTACAAAATTATATCTTTAGCTCTAAATTAACACATACGGGTTTTTTTTTTTACTAAATAATGTGCTAAAAACTGTGGAACATTTTAAAAAACATTTGTCTCCTTTATATATTTTAAAATGAAACATCATTTGACTAAAGCATGTTAAGTTCGATATATGCTTTTTTAAAATTCTTTTACTTTAAGATAAAACAAATGTCGAACAATGACGAAAAAAATAAGTACCGTATGAAGCCATTGTAAACAGCTATATATAGATTAGACCGTTGGTTTTCCCGTTTGAATAATTTTACACTAGTAATTTTTGGGGCCCTTTATAGCTTGCTGTTCGGTGTGAGCCAAGGCTCCGTGTTGAAGGCCGTACCTTGACCTATAATGGTTTACTTTTACAAATTGTTACTTGTGATTATTTTTCTATAAAATTTGAAATGTATGCATTAAATATCAATATCTACCATAATATGAAAAGAAATTACATGCAACAGCACCCCATCTAGTCCTTAGTGGCATATTTTAAGTCCTTAGTGCACTAAGGACTCCTAAGCAGTGTTTAGACGCACCGTATCATGTCGTCGTCAGCATCGTCCGAAGACATTTGGTTTCCGGACAATAACTTTAGTAAATGTAAATAGAAATCTATGAAATTTAAACACAAGGTTTATAACCACAAAAGGAAAGTTGGGATTGATTTTTGGAGTTATAGTCCTAACAGTTTAGGAATTAGGGGCCAAAAAGGGGCTCAAATAAGCATTTTATTAGTTTCCAGACAATAACTTGTGGAACCGTGTATGGATCTCTGAAATTATACCACAAGTTTCCATACCACAAAGGGATGGTTAGGATTGACTTTGGGGGGTTATGGCTCAAACCATTTAGGAATTAGGGGCAAAAAAGGGGGAAAAACAAGGGTTTCCTGGTTAATGGACAATTAAAAAAAAGAACAATGTTATGTTTTGAATACCTCCCATACACTGCTTTTAAATTATGTATAAAGAAATGTTGTATTGTCTTGAGGTGATTAGCTGTCAATTTATTTTTAGAAGTTACTATTTAAAAATGGTGATTAAGGAATATTAATTTTACCCATGATTATGTATGTCATTTCCTATTTTAAGACTTTTATGATGTATTTAAATGGGTAATTATGGTTGCAAACTCCATTGGAAATTTGAATTGAGATTATGACCATATCTTGAGGGAAAGAATTTTTTTTGGAAAAGGGTGGGGGGGAGGTTAAAAAGAAATTGGGGGGCGGGGGGGGGGGGGGGCGGACAATTTTTTCTCAAATCAGATTTCAGAAATTAAAAAGAAAATTTCTTCAAATATTTTTTTTTTGCAAAAAAAAAGGGGGGGGGGGGGGGTCAATTCGCAACAGCACAGTGTATTGCACAACAGCAAGAAATCTTCAATTGAATGTAAATTCAAATCATATAACCAATTTCAAGTTCTTTGACTACAGTTATTCTGTGTCAGAAACCTATTATGTGTCAAATATTTAATTACAATCTGAATTCAGACCGGTATCAAGCGGGAATATTGTGTCCATTTTTGCCCCAACTGTTCAGGGTTGGACTTCTGGGGTCGTATATATCCAGCTGCGCTCGGCGAAGCTATTTATTATTACATAAATTCATTTCACAGTTAGGAAATTGTTCATTAGCCTTGATAAATACAAATTTAGTAAATTTTAATCATGCAAAGGATATATTTCTTGGCACCATGAAGCCATTGAAGTACCAAGCCACATTGACATTTTGTTTTCTTAACAATCATTTGATAATTATTGACATGTAATAATTATGTATTAAATAAATTTAATTACAAAGTTGCTTTATATATAATAGTTCAAGAAAAAAGCAAAAATGTTTTTTTAAAATAAGTGTTTTCTTATTCAAAGAAAAATAATCTCAAAACTGAATTGTGACTTTTTGTCCTGTGACTTTTTGTCTGTGACTTTTTGTCCTACATTCAGATAAGATACAGTGTCGGCTACTTTCTCTACATTGTTGCGTAACTTGGAAAGTGAATTAAGCTCCTTGTAGAGGAGGAAGATAAAGACTATGTAACAGGTGTCCGTCCGATTATTTTACTCAATTAGCCCAAAAAGAAAAAATGTGTGTTTCCACTTGCCCTGACTGACCCTTACATTTATTTTAGGGGATTTTGACAAAAACATTTCTTCCCCAAAAAAATTGGGTTGTTTCAGATTATACATTTTGAGTTTTATTTTTAAAAAATCATGGCAGCCTCCATCTATGCACTTCTCTTCCCGACCACCAAAAGCAGATCATGTACTTGTTGGATCCTCTTGGAAGTTGCACTGTGTTGGATTATTGTGTGTTTAACAGTTTTATGAAATATGGTTTAAAGGGCAAAGTTGGAGATTTGTACACATTTATCCTCGTCTCATGGGTTTTCGTGCTATTTAGAATGCATTGTGACATCACAATTTCCATTGAAAAAGCATGCCTAGTACGAATTCATAAGACGTACGAAAACATATGATCTGACCATAAGACTGGTATATAACACTTATTTTAACAACCAAATTTAGTTCCTGTACTAAGTATCTTGACTGTGTGTTGTTCTTGTTTGTCTTTGTTTGTATGTCTGTTGTATGTAAACCAATACCAATCTGTGTTGTCAGAATAGAAACTGATTGATAATTAACATGTCTAAAAATGGTCTGAGATTGATGTGGTCTATTGTCATATGTTAGCATTTGAAGTCATTGTTAATAGCATTACAATTTTATGTTCTAGAGCTCGGCAGTCCCCCAGGTGATGCTCCCATTGAAAAAAAAGCTGGAGGAGATCCAAGGCAAAATACTGTAGACCAAGCAATAACTGAAAAGCAACAAAACCTTCAAGTTATACAACCTTCCTCAGACATCAGGAATGTAGGTACTAATCAGACCTTGTCAGAGCAGCATGGAGCACAGCAACAACTAAATCAGCTCCAGACAAAAGTGATCCCAGTACAGCAACAAGATACTCAGTCACAAAAACAACAAGATATTCCTAAGCAACAGGATACTCAGTTTCAACAACAAGCTAAATCTCAGCAGACAAGTCACTCACAAGGAGCTAGCCAGCATCAACATTTGTTAGATCAAAAGCCAGTAAATCAGTCTCAACAACAAACAAAATCTCTAATAGAAGTGATCCCAGCTCAACAAGAAGTTGCCCAGTCTCAACAGGTGATCCCTTTACAAAAACAGGCAACTCTTTCACAACAGCAGGTAAATGCTGAACAAAATCAGGCAACACCTTCACAAAAACAGGCAGCTCTTTTACAACAACAGGCAACTCCTTCACAACAACAGGCAACTCCATCACAAAAACAGTCTGCTCCTTCACAAAAACAGGCAACACCTTCACAACAGGCAACTCCTTTACAACAACAGGCAACACCTTCACAACAACAGGCAATTCCTTTACAACAACAGGCAACACCTTCACAACAACTGGCAACTCAATCTCTTCCGCATGAAAGCCAGTTTCAGCAGCAGGTAGCTCCAGCAACAAATCAATCTCAACAAGTATTTCTTTCCCAGCAGGAGGGGTCACAGCAGACACGTCAGTCTCAACAAGTTGCAGCCAAATTACACCAATTAATTGACAATACACAAAATACATCAATATTGACACAGGTAGATGTTAACCTAAAACAAGAAGTTGTACAACCAGTGAATCAGGAAGTTAAACAAGAAGTTGTACAACCAGTGAATCAGGAAATTAAACAAGAAGTTGTACAACCAGTGAATCAGGAAATTAAACAAGAAGTTGTACAACCAGTGAATCAGGAAGTTAAACAAGAAGTTGTACAACCAGTGAATCAGGAAATTAAACAAGAAGTTGTACAACCAGTAAATCAGGAAATTAAACAAGAAGTAAAAGCTTTGTATCCTGAACCTTCACAGAATTTTGTTCAAGAAATAAAACAAAATGAAAATAATATTGAACAAAAAGAAACAAAACAGCAGTCAATTCCAGTCATAACACCAAAACAGGATACCAGTATAACACCAATACAACTGGAATCTAGACCACAAGAATCTAATTATAGAACAACACTACAGCAGATATTGATTAGACCAGAATTTAGCTACAAAACTACAGTACAACCAACATTTAGTACAACAGGTAATATGTACAGTAAGACAACAGGTAAAAACTAGAAGTAAACTATAATACTATAAATATAAAGCTAGTTTCTTGAGTTTTAATTATGAATTTAGATATATGGACTTTTTTGTCTTTTTGAATGCCAGTATGACATGTATGAGCTGCTGCATTCACTCTTGGTGGCAGTGATGGTAATTGTATCAATTAGGTTTTGTCCTCTAAAGTTTAAATAGTGTCACAAATATTTAATTGCTACATTGGGTTTTGTCAGTTAATGTCAATAATAAAAAAATATAACCCTGGTAAGTAGAACCAAAGTATTTCTAGTGAAACGCATAAGAAATGGTAATATAAATCAAAATTGTCTGATTTATAGTGTAATTTAGGAAGTCATTACATAATGGATATTGTCCATGTTTTCTGAAATACAATTAAGTTTAATCTTTAACAATTATTCATAATCATGGTAAAAATTTTGATCAAAATTTGAAATTCAAAATGAAAATGATGCCCTCAATTCATTCAGTCCATCTACACAATCTTTGTCTTTTTTCTAATAGGTGATACAATGGATAATGGTGATGATTATTTAGTTGACTGGGATAAAGATCAAGATTTGGATGCAACTAATGACCAAAAAACTGATGTTGATAGTTTGGTTGATGAAGATAAAGATGTTTGGGATGATTCAGATCAAGATCCATGGGACAAAAATATAGATCTTAATGTAGATAACAATGAAGAAGAGCTAGAAAGTAATTATAATATTAACTGAAATCTTAATGTAGATAATAATGAAGAAGAGCTAGAAAGTAATTAAAATATTAACTGACAATTGCTGCAGTAGTAGAATTACATGTAGTTTCCTTACCCTTGGTTCAGTAAATGGTTGATTGATAGTCATTTGACCTGGATGTTTAGGAGCAAAAATGTCAATATAAAAATAAGGAGATGTGGTATGATTGCCAATGAGACAACTATCCACCAAATTTCAAATAAAGTGGATGTTAGCAATTATAGGCAATTGTACGTCCTTCGACAATGAGAAAAACCCATACTGTATACTCAGCTATAAAAGGAAGCATGTACAGTAGGTTCAGGATGAAAACAAATTAAACAACATATCCAACACAAAGCCCACAGATGGAGAAACTTGGTCCAATTTCTACACTCTGCTATTCAGGCTGGAGTATTTAAGAGTAAATATGGAGAGTGAAAACATAAGGCTGTTACTACATTAAGATCAGAGGTAATGTTTAAAGGGAATGTGGAAAGTGAAATTTTTATAGGCTTTATACTGATCTGCCATTTCTGCCATGCTTCTTTATTTAACACTGAATCTGTCAATATTGAATTTTATAATATAGTATAAATGTAGTCATCTTCATACAAAATATGTGAAACTCAAATTGACATAATAGATATTTAACTTACAGTCTAAGCAAACATTTGTATATTATTCAAATTTGAAAACATTATTTAAACCACTGGAACCTAATAATTTTTTTTTAATTAATCTTGCAGATGAAAACAACAATTTTATTGAGGATACTAAAAAATTCCCTGATGGTCAGGATAATGGTTATTTTGATGAAGATGATTTTAACAGTGTTGCTGATAAAACAGGAGATTTCTGGGATGGTAATATTTCTAATATAGTAACAACAACTTTTAAGACAAATCTTTATTTTTCATACCTTTTTTGCAAAATAGACATCTTACATCTGTCACCTTTTATATCGTAAGCATATAAGCACTGCATGAAATTAAAGTAAATCAGCAAAAATATGAATTAGAACTATAAGGTTTTATTTTAGTTTGAAGTGAAATTTGATATACTCCATTAGTTGTTAGATGGTGAAGTGATACATATAAGATGATGACTAACTATCCACAACCAATCCAACAAACACTATCTAAACATTCTGTAAAACATTTGTTTATATTTTTATCTTCTTTCAGAACCAATGTTTAACAAGCATCCTTTGATAAAAGACAAGTTTGTAACAAAGAATTATAGAAGTCCAGTAGCAGACGAGACTAAATTAATGGGATTCTATAGCTGGGTTCTCTTTGTGACACTTTTGTTTCTTATAATGTTTGTCCTGTTCACACAACATAGACCAAGGGTAAGTCTATAATTAGTAGTCACATGATTAGTGACATTATAATGTGTGTCCTGTTTACAAAACATAGACCAAGGGTAAGTCTATAATTAGAAGTCACATGATTTGTGACATTATAATGTTTGTCCTGTTTACACAACATAGACCAAGGGTAAGTCTGTAATTAGTAGTCACATGATTTGTGACATTATAATGTTTGTCCTGTTTACACAACATAGACCAAGGGTAAGTCTGTAATTAGTAGTCACATGATTTGTGACATTATAATGTGTGTCCTGTTTACACAACATAGACCAAGGGTAAGTCTGTAATTAGTAGTCACATGATTTGTGACATTATAATGTTTGTCCTGTTTACACAACATAGACCAAGGGTAAGTCTATAATTAGTAGTCACATGATTTGTGACATTATAAAGTTTGTCCTGTTTACACAACATAGACCAAGGGTAAGTCTATAATTAGTAGTCACATGATTAGTGACATTATAATGTTTGTCCTGTTTACACAACATAGACCAAGGATAAGTCTATAATTAGTAGTCACATGATTTGTGACATTATAATGTTTGTCCTGTTTACACAACATAGACCAAGGGTAAGTCTGTAATTAGAAGTCACATGATTAGTTCTTTCTCAATATGTAAAGATTTCCTAAAATATCCATTTTTATACGACCGCAAAAAATTTGAGTTCATATATTGCTATCACGTCGTCGTCCGAAGACGTTTGGTTTCCAGATAATAACTTTAGTTTAAGTGAATGGATCTCTATGAAAGTTAAGCAAAAGGTTCAATATTACAAAAGAAAGGTACAGATTGTTTTTGGGGGTGATGGTCCCAACCATTTAGGAATAAGGGGCCAAAAAGGGGCCCAAAACAAGCATTTTTCTAGTTTCAGGACAATAACTTGTTTATATGTATTTTGATTGCTCTGAAATTGTACCACAAGGTTCAATACCACAAGTAGAAGGTTGGGATTCATTTTAGGGGTAATTGCCCAACCGTTCTGGAATTAGGGGCCAAAACAAGCATTTTTCTAGTTTTCAGACAATAACTTGTGTTTAAGTGTATGGATACCTCTTAAATTTTACCACATTTTACAAAAAGAAAATTGCATCAAATATGATATTTTTTTTTTTGGAAAGTGGGGGGGTTAAAAAAAATTAGGGGGGGGGGGGGAATTTTTATTCCTCAAGATTTAAGAAATTATCAATTTTCCATTATTTTTTTGGAGGGGGGTTAAAAAAAAAAAATTCTTTGGGGGGGGGGGGTCAATTTTGTTTCCTCAAGATTTAAGACATCAATTTTCCAAAAATAAAATTGGGGGTCACAATTTATTTTGCTAATTCTTTGTATATAGTCTGAAAACAGATTTACTAAGTATTGCGCAACAGCACAGTGTATTGCACAACAGCAAGAAATCTTCCATTGAATATAAATTCAAATCATATAACCAATTTCAAGTTCTTTGACTACATTTATTCTGTGTCAGAAACCTCTTATGTGTCAAATATTTAATTACAATCCAAATTCAGACCTGTATCAAGCTTGAATATTGTGTCCATTTTTGCCCCAACTGTTCAGGGTTGGACCTCTGCGGTCCTATCCAGCTGCGCTTTGCAAAGCACATTTACTTATTAATTAAAATTCCTCATATGAACATAAAGTACATTTTTTCCAAAATGCCCTGAAAATCCCTGATCTTATATTTGATTTAAACAATACATTGTTTCTCCATGTCAGACTTTTTGAGATTTTCCTTTCTAACAAACATGGCAATACATTTACTGTAATACCATGAATACAGTAGGAGCTGTTTAATGTTCACTTCAGTTTGGTCTTATATTTTCAGACCTTTATTTTATACTTTTCAGTCGAGATGGTTTGGACTTGGAAGACGATATAGATCATCATCAAAATCTGTAGCGTATTGATGTTGGACGGAGTATTAATCCACATATTGTTTATGATTTCAGTGTGGACTTCTATATGGATCAAGGAACCGACACAGGAGGCCATCTGTATCTACAGAAGAAGGAAAAAGTCTCATGAAAAATATGTATACTTAATTTATACTTAAACTTATACTAAAAAAAATTTGAGAACTACTTAATTTTTATATTTCTTTCACTACCTTGTGGGTATTAACAACTCCATTTCCTATTTTATTTAACTGATTTTTCTTTTGCTTTTGAATTTTGAAAGTATTGCTTTAGCTTTTATTGTTTACAATAAGTGGGAGAGAAAAAGTAATCTGTGGAGATTTTTTTCTGTATACTTGTTTATTTTATTTTTAATGTCCTTATTGGTTTTGATTGACATAAATGTAAGAGGGAAAAATGATCTGTGGAATCATATTTCTGTATGCTTAAAATCACAAAAGATCTCACATTTTATGTGTTTACATTTTAAGGTCTGCAAGTATCATTTTGGTTACATTATACTTTAAATTCAGAAATTATTGCATGTATTAAATATAAAGATTTTTAAAGACTGAACAAAAAGATTAGTTATCACAGTTCAGGAAAAGTTTCAAACAGATATATGTATCAGATATTAGAATGCAAGTTCTTCTTACTGTGATACTCACCTAGTCACATTAATAAAAACTTTGCAATTATTTCTGAATTTACAGTATATCATTTGAAAGCAGAGAAAGAAATATTTTTTGGCAGCCTATTTTTATTGAAGAACTGGTCATTATCATGATATATGGACTGCCCACAGGACAGTGGTATTGACTAAGACAGAGATAATGACTGATCTGTAGGCAGTCAATACCACTGTCATAAGGGCAGTCCATGTATCACGATAATGACCAGTTCTTCAATAACTATTATGTTTATTTCATTGAGGAACCATGTTTTTAAAAATTCTCATAAATTCAAATTGTTCAAAGCAGACTCGAGTTATTGTACGATTTCTATAGGAAAGAGTGAAGACCAGTCATATTGATAACTATAAGTCAGTACCGTTCATTTAAATGCAATTTTTCAGTATATGAATACAAAATAAAGTTTTCCATAATTTTATAATTCTTGTTGCTGAGTAGTTTTTCTCTATCAGCATTGGAAATTACGGCAAAACGATCATTTGAGTTGTCTGCAGCAGGTGTGTCTTCCAGTTCAGCCATGTTCCAAACGTCTGAATCGCGATTGCATTTTTTTATTAAAGGGACATCACTCTAAACAGAGAAACCACGCCCCATTGGTCATTAACATGTAAAAGTCCTTTAATGACCAGTTTTCTGGTACGTTTTTTTTTTGTGAAAGACCGATGGAATTTTTTACTAAAGAATAAAGAATGTCATGTGGCCCCTTGTTATCCAATAAGAGAAGCTTATTCTCTACCAATATGAAATAATATTTGTTAGATATTTTACTTTAGGTAGATTCTATTCTATCTGATTGAAATACAGATACTGTGTTCATGCTTCACTAAAAGGATCTGTTCTATTTTCTGTTTTAAAGATCTTTAGGTACCCTCAGGTTTTGTTGTAATATAAACACCTTAATAAATTGAAGCCAGAAACTTTATTTAGTGGTATAAACATTATCAGAACAGAAAGTAGGATGGAGATTTGACTCCATTCTTTGTGTAAAATTTTACCCTTAAGGCATACTAAGGCGATCTAGGAGTAAAATTTTAAAAAGATATAAAGCTTAATCATTATTTAAGTCACTTCTTATTTAAAATGTTTCCCCAAAAATTGCATTGAAAGAGTTTGTGATATTTTAGTGCTTATAATATATTACAATGTTGTCAGTGTTTGTTGGTCATGGTTGAGTGAGTATTAGAACATGAAGCTTATCACAAAGTGATCGAAATTTTCACAGGTTATTACTAATGATAGAATTTAGATATATTGTATTGGGAATATGGATTGTGATGTAAAGTTTTTATTTCAGTAGAATTATAGTAGCTCAAGTTTTGCCCCTATATGTTACTAAGGTGATACTGATATTAGTTGCACCATCAGAAAGGAGTTATGACAATTTGAACAATTTTAAATAAAGCTGCTAGGCCTTCTTCAATTTAAACCAGAATTATTGAAGCAGCTTGGCCTTCTTCAGTTGAAACCAGAACTATATCATGAAATTTGAATTTGCAAACAGCAAGACTTATTTCAAATTTTCACTGATTTCTTTTTGGTTTACATTAAAGGGCCTGTCAAACTTATCTTATTTAAGTTTAGAAGGATAAGTCTGAATATAGATGTCTTTGTATGACAATTAAGCTACCATAATTCTACTGCTGAGAAATATTGTACTTTATATAACTTAAATTTTTATTGTTGTTATTGTTAGAGTTTAGCACTTGTTTTTTTTTTTCACATATTTTATGTTTTATTTTGATGACATTTATAACATATATTGAGGGAATTATCTATTTGGTTGTCATTACTCGTCACTAATATTCACATTCTTATATCATTATAAAGTCAATTTCACAATTGTATTTTTTTTTCATTGTTTGTAAAATTTTATGACATGGTGTAAGGAAATTTACAATGTAAAAATATTTATCTTCTTGTGTTACAGTGAGGATGCATATATTGTCAGCTTGCATGATATAATACTCATTTTTATCCAACATTTATATATAAAACTGTTGTTTTATGCCCCACCTAGGGGCATTATGTTTTTCGGTCTGTGCTTCAGTTTGTCCGTCCGTTCTTTGTCCCCCTTCAGGTTAAAGTTTTTGGTCAAGGTAGTTTTTGATGAAGTTGAAGTCCAATCAACTTGAAACTTGGTACACATGTTCCCTATGATATGATCTTTCTAATATTTATGCCAAATTAGAGTTTTGACCCCAATTTCATGGTCCACTGAACATAGATATGATAGTGTGAGTGGAACATTCGTGTACTATGGACACATTCTTGTTTTATTTTATTTTATTCATTATTTTTTTCTTTTTTGTAAAAAAAAATGTTGGGCTAAAAGTGAAAAAGTTTCTGTTACAGCATGTAGGTCAAGGGAAACAGATTACAGTTATATTTATGGAATATGATAGATTTCAATAAAAAAAGGAGGAATTGGTATATTTGAAAAGCTATTTTTAACTTACGGTAATATTTTCATCCATAGTGTAATTTTCATCCATATCATGAATATCACATGTACATGAATTAAAAGATTGTTTTCTAAATTGTTGATTAAGCCTGTATGAATGTGCCATGTTCTAAGATTTGCAGCTTTCGTTTTAATATATATATAATTGTGTGCCATTATAATAGGAATTACACAATAGTTGCTATTATTGCAAAGTACTTTACTAGTCCCTTTTATTTAGAAAAGTTTATTTCATTATGAACAAATATTTCACATTGAACAAGGTTTTGTGTTAGCAGCAATTGATAGTTGTTACTAGTAGTAACTTGTGTGTATTTTTATGATCTCTTTGGATTTTATGTTGTTGTTAAATTGATTACTATACTTAATTATATATATAATGGTTTCATACATTGAAAAAAAATCAGATGTGGTATGATTGCCAATGAGACAATTATCAACCAGAGACCAAATAAAGAGGATATAGGGCCTTCAACAATGAGCAAAAGCCATACCGTATAGCAAGCTTTAAAAAGCCCTTTCATGACAAAATGTAAAAGAGTTTAAAAATGAAAGGAAATGGCCTCATTTATGCTAAAATAATAAACAAAAGAGCACTGAATCACAGGCTCCTGGCTTGAGATGGGCACATACAGATTGAACAGGTTGAACATGTTTCTGACTGCGTAACCCTCCCTTAACCTTAGACAATGGTGAAAAAGCAAAAAAATGAACAAACAATCAGAAGGAAAAGTCTTTTGACTAAGGCCTATCATGTGATGTGATCTGACAAATCACAGCTTTCGAACAATATGATACATGTTTTATTATAAAAGATTTATAACCTGTCATGTATTACTCCTATGAGGGGTTTTGTTTGTTTAAATACAAAATTGATGAGAAAAAATGAGATTATAAGTAAATATATGGTCCAATAATCTGATTATGGTCTCTGACTAATGTTTGTTTTACTCAGGTTTATGTACAAAGCTTTCATATTGTACATTTGAATTGAGAATTACTTGTTTAGAAGCTTTTCTAATAAATTTGTTATACTGAAATCATTTTCTGATGAAATATTGAATATTCCCCAAGTTGAAATCTATCAATACTTTTACAAAATCACTTTTATGCCCCCACTGCAGCGGAGGGAGCATTAAGTGTTACCCTTGTCTGTCCGTATGTACATCTCGAGATTGGTTTCCATTCTCTAACTTTAGTTTGCCTCAACCAAATGTTATGAAACTTATATACAATGCTTATTTCCACAAAACACAGATCAAGTTTGAATTTAGTGGCATCACTTTTACTGTTCTAGAGCCATGCCCCTTTACAAATTGAAAAATAGTTGAATTTTTGTTTCTGTTCTCTAACTTGAGTTTGCCTCAACCAAATGTTATGAAACTTATACAAAGTGCTTATTACCACAAAACTCAGATCAAGTTTGAATTTGGTTGGTGTCACTTAAACCCTTCTTGGGTTATGTCACTTTATAACGTTATATGCAAGCAGGAGCATTATCTGTGTCCCATAGACACATTCTCCATTTATTTTTGTTTATTTCATGATTAATTTATATATCAGGGTGCTTTTTATTGAATTTAGCAATGCAAGAGGGCAGTATTATCTATATATCTATTTAGGTGTATGGTCTTAACTTGTGATTATAATTATACCATACATATGTGTATTGGGAAGGTTCATTGTATATATGACATTTCATGGAATATTTGTATTCATTTTTTTTCTACCAGTGCAAACAAAATTCCAGATACAAAGGCTTATTATAAGTTTTGAGTCTACCAATGTGACAATGTTTGATTATAAACTAGAATGTTAACCAAGATATATGAATATTTTATTCACATTTCATGAATGCAATAGTTTATATTTTCACCTAATGAAATATTTCATTATTTTGTTCAAGGTTTATCCAGATAATTGTTTTAGAATAATGATAATCAGTCCACAAACTTAAATTTATCCTGCAATTAGACATTTAACTATACAAATATCAATGTACAAAAATATGTGACACTTATATACTATACACATATTGTTTTTGGTTTTCTTCTTCTATACTGAGTGTTGTCCTAAACATGCATAAAATATTTGCCACTGTACAATCAATTTATTCTGAGTGAAATGTAGTATTTGAATAACCATCACAATTCATTTTATGGTCCTTGGCATAGTCCGTATATGTTATTGCTTCCACTGCTACTTATTGAATATTTAACGACATAGACTATGTCAAGGAAACAACCTGTAGAAGTACAAATAAATTTTATATTGTTCCACATTGAAAATCTACCTTCTATGAAACAGTTTGTATGTATATTGGATATGTATTTGACTTTAAAAAAAACATCAGCAGTAACATCTAAAGGCAAATCTTCTACAAATTTAATTGTTTGCTTTAAAATGAAAAAAAATATCCTTTTATAGTGAATTTTATAATCTGCAATAAAATTTTCTTTGAAGAGCTTTGTTGATATTCTAGCAGAGATAGACTAATGTATCTGTTATTAATACATAATTGGATAAACACAACTGTGACATACATGAATTATTTCCAAATTTGAATTATGATATTTTACTGTCTATCTGGTACTTACGATTAATGTAATATGAAGTGATGAATATAAGAGAGAGAGAGAGAGAGCAGAAGTGTTTCATAACCTCTGTGACTGGCTGGATCACAAAGGTGTTTTGTTAACAGCAAAATAAGGTGCAATAAAATTTGATTTTAATTTTGTTAAATTTGTTTGTTTATTTGTTTATGATCACTGTTAATATGAAATTTCAGGTTGACTTAATAGGTAAATTTTAGTCAGTATACACAAGCTGATACTGGTTGATACAAGCAAAAAAACCTAGAAAACATGAATTTATTTGATGCTCATGTAATTCCCCTTTTTTGTGTGTCTCTTCTTGAGAGAGCTGTGGATATGTAGTGTGTCATTCTGTTTACTGTTTACCAACTTTTTCTTTCACATCACAGTGCAAAGCTTTAAAAGGTGCATTGACACGATACAATGTTCCCTTCGATTTACATTGGGTTTTTACCTGTGCATCTGCTTTCTATAAAAATCGCACTGTGTGAACACTAAATCGTAAGTAGTTCGGTTAATGGAATGGAAATTCATATCTTGTCAATGCGATAAGATTTAACTAGCGGACGGTATCAAATTGGATGGAAAATCGTATCATGTAAATGCACCTTTAGTTGCAGTTGATATACATGCCTTCATGGATTTATCACTTGACACCAGTTAGTTCTGATTAGTTGCTTAATGATGTGGCTAAGATTCTTTTGGCTAGAATGAGTTATAAAATTGGGATCATGTCAGCAAGGGGAGAAGCATCAATTTATGTGTAATACTCATTGTGTACATAAGGTGGCATTCAGTAGAGAGTGTCAATTTACTTTTCCTAGTCAGAAATAATTTAATTCATTACAGTCAGTAAAATATTCATGAATGAACGATATCATGTGTCAGTCTGATCAAGAAGATCTGAATATAATCTCTCATAATCTTCTCAGTAATTTGTTAGTTTAACTATTAGTATTTTATGTCATATTTTCCGTTCACAGTCCCTTATTTGAGACCTTCAGAATGGAGCCTTTTTGCTTGTTAGGTCACACTTTGTATCAAATTACTTATAGTTGTGAAAATGAAACCCAATTAAAAGTATCTGAAAATAAGTAAATAGATACTTATGAAAATTCAAAATAAACCTGTGTCTTTTTCTCTAAAATCACAAAACCACAAAAAAAAGTAGGAGTAAATACTGTGAAGCACACCATACCTTTTTGGAAAGGTAAACTTGTCTTTATTTAGTTTTATATCCCACCATGTGGATAAATCTTGTTAATGACTTCAGAAGGTTGTGATTTGCTTTTTGCTACCTCTGCTTCCTCCTTAAAAAAACTGATGTAAAGTTGTCTAGAAACTGGTTGGTGTAAGGTGTTCAGAAACTGTAGTAAAGTTGTTTAGAAGCTGGTGTAAAGGTGTTCAGAAACTGGTGTAAAGTTGTTAAGAAACTAGCTGGTGTAAAGTTGTCTGGAAACTGGCTGTTATAAAGTTGTTCAGAAGCTGGTGTCAAGAGTCAAGATTATTTCAAGTTGTTATTAAACTAGTGTAAAACTTCTGGATACAAATTTGCAAACACATAATAGGCTTCAAAAATAAAGGGTTCACCTGATTTCCTAGGTTACCATGAGTACATCCTATTCATTTGAACATTGGAGGATAGTTGTCATATTGGCAATCATACCACATCTCCTTATTTTTATATTGTACAACATTTTGTAAGAATGAGATACAAAATGTATTCCTAATGGTGTTCTTAAGGCTAAATCATAAAAGTGACATTGACCTTTCATCTCTGGCCTTGAGATAAGAAAGGCTTAATCTCATAAATGGGAACCAATGAAACTAAATTGGTGAAAACAAGGATGTCATGTTAGTTTTTAGTGTTTACACACTTTTAGAATAACTCTATCAGTTAACCTCTACAGGATTTTCTCACATTGCTAATATCTTAACTTGACTATATCATTTAATATTTATGAAGTTTAACTTTTCTTGACGCATTGCATGCAAATGTGTGAATATCTGTGTATTCCTTGCCCCTATTTTGCCTGAGACTTCTTTGCAAAGTGGGTAATTACTTTAAAAATCAAATACTTGCTTCGGTGGTCTTTTGCTAGTGAGGTTGTTTCCATTGAATGCCCAAGGTTCAATCCCAGGTTTTGCCAAACCTAATTGTAAAGCTGGCATAATGTTGTTATTCCACTAATCATGCACCATTTAGAGAATAAGAACAAAGGCTTGAAGAGTGACTGGTGTATCACAATATAGTGACATGCTTTGACACGGACTGTTACTATGTCAGTAGCACTTATAAACATCCTATTCATGATGTCTGCTCTAGATCAAAATTGGGTATAATCATGTTATCTTCTCAATTTGATGAAAATAAGGAGATGTGATAATGAGACATCTTTCAAAATGACGTGAATTTAAGCATCTTTAGGTCACCCTATGACATTCAAATAAGGGCAAACCCTCACCATATAGTCGGCTATAAAAGTACCCAATATGAAAAATATGGAACAATTCAAATAAAAAAAACAAAAACCTGATTTATGACAAAATAGTAAATGAAATACAAATATGACAGTCAGCAACCAACAACCAAACACTAAAATACCAACTCGCATAAAAGACAAAAGACGTTTAGTGCTGATCTAAAAGTATTCACAATTACCTAAAGCTACTCATTTGTCGCTTGATATTAACAAATTACACTTGGTTTTATAATTAGCACCAGTAAATCAATGAAGAGTAAAATGTTTTTCTCTAGAATATACATCTATTTTGAATTAAAACATAGGTGAACATAGATTATACGATTTTTAACAAAGTACATGTTGTGTTAATGGTAATATGTACACACAAAGTACATGCTGTGTTTATGGTATATGTACACACAAAGTACGTGCTGTGTTTATGGTATATGTACAAACAAAGTACATGTTTTGTTAATTGTAATATGTACAAACAAAGTACATGAAGTGTTAATGGTAATATGTACACACAAAGTACGTGCTGTGTTTATGGTATTTGTACAAACAAAGTACATGTTGTGTTAATGGTAATATATACAAACAAAGTACATGCTGTGTTAATGGTAATATATAGACACAAAGTACATGCTGTGTTAATGGTATAATGTACAAACAAAGTACATGCTGTGTTACTGGTAACATGTACAAACAAAGTACATGCTGTGTTACTGGTAATATATACAAACAAAGTACATACTGTGTTAAAGGTAATATGTATAAACAAAGTACATGATGTGTTACAGATAATATGTGTGAACAAAGTACATGATGTGTTAAAGGTAATATTTATAAACAAAGTACATGCTATGTTAATGGTAATATGTAAAAACAAAGAACATGCTGTGTTAATGGTAATATGTGTAAAACAGTACATGCTGTGTTAATGGTAATTTGTATTTTTCTGAAATAGAGATGAAGAGTACACATTAGTAACTTTCTCACAGGAATTTAGATGCTTTATCTCCATAAAATAATTCACACCGGGTATCCCGGTCCGAAATCCGTAGAGGAGCAATAAATTAAAAGTGTGTTACCGTGGGCAGGTCAAATCTGTATCCGATTCCTGTGGAGCAATTAATGAAAAGTGTGTAACCGTGGGTAGGTCAAATCTGGATCCTATTCCCACGGAGCATAATTCCTTCGTATGAATCGGATCAAGAGTTTACTTGAATAAAATCTTCTTCGGAAAAATGCCCCGTATTAGGGAGTCCATGCATACGTTTATTTTTTTATTTGCAAAATAACAAGATAAACAGTAGATAGTATTATCTTCTAATTATGCTGTTTCAAATAATATTGTGATAATCATTTTGTCCTCATCACATTTAAATATTTTCTACGTAATAAATGTCGTTCCACTTAACATCCCATGTATACAGATACAGATAATATATAATAATAATAATTGTATATAATTATTTACTTTGCAGTTCATTTGTAATGTTTTTTTTTTCCTTATCCCAAATGATTGTCATTGCATTTTTGAATAGATAAATATATAATAATAATTGATATAATAACTAACAGTTTGTGTTACATTAGAGACATATCATACATATTCTAAATATAAATATTTCTAAGGATAAAGGAGAAATTCCAGTCCATAGTATTACTTTTTGGAAAGATACAGTGGACTTCCCAACTATGTTTAGTTGTGATAAGTACTTGTCTGAAGGATATAGTCAAAGATTCCAATCGGTATTGTGCAGTAGGAGACCGGTTATATGGTATATGTTACAATCCATAGTAATTCTAGTCGAAAGTATGATGTCCCTTTCCAGTTCTAATAAGTATGATAAGTTACTTCAAACACTACACAAATTTGTAGTTACACGTGCATCACGACGGTTGTCAGATGTGGAGCAGGATATACTTACCCCTCCTGAGCAACTTAGATCACTATCGGCTTTAGATGGGGGTTCGTGTTGCTTAGTCTTTATTTTTCTATGTTGTGTTTTGAATAATGTTGTTTGTCTTTGGTCGTTTTTTACATTTTTTGCAATGGTGTTTTCATTTTGTCTTCGACTTGTGAATTTGAATATTCATTTGGTATCTTCCGCCTCTTCTATACGTAATGATTTAATACAAAGTAGATCAAACATTATTAAGTAAGTCTAAATCAAGTGACGACGCATTAATTAGCAAAATAAGAATGTTTTCTAGGTTGTATCCAAGAGTCCAGTCTACAAGCATACCCCGATGTTAGCGTAGACTTTTGTATCCAAGAGTCCAGTCTACAAGTATACCCCGATGTTAGCAAGTTATCCTAATTTACAGATTATGAAAATTCTTGACCCTAACTTTGACTTTTATCAACAGGTCAATAGATATGCTTTAAAAAGAAGTCATTTGCAATAAGAAAATATGGCTGATATCAGTTAGAGCTTATTCTTTTGATATAATCTATTTGAAAGTTTTTATATATGTAGTGCTTTTGAAAAAAATAAACAAACAAAAACGTCCTGCATTGTAAGAAGAGGGTGGGCAACAAAAACGTCCTGCAGTGGAAAAGGAGGGCGGGTAACTATCTGACGAGCAGCAGCCCGACCTAGTGCTCCAACGACAAAGAAAGCTGATCCAAAAAAGCATATCGTTGATGCAGATAGTTAAATTGAAACAACTATGCTATGAGAAATTCATGGCTCCGAAAATTCCTTAAATATTGAAAGCATTGAAATTCAGCTCTTCTTCAGAATCAAACGATTAAAACAGATTAAATATTGTTAATAAATTGCTGATTTCATTTGAAATTAAAATCTTTTCTCTCATTGTTTTCGAATATTAAGTATGTAGCCACATCTTTCGAGTCATTGTGTATTTTGAGATGAACAACAGGTAAAATAACCTGTAATTATCATAGTCAATTTAAAAGTTATTGTGAACTATAGATTCCGAAAATGTCTAATACTTTGTTGTTCTAGTTAAATAGAAATTTTGTCTGTGGCAATTCCTAATTGTTTTCTATAACAACTATATGAATAACCAAAGACAAAATTTTAACTTAACCTACTTATATACTTTAACCCAGGTTTTTTTTTGCGTCTGATGAGATAACATTTTTACTGTCATGATTGTGGAGCATGCGTGTGACTGAAACATATAATTTGATGTGTTTACAAGTTGAACTTCGATAGTTTATCAAAATGGAGGGCAGACTTGATGGCAAAAGAGCTCTCGTTACAGGAGCTGGAAAAGGTTTGTAGATACATTTCTTAGTTTTTGAATATATTTAGATATTATGTTACAGGGACATAGGAACCGGCAAAGGTATGTGTATATATAAAGCATTCAATTGCCTATTAGACTGAAATACGGGAATCGGAAAAGATTTATAAAGAGTTCTTGTTACAGGAGTAGGAGATATGAACAGTTGTTTTATATCCAAAGCATTACACATTTGCTGTATTTTCGGTTTCTGGATATGGTAAATTATAATTTTTTGTTTATAAATTAAAAACATATTTACCTGTTGATTGATTGATTGTTGATGCAGATATTTGAATCAGGGATTTCGTTACAACATGTTACTTAGGGCTTTGATTATTTTTTTTTTCATTGATGGCTTAGTGGTCAAGGATGTGCCTATGGAGAACTTATTACAAACGGGATGTGGCAGTCTGGTATTTGTAGTGGTGTTATTTGTGGAGCACTGGGTTTGGATGCTGTCCGCGTGTACTCGATGGTCCTTTAATTTGGTGGACATGAGGGTCTTGTCTCAGACTGTTTGTATCGTCTTTACACTGGATCAGTTGAATCCACCATTTTCTACATAAGAAAATGCCTGTACCAAGTAAGGAATATGACAGTTGTTATCCATTCGTTTGATGCGTTTGTTTTTTTTTATTTTGCCATTTGATTGGGGACTTTCCTTTTTGAATTTTACTCGGAGTTCAGGTCTTTTGTGATTTTACTTTCTCAGTGTGTACTGATTGATACTGATTGATACTTTGGTGTTTGGGAAAACAAGATTTTTCTATTAAATTTAATTTGCTTCAAACTAGCTTTTAGTAACTGGGTGTACTCTTAAATCGGGATTTAGTGTCTTTTGTCTTTATATCCGGTTTTTTTTTTTTTTTTTTTTTTTTAGCTTTGTTCCAATTTGATAAATCAAACCATTTAAAACTGTCTTTTTATTTGTTTTTTACTGTTGCACCGCTGTTCAATGATGATGGAGGATTTGGCGCTTGCAGGCATGTTTAGCTCCGGCGCATTCTTTGTGTGCCTGTTCCGGGTCGGGAACCTATAGTTCTGTGGTTGTTGATCGTTGCTGTCTGTCGTGTCTTTTATCGTTTATTGTTTGTCACAGGGTGGCCCTTTGATTTTCTCGTTTGGGTTGTTTTACATGTGTCATGTCGAGACCTTGTTGTTGTGAAAGATAATGTCAACTTAACCATACCTCAGGTTATTTCTTTTTTTTTCAACATATAAGTATTTACTATTTTTAAGGAATCGGTCGAGAAATCGCCAAAAGAATAGCTGAATGTGGTGCTGAAATATTCGCACTAAGTAGGACGCAAGAAGACCTTGATAGTCTGAAAGCAGAGGTAATATACATAAATCTTCGTACTAAGTAGTACACAAGAAGACCTTGCTAGTCTGAAAGCATAGATAGTATATAGAAACTCCTGAAGTAGAGGTGATTTACAAAAAAGTTTGAAGTCTGAGGTCATTTACAGATGGTGTGGAAAAAATGAAAAGCAGTTTCATACTCATACTCAAATATGCAAAGATATCTTAGAGGTAAAACAGATAGTATGGTATAAAGGGTAATTTACAGATAACATGAACTAAGGGCTAATGTACAGAAAGCCTTAAATCAGAGGTAATATATGAGAGTCTATCATTAAAAATGGGTCACTCTTACGTGAAATTTTATATCTTGGATACTAAGTGACCTATCATTGTACAACTTGGTGCAAGGAGAACTTAAAATTTAATCTCACTGATTACTTGGATACTAAGTGACTATCATTGAACAATGTTGTACGGTGTAAGGAGAACTCTTGTGTAGCATATCAGCCTCCCATACACACACACACAAACCAATCTGGATTATATTTCATCATTATTGACTTGTTCGAATCTTGGATACTAAGTGACTTAAAATTCTATAAGTGGTGTAAGGATGAATCTTATAAAGAGTATATCAGAATCCCCCAAAATAGGTCACTATGTTCTACATTTCACACTTCATATACTTGTATTCAGTATTACGTTGAAGTAATTTTCAGTAATAAGATATTAGTATAGGTTTCACTACAACAATTTCCAGTGAAAGGGATATTGCTCAGAAATACACTCTGTGATAATTGATCCGTACCAAATTGAAACCCAAGCTTATTTCTTAGATCCTTATGGATCATATTCTGGTCCGTTTCACATCGAAGTTAATTTTCATTTAAAGAACTGTTTCCATTTTATCATTTAAATGGGCATTAGCTGCGATTTAGACCAAAATTTGGAATACGATTGTTTTAGTTTCAAGTTTTAATGAAAGCGAAAGTTGGAAATAATATGTCGCTATAAGCAGTTTGGTCCAAATTGGTCTAAATCTGCTCAAAAACATTGCTGATGTTTTATAAATTTGCAAGTTAAATTTTAATCTCACTGAATCCATATTCATGTGACCTTCAATTTAACCCCTTAGTTTGAGATGAGTTACGCATAAGGCGTCTTCAGCTATTAATAGGCAAAAGGGTGACCCATTTGGTTAAATGATTCGATCCACAAAAAAATCATTCTTATACAGATAAAAACGATGATTAACATATTTTCTTAACCTATAATATGAAATCAACCAGACCTAGAAAAATAAAATTGCACATGATCGTTATCTATTTATGTTTATATCGGGTGATATGACCGTTGACACTCTACAATACACAAGAAATACTGATACATATCATCGAGTCCATGTATTGTTAATTGGTTTTTTAGACCTTTTTGTAATTTTGATATAAGTTTTAGAATGTTATGAATCAAATATGAGAATTTGAGTCAAATAGGTGAACAAGAATTTGACAGCTAGTGCCCCTTTAAGGTGTGTCAATTCAAAATAGTAGCGAGGCAAACTTGTAAACATGAAAGGTTATCTTTGTTTTCATTTTTAAATCATCAATTAAAGGGGCATTAGCTACGAATTAGACCCCCAAATAAATAAAAAAATTACCCTTTTTTTTTAAACATTTATAAAATAATATTAAGCTATTAGCAGTCATTTTGGTTCATTTTCGTCAGAATAAGCTAACACACATCGCTCATGTATTATTGGCTTGCAAGTCAATACTTCAACCTCATTTGATCCGTATTCATATGTAGGATTAAATATTGTCCGCCATGAAATTATGCCCACTGGACACTTTTCAACAGTAAATAGTGTCCTCAGACAAAATTTTATAATGAAATATCGTCCGGACGATATTTACCTATGAAATCGTGTCCACAGATATGAAAAAGTGTCCTTCAAAGAAAGGACAATATTTCATATGAAAAAGTGTCCTTCATAGAAAGGACAGCATTTCACATGAAGTATTAAAATTAGCATGGGCGTTTTGTCTCTTTTAAATATTGCACGTTAACTGGAGTATTGAATTCATACAAAATGTGATCATCCCCATATGGAATTAATCATAAATTATACAATAAAACATATACTATAACACACAAAAAACAGTAATACATTAAATAGAACTTAATATAAACTACGTGAATAATAATGCATGTAATCTGAGACTAGTCTCAGATGTAATTCGTTTCAATGTTGAGGCTACTGGATACTCTTTGTCGACATCTTTTTATAGCTACGATAATTGAAAATGCTTTGGAATTCAATACCTTCAATTTTGTTTATATCAAATTATAACTGGTTCCTAATTTGTTTGTTTTGGTAATAGAAATTCAAATATATAGCTAAAACATTTCAGTGACTTTTTTAATTATCTCCCTTTAAAACAGATTTTCAATAAATGGACACTTTTCCACAGTAAAAAGTGTCTTTTATTTACAAGACAGAATTTAATAGTATTTTATGGTGAAATTATGTCCGATTGAAAGGACACTTTTTCACAGGATCGGACACATTTAAATACACCTTTTCTATGAAAAAGTGTCTGGGTGGACACATTTTCACAGGACACTTTTATGGCTCACACATGCAACCTTTAGTTTGAATTTGGAAACAGGCTGCGCATGCGTTCAGCATGTAGTAAGCATGTTCATTCGTTAAAATGAAAAGAATGTCAACATTGAATAGTAAAACAAGGAAGCCACCAGAAATACCCATTTCGTTGACTAATCTGGCCTACAAAAATCATTCTTGTATACAGGCAAAAAAATGGTTTACATATATTTCAAATCTATAACATGAAATCAAACAGACATAGAAAAATCGTCATTATTCGATTTCACGTGCTTATCTGTCTATTAATATCTGGTTTTTTGTCGAGCCTGCGATTTATGTCGCAGAAAGCTTGACAAAGGGACACTTTTTCACAGGATCGGACACATTTAAATACACCTTTTCTATGAAAAAGTGTCTGGGTGGACACATTTTCACAGGACACTTTTATGGCTCACACATGCAACCTTTAGTTTGAATTTGGAAACAGGCTGCGCATGCGTTCAGCATGTAGTAAGCATGTTCATTCGTTAAAATGAAAAGAATGTCAACATTGAATAGTAAAACAAGGAAGCCACCAGAAATACCCATTTCGTTGACTAATCTGGCCTACAAAAATCATTCTTGTATACAGGCAAAAAAATGGTTTACATATATTTCAAATCTATAACATGAAATCAAACAGACATAGAAAAATCGTCATTATTCGATTTCACGTGCTTATCTGTCTATTAATATCTGGTTTTTTGTCGAGCCTGCGATTTATGTCGCAGAAAGCTTGACAAAGGGATAGTGATCCGGCGGCGGTTACGGCGGCGGCGGCGGCGTTAGTTAACTTCTTAAAAGCTTTGTATTTTAGAAGGTGGAATACCTGGATGCTTCATACTTTGTATATAGATGCCTTATGTTACGAAGTTTCCATCTGTCACATGTCCATTGTCCATGACCTCATTTTCATGGTTCAGTGACTACTTGAAAAAAAGTTAAGATTTTTTGTAATGTTAATTTCTCTCTTATAATGAGTAATAGGATGATAATATTTGGTATGTACGTAGCTTGCAAGGTCCGCATGCCCGTCAGGCAGTTTTCACTTGACCTCGACCTTATTTCATGGATCAGTGAACAAGGTTAAGTTTTGGTGGTCAAGTCCATATCTCAGATACTAGAAGCAATAGGTCAACTATATTTGGTGTATGGAAATATTTTATGATGTACATGTCAGTCTGGCCGGTTTTATTTGACCTTGACCTCATTTTCACGGTTCATAACTCAGTGTTAAGTTTTTGTGTTTGGTCTGTTTTTCTATTACTTTAAGCAATAGGTCAACTATATTTGTTGTATGGAAGGATTGCAAGCTGTAAATGTCTGCCTGGCATGGTTCATCTGACCTTGACCTCATTTTCATGGTTCATTAGTCAATGTTTAGTTTTCTTGGTTAAGTCTTAGAAACTATAAGCAATAGTTCAACTATATTTAGTGTATTGACTGATTGTAAGGTGTACATGTATTTCATGTTTGGTTTATATGACCTTGACCTCATTTTCTTGGATCATGTTAAGTTTATGTGATAGTTGTAGTAAAGCTTTATATTTAGAACTATCACATAGTATCAAAGGATGATTAGTAAAGAAGGCGAGACATTTCAGCGTGTGCACTCTTGTTTTATGTTTATATGTGTAAATTATCATCGGCAGTCTTCTGAGGTTAACTCGATAAATAATTAGATGGCGTCTAGTCTAAAATACGCACGAATTGCTGATACATTATAACGAGTCTAATCATTGTTAATTATTTATTGGTTTTTTTTTTTTTACTTTTGGTAATTTGGATATACGTTTTAGTATGTTATAAGTTTGGTGAACATATATTTGACAGATAATGCCTTTAGGATCAGAGACGTGAATATTTACCATATATGTCTCTGTTCAAATATAGGGGGAATGTCAAGTGGCAAATTGCAATCAAAGTAAAAACATAACTCTACCAAATTAGACCACAAGAGATGAAAAATGGCTAGTAAAAGCACACACCATGTGTTACACCCTCAATCGACTCATACCCCAATAATACTTTGCTTGCTAACAAACATTGTTCTGGTGATTCCAGGTACCAAATATCAACATAATGAACGTAGACCTACAAGACTGGGATAAAACAAGAGAGGAAGTCAGTAAGATCGGTCACATAGACTTACTGGTCAACAATGCTGGTGTTGGCTGTAGATTGCCATTCATAGACACACCAAAAGAAGAGATAGATAGGTAAGAATATATACAGGAAGATAGATAGGTAAGAATATATGCAGAAATATTTATAATTGTGTCTTACTTTACACTCTACATAAACATATTTTTTTTTACTGTTGTGCAGTTTTGATGTACTCCATTGTAGAACAACGGTAACTGTATGTATTTCATCTTCCTCGAAGGCTTAAGTTAAGTTATATTATACACATTGTCCTAAGTTAGTTATATATATAGATAAGGAGATGTGGTAACTATGATTGCCAATGAGACAACTATCCACCAAGTTCAAATAAAGTGGATGTATACAATTATAGGCAACCGTATGGTCTTGAACGATGAGAAAAACCCATACCGTATAAACGGCTATTAAAAGCCCCGATATGAAAAATATGTAACAATTCAATTGAGAAACAAGCGGCCTAATTTATAACAATACAATTTACGAAACAATATGACCAACGACAACCATTAAACTACAGGCTCCTGACTTAGGACAGGCACATACAGAATGTGATGGAGTTGAACATGTTTGTGGATGCTCAACCCTCCCCTAACCTGGGATAATGGTATTACAGCACAACATAAGTACAAACTATAAAAATCAGTTGAAAATGGCTTCATTCATCAGATCGATAAAAAGCAGAAAAACGTTTAACAAAAACACAGACCGGACGTGGCAGGGTATTTATACATCCCTCACAATACACATTATCCCATGTTAAGTTAAATTATACACATTGTCCTAATGTTATAAAAGTTGTATTATGCACATTGTTCATATATGGGACAAATTGTTGCCTATACGGTTTATGCCGATCGATAGCATTTGAGACGTTTTTTGTATATTCAGTAAGAAAGTACTATATAATCATGAAGGCAGCAACAATGAGAAATCGCACATTTTTTTTCAAAAGAAGGCGAAAGATACCAAAGAGACATTCAAACTCATAAGTTGAAAATAAACTGACAACGCCAAGGAAAAAAATGAAATAAAACACAAATACACAAACAACAGTTTACAAAACACAACATAGAAAACTAAAGACTGAGCAACACGAACCCCACCAAAAACCGGGGGTGATTTCAGGTACTCCGGAAGGGTAAGCAGATCCTGCTCCACATGTATTCTTTTTAAAATTTGGAAAAAAAACTAAAAACATAACAAAACTCCATGCCAAAATAAAAACAAAACAAAATAAACATAAGAAATTATAAATTGAGCCTGAAAATTCCCCATCATTGTCAATCTTAAAGGAGAGGGTGGACAGGTGGCCCCCAACTCCCACTTTCTTTCCCCTTACTCCCAGACGAAAATCGGTCAATAAATTTTCCCCAAAATATCCCAACTTTTACTCCCCCTCTTCGCTCAGTTAAACCCCCCCCCCCTGACTCTTACTTCCCTCTTCCCTGACTCCTGCTTCCCTCCCCTTGACTCCAGCTTCCCGCGCCTCATTCCCAATTTCCCTTACCCCTGTCTACCTCCTCTTAAAGATAATGATAAAGGTAAGATATAATTGACGGTTTTATCTACAACCCTTTTGCTTTCTTTTTTATATTCTGTCATTGATATCGTTATTGATTCGCAGTTAAAATTCATGTTCGAATTGTTTCAGGTTATATGATGTCAACGTTAAAGCTGTGTTCAATGTTTCGCAGGTAATCATTATGAACCGCCAACGATAAGTACCGATTATCAGGTTGTCTGCATATTGATATTGTAAAATATCAGCTGCGAGTCACAATATGAAGCTTTTTGTCGACTGAGCGCATCGAACGAGATCAAAAAGTCTTCATATTGTGTCGAGCAGCTGATATTTTACAATATCAATATGCAGATAACCTGAAAATCGATTTATCGGGCTGTATTTGCGTCTTTGAAGTGTTTTCTTTATTTCACTAGCAAATCGAAAGATGACTTGATAAGTTCGTGTCAAACTTATCAACGTCGGTTCAAACATTATGACGTCGCTGATATGTCCGGGTCAAAGTTATAAAGGCCGAGTCATCATATTCGACCTCACAAAGCCGTGATATGCAATTTTATTAAGAGCTGAGCAGAGTGATATAAACAGTGGGACGGGCGATAAGTTACATTTCCAGGGCTCTCCGTACGTTTGTTTGCCGGTACCAGATCAGATTAAAGATTTTGGTAAGGGTAGCTTACCATGAAGTTTTGTTCGCATCAACTTGAGACTTAGTACTAATATTTGTTACTAGTATGACTTGACCCTTTTAAATTGAAACTAAATTCAAATGTGCATTATAATTTGATCTTTTTGTAAATATGTCAACTTGATCTTTTACCTACATTTCGTGGTTCGATGATCATGGAAAGGTGATATTGCGACCGGGACAGGGTGTTATATTGACATAAATTCATGTATTTAATTGAACTGAATAACAGTTTTGTTTGATTTGCACACTACCAGGACTCCGACGTAGACGTCAGGGCACATACCGTACACCAAACAATCTTATGTAGACGTGGATAGTAGATATAATTTACTTGCGTTTCTTCCACCTTTTTTCATTTTATATACTATTTTTTTCTTTTTCCTCCAATAGGAGTTATCATTAAACTTATTTCAATTTATTTTTATTACTAAGTCCATGTGACAGTTATGAATAAATGCAGGATTTGGATTTACGTCAATTAGGCAGCAACCAAACGACAAAAACAACCAATGAGTTGTAGGGGTCAACATTCAGACTTCAACAATAGACATATGACTTTATATATACACATCATACAACAAAGTAGTATTTATAACTTTGTGCTGGTGTATTTTATATATAGGAGGCAGATTAGAATAAACAACGTTATAAAAAAAAGATGTGGTATGATTGCCAATGAGACAATTACACCAGAGGTGAAGCTATTGGTCACTGTACGGCCTTCAATAATGATCAAAATCTATAACATATAGTCATCCACAAAAGGCCCCGACATAACAAATTGTGAAACAATTAAAACGAGAAAAAAACAACGGCCTGATTTGTGGCAAATCAATAAACAGAACACAAATATGACGAACAAAAACCTACAAAATCACTGAATTACAGGCCCCTGACTTTGTACAGGCACAAACACCTACAGAATGGGGTGCTGGTTTAATATGTTTGTGAGCGCATTACCCCCCTCCCCTTACTTTGGACATTGTAACAGCACAAAGTAAGAATCAACTTTAAAATACTTTTATTCATCAGATTACCACGAAGCAGAAAAACAAAACAAAACAAAACAAAACAAAACAAAACAAAACAAAACAAAACAAAACAAACAAACAAAACAAACAAGCAAACAAACAACAAACAAACAAAAAGGACAAAAGACAAAAAGTAACTGAAAACCAATGATCTGATTTATGATATGAAAAAAAAGAAAAACAATTGACGGACAGCAACCAACGACTACCACTTAATTTCAAGTTTCTGACCTTGGACATCCACATATAAAGAATTTTGCGGGGTTGAACATGTTTGCTAGGTTTTATCCACCTCACCCTTAACCAGCTGTGACAGTTCTTAGTGTAACAGCACAGCATATAAAAAAACTGCACAAACCTGTCGGAAAGTGCTTGACTTATCAGAACGGCACAACACACAAAATATACTAACAATTAAACAGAAGGCACAAAGTAACGACCAAAAAGTTCTCGAAGTTACTGAAATCTAGTTAAGGTCAATTACAACAAATGAATAATCATGTATACCCAGACTAAAATATCAATCAGTACACTTCCAATAGATTTAGTGGAAAGACGTCATAATCAGTCCGATGTAAGGACGACCTTGTGCATTGAAAACAAATTATTGCTTCATAATAAATGCAAAATCTGCAACAATGACGATCTGCCATTTTGGCAACTGTGTGCAGTTTTATTTAGCTTCTGCATAAAAATCACCCGAATTCCAATTAACGAAAATTGCCCATAGAAAGGAGTTATAATCACTATGATGTCAATGAACATTAGTAATCTTATTATTAATTTCAAATGTCGACACATCTTTATAATAAGAGGTTACTTTGAATTGCGATTAATTTTGAAAAATAACTGTTTATATCCCTTATGAAAAAAGTATCGACCAATGTCTAAGTAAATTGTAAGATTGGGTAACCAAGATTCTATTCCTGTTGAAGGTAATTGCCAAGCGCATGATAGAAAAGGGAGAAGGCGGTTCTATAGTAAATATTTCCAGTATATGGTCAAGGACAGCTCATCCTGATGCCAGTGCTTATTCTTCAACAAAAGGTGCCGTCGATAATATGACTAGATGTATGGCTCTAGAACTTGGACCCCATAATGTAAGCTCAATATCTGTAGAATTAACCGTGTTTTTTTCATATACTAGTAGTAAAACAATTTTTGAATAGATCCCATAAAAATAAAGTTTTATGTAGTTTTACAGGGCACACGGATTTGCTCTTTCCTTAATCTCAAGAAAATGGCTTTAAAACTGCAAAATGTCTATGATTAATCATTTTTTTGCGAGAAAACTGACAACATCGAGTGAGACATCACCGAATTAGTAACACAACGAGCGTCATACTTGGAGCAGTATCTGCTTTCGCTACCGGATCACGTAAGATCACCCCCATGTTGATGGGTTTTTTGTTCCTCAGTCTTTATATTTCTTTGTCGTGTTTTGTTGACTTGTTTGTCTTTTCGTCGTTAGTCGTATTTTGTCATGGCGTTGTCAGTTTCTCTTCGTCGTTAGTTGTATTTTGTCATGGCGTTGTCAGTTTCTCTTCGTCGTTAGTTGTATTTTGTCATGGCGTTGTCCGTTTCTCTTCGTCGTTAGTTGTATTTTGTCATGGCGTTGTCAGTTTCTCTTCGTCGTTAGTTGTATTTTGTCATGGCGTTGTCCGTTTCTCTTCGTCGTTAGTGGTATTTTGTCATGGCGTTGTCAGTTTCTCTTCGTCGTTAGTTGTATTTTGTCATAGCGTTGTCAGTTTCTCTTCGTCGTTAGTTGTATTTTGTCATGGCGTTGTCAGTTTCTCTTCGTCGTTAGTTGTATTTTGTCATAGCGTTGTCAGTTTCTCTTCGTCGTTAGTTGTATTTTGTCATAGCGTTGTCAGTTTCTCTTCGTCGTTAGTTGTATTTTGTCATGGTGTTGTCAGTTTCTCTTCGTCGTTTGTTGTATTTTGTCATGGCGTTGTCAGTTTCTCTTCGTCGTTAGTGGTATTTTGTCATGGCGTTGTCAGTTTCTCTTCGTCGTTAGTTGTATTTTGTCATGGTGTTGTCAGTTTCTCTTCGTTTTTGAGCTTTTGTATGTACTCTTAGTATATTTTGCATCTTGTTTTACATCTTATCGGTATCAAGCACACACAAAAATTAACAAAAAATGCAAAAGAAAGACAGTCCCGATCTACGAGTACTCGCAGTTAGTGAAATCTAGTTCGAAACGCAATTTCGACTTATATAATGATCACATTCTACTTGACTGAGTATTGATAAGTACATATGAACAGATTTGGTGTAGACATCATATGCAGTCAGAAAGAGCATTTTATTGTGCAATTCCAAAAATATTAGTATTGAAAGGATGAAGAACCACATATAAGTCTGAATAACTGGAAAACAGTACAGGCTCTTTTACGTTCAGGTCCGTACGCTCCACAGAGTGTCAAAATGTAAACAATCATATCACTGCCACGACCCACCTTAAAGCCTCTTTCGAACATTTGAAAGTCCCGACTATGTACTGGTTACCTAAATTACACAAACAATCATTCAAATTTCGTTTCATCTCCGCATCTAGCAAGTGTTCTACTACTAATCTCTTAGTGCTTCTAACTACCTCCCTTACTACTATCAAAGAACTTGTTATTAACTTTTGTAATAAAGTTTATGAAAATAATGGTATCAATTGTTTTTGGAGTGTTAAAAATTCTATAGAAATTTTAGATAAAATACGTGCTTTTGATGGTCCTTTTAATTCTGTTGGCAGTTATGATTTTTCTACTCTCTACACTACACTTCCACACAATCTTATCAAGAAAAAGTTTTCATATTTAGTTAAATCGTCTTTTGAAAAATCTCATTGCAAATTTATTTGCTGTAACTCGTTTAAAGCCTTTTTCTGTTACGAAAAAGGAAGTATGCTAGATACACTTACTGGAAATGTGAAGACATGATTGAAGCATTAAATTTTACGGTGACATTGTAATAAAAGCGCGAAAATCACTGCGTGATCCGTGTAAACTCATCGAACTTTTAACAAACTTATTAGTAAAGGTTATCTTATTTAAAATGTTGATCTTTGAATATTGTTTACATTGGCACAAATATTTTGTCATCAACAAATTAAAACATAACTAAATTTGTATTCCTTAAGAATTTTATTTTCTATATAGAGACTGCTTTATCTATATATAACATGATACATATTTATTATAAGGTTAAATCCTAACTATCCTACTGCCTGTCGATACTTTTATTTTGGCATTGCACAAATCCTTGGCGTGTGTTTTAATTGAGTTTAGTCTCTGATGCATGATTTTTTTATTATTAATTGTTTTTGGCTTTTAACTAGCTTTCATTAACTGCTAGTACTCTCAAATCATACTTTCGTGTTAATTTGACATGTTGACACAATTTATAATGCATTTTTGTTATTCGATGTTTACTTATTTTGTGTTATATCTCGTCATCTTTGATAAGTATTTAATATGACGATAAATTATCACTTCTGTACTCGTACTATGAACTACAAATTTATTAATTTTGTAAAAAATATTTCCGTACTCCTAGCAATAAAATTATTATATCTAAACATACCTGTGTACGTTATTTTATTTAACGTCATTTTGTCCTAGGATAGAGTTGTCTTTTTGACATTGTTTTACATCCCGCTTTTCATTAATATTGTATTTATATGGTGTCATAGATCAAATTTATTCGTTCAGTGTATGTTTACTTGCTTTTGTTAATATGTCTTTTTGATCGAGTTACGCCATTTCAATTGATATAATTTATAGTGTGTCTTTCTATGTTGTAATGTTACACTACTGTTTCAGGTTAGGATGAAGGTTAGCGCCTGTTAAAACGTTTAAACCCGCTGCATTTGATGCACCCGTTCAGGAGCCTATTGATCATTGGTTGTCGTTTATTGATGTGGTTCATAAGTGTTTCTCGTTTCTCGTTTTTTATACAGATTAGACCGTTGGTTTTCCTGTTTGAATTGTTTTACACTAGTCATTTTGGGGCCCTTTAAAGCTTACTGTTCGGTGTGAGCCAAGGCTCCGTGTTGAAGGCCGTACTTTGACCTATAATTGTTAAATTGATAACTTATACATTGTGACCTGGATGGAGAGTTGTCTCATTGGCACTCATACCACATCTTCTTATTTCTATCAGTTAATACTTAGCTATTGAATATAAAATCAATGTCAATACCGATCAAGACAATAGTCAGAGATCTATTACAGTTTTAAATTGATAACTGTAAGAATAAGCACCAGTAAAGTAATATGAATCGTATTTTAATTTAATGGCTCTACAGCCCATATTTCAAAAATAAAAAGGATGTGCTATTCCGTTTAATTTGTAATAAGATCATTATTTGATACAACCAAACTACCAAACCAAATCTTTCCATCTATGAAAAAATTTAGTAAAGGTTTTAAGTAATTTGAAGTAACGAAATCCCTGTCTTAATCAGTAATCAATGAAACATAAATTACGTTCATTGAAATCTAAAACATTTCTATAGACCGAGTTGGGAAATACAAATACCGTAAAAATGAAACAGCACCATCCAAAAAGAAGAAAAATTACATCTTTTCTTTTGTAAATTGCAGTAAGGAGTTTTTCAACGTGAAACTGAAATTAAATAAACCAATTATTGAGGTCCGTACCCTTGGTATATTTCCGTAAGAAAATATGTTATTAATCAAACCAGGATAATGACAAATTACTTCATACTGTAGTTTCGTATTTTCTTGCAATGTATTTGACGATATATTAGTTTTCATTTTTATTACCACAGATAAGGGTTAATTCAGTAAACCCAACTTTCGTAATGACAAACATGACAAAAGGACAAGAGCATACAGTGACAAGTTTACTCGAGAGAACACCGATGGGAAGGTTTGCTGGTAAGTATACTAGACCGAATACCTCATGGGAAAGTTTTTTGACAAGTAAACTATACGAAATACCAATTGGAAGGTGTGCTGCGGATAATTATGGACAGTCAACACATGGAAAGGTTTGCTGGTAAGTGTACTAGACAGAATACTCGTACCTCATGGGAAGATTTGCTGGTAAGTGTACTAGACAGAATACTCGTACCTCATGGGAAGATTTGCTGGTAAGTGTACTAGACAAAATACCTCATGGGAAGGTTTGCTGATAAGTGTACTAGACAGAATACCTCATGGAAAGATTTGCTGGTAAGTGTACTAGACAGAATACCCGTATCTCATGGGAAGATTTGCTGGTAAGTGTACTAGACAAAATACCCGTATCTCATGGGAAGATTTACTGGTAAGTGTACTAGACAGAATACCCATACCTCATGGGAAGATTTGCTGGTAAGTGTACTAGACAGAATACCTCATGGGAAGGTTTGCTAGTAAGTGTACTAGACAGAATACCTCATGGGAAGGTTTGCTAGTAAGTGTACTAGACAGAATACCCGTACCTCATGGGAAGATTTGCTGGTAAGTGTACTAGACAGAATACCCGTACTTCATGAGAAGATTTGCTGGTAAGTGTACAGACAGAATACCTCATGGGAAGGTTTGCTGGTAAGTCAACTAGACAGAATACCCATGGAAAGATTTGCTGGTAAGTATTGTAGATAGTATACCTCATGAAAAAGGTTTTTAGTAAGCATACTAGAAGGAATACTTCAGAAAGTTTGCAGGTTAGTCTGCTGGACAAAAAGTAAGGCGACTGTAGTTTACCAATGTTAAATTCTCGAAAATCGATTAGGAAGAAACGAATCAACTTGAAGGTAGAAAACAAAAACCGAGGGAATCGCATGACTTCCAAAATGATCGAGACCGGGTCCGTCTCCTGCTATGTGTGCATCACCCGTCATGTGAATTCATTCAGTCAAAATATAACTACCGGAAATAAGACTCAATTGGTACACTTACAGATCAGACGACTTGCTTTTTATCTAAAGATGTAAGATCGCGAAAGCATGTCGCTTGTGAATTGAGACACCAACACATTGTATCGGTCAATCAATTCGTGATGGTGACCGTAAAATTTATATGGAAGGCATTGTTTACCATTTTGTTTTCCTTTCTTGGCTATTTTCTTGAAATCTTCAATAAAAAGGGAGAAAATGTAAGCAGCAAAAAGGATCAAGTAGATATGATGTTCAGTTGTTGTCGTTTGTTGATGTGGTTCATAAGTGTTTCTCGTTTCTCGTTTTTTATATAGAATAGACCGTTGGTTTTCCCGTTTGAATGGTTTTACACTAGTAATTTTGGTGCCCTTTATAGCTTGCTGTTCGGTGTGAGCCAAGGCTCCGTGTTGAAGACCGTACTTTGACCTATGATGGTTTACTTTTATAAATTTTGACTTGGATGGAGAGTTGTCTCATTGGCACTCATACCACATCTTCTTATATCTATGATCTACTCATACCCGAAATATCTCCTTATAGAAGTTATTGTTCTAACATTGCATTTGTTTACCCATTTTTTCAATTTTGCCAATTGGCTTGAAAGCTATAACAAAATAATTAGCAAGATAAGTTATACAGTTACTGTTACTGCCTTTAAAAGCAATTTTAACCAATAATTTATTATTACGCAGCCGCGTATAAGAGAAGAGGTGTATAGTGATGTGCATGTCTATGCGTTCGTTTGTCCGTCTGTCACAATTTTCCGCATGATAATTTAAGTGTCGCTGAGCCAAATCTTTTGAAATGTGTATGCAATGTCATAGACCATACAATATCGTCTCGAATTTATGGTTTTGAATTTACTGTTCAAGAGTTACATTCCTTGGTTACCTTCAAAATTTGTGTTTTCGTATTATCATTTAAGTACCACTTGAATAAGTCGATTTGGAATTTGAACACACTTTCCATTCTATATTTTATTCCATGTTAAAATTGTGATGGTTATCATATAGGATTTTATATAGGATTTTTTTTCAGTGCATGTGTTAATTACGATGAATTTTGACTTTCAACAAAATTTCAGAATTGCTATTAAAGTATCAACTGACTCCATATTGTTGTGATCTTAAAAACCGTTTAAACATTTTCCTTTTTTGTGTGTGTTTTTTTTTTGTTTGTTCTTTTTTTGGCAATTTTATTGCATTTTTTTTAGTTATTTTCTGTAAAACTATTATAGATAGTAGGCACTTGTAAACAGCAAAAATGATATGAACAATAAAGTTTACATAAGGCAACAGGGTAGAAAATAAATGTTTGAGGTCATACAGTCTCTTCAGTTTTGCTTTTTACCTTGCTTTGTGGATTGATGAGAATTTGAACACAGGCAAACTGCTATATTGCCTCTAATTTACCCATTAAATGTGTTTTGGGGAATTATCTTGATTTAATATAGAGAAACTGTAATTATCACACATGGTTAGCAGGGTTAGATCTTCAATAGGTCAGCATAACCGAAACTTTAAATTGACTCCTTGTGGGATCGAGTTATTGCCCTTAAGTAATGATTTTTTTTTTTGGGGGGGGGGGGGTTTCAACTATGTTTGCTATTGATGACTTTTGCTTATTTGTGTTAGAGGGTTGGTGACTTGTAGACATAATACTACAATTAATTTAATAATATTTCTTTGTAATGAAGCTTCACGAATATCTCACAATTTATTTTTATTTTTTATGCTTTAATAAATATTTTCTGTTATTGAAAACTATAAAGATGTGTATCATTAAGGTAATATTTTTATTACAGAAACAAAAGATGTTGTGAATGCCGTCGTATTCTTACTGAGTGACCAGAGTTGCATGATAAGTGGGGAATCTCTTCGTGTCGATGGAGGAGTAGGAGTATACTGAACCCAGGTTATTCGTCCTGTGTTGACTTAAAAGAACTATGAATAAAGATATAACTTTCAGTTTTACTTATGTTTTAGCAGTCCCATACATTTTACCCAAAATTAAGCACTAAATCATGTTTTGATGAAGAGTTTATTTAAGCTTAATGTATATTTATTGTACCTCTTTTGCTGTGATGTAGACACTAACCGATCTATTGATCAATATGACCGATGGTGTTTGTTCTGTATTGAAAGGGAGTGATTTATAATTGCTCGAAAAAAATGCCTTAAATATAAGGGTAAAAGATTTGTAACTCTTAAGGTCAAGTTACAGTAAACGGGCTATGTCACAGATTTTCTTAAAATTTTCCATATACCTTTGAACTGTATCTGAAAATCTGAAACTTATGTATCAACAAAATATATTTTTTTAAGAAAAATCTATGTACTAGAAATTGAAAATTGTATGATTTCAAGGTAAATTTATGAACGTTTTTCGTCGATTTCATGTGTTTCCTTTACAAATGTTCACCTATTTTGAAAGATTTCAATCAGTAATATTTCAGAAAATAAAAAAGATTAAGTCATTATTTTTTCCATTTTCAGATATGATTCAACGAATCAAAGCTAAATGCAAAATTTTACCGAAATCTGTGACATAGCCCATTTACCGTTCCTTGACCTTAAATGACAGAGTCAAAAAGTAAAAAAAAAATCAGTCAATTCTAATGTGTTAAGCGATAAAGTTGTATGAAAATTGGTTAAATCGAATTTATCGCACGAAGTGTTGACGGACGGACGAACGGACGGAAAAGCAATGTTTCCCCCATGCCAATTTTTTTTTTTGGGGGGGGGGGGACTGGATCGATCTAGTTTTACTCCCCCCCCCCCGGAAAAAATGGCATGATCCCACATTCCCCCTCAGCGTGATGGGGAGGAACAGGACTTGTTTCCTCCTAGTAGCACGAGAAGCTTTCTTTCCCCCTTGTAGTAACGTCGACGACGTCAGTTGGAAAATAGTTATCCATGATTACATCCATTCTTTTCTGTTAACCCTGGGGGATGTTGAGAATAACGCGGGAGTTACGACGTCACGTTTTACCTATTATATCTAGGATTGACGTCAGTGTGGGACGTGGCCTTAGCATTCAGAATATATATAAAGTAAACGTTAAACTGTATGGTTGTGTTTCTGCATTTTATATTACTATAGTTGATTTAGCCCCGACATTTATTGGCTGTTGTCTCCTTCGGTAAAAAAAAACACTAACTGACTGGATATTTGTGGAATAGTAATGTCATTGCACCTCGGGGGACAATAAACTTACTGTTCCACTCATACCCAGTCAATAAGTATAAACTATAACTTGTCACGGTGTAACTTAATCACAAATATCAAGTCAATATCTTCAAGCATGAAAAAAAAAGTGTAGAAACCTGATTATTTGAGTGAAATTTCAAGTCCAAGGACATGATCTGTAACTTGATAAAATTATATATAAATTATTAAACCTATATTAACAAGCATGATGAAAAACGTACGGGAAACTGATTATTTGAGTGAATTTTCTAAGTCAAAAAAACATAACTCTGGACAAATTCATCAGACCGGCACAAAAATTTAAACTTGATCTGTAACTTGTCATGATAAATCTATTTACCAAATATCAAATCAATATATTCAAGCATGACGAAAAAGTGAGGAAAACTGATTTTTGAGTCCAAGGACCATAACTCTGAACAAAATTATCAGACCGGAACAAAATTCGAACTTGATCTGTAACTTGTCATGATAAAACTATTTATACCAATTGGTAAATCAATATATTCATGCATGACGAAAAAAAGTGTGGAAAACTGTTTTGTCAGTCTGAAGGATGGACAGACAGACAGACAGACGGACGGAGTGCAAATCTAAATTCCCCTTCGACATTGTCAGTAGGGGACTAATAAAGTGGTGGTGAGCAATTTTAGGCTCTCTCACTAAATAATACAAAATTTGATGTCTATGTTGAATCTATCCAATCGAACTAAAGATAAAGGATACTACAGATACACTTAAGTCTGCCTCATATCTTGACTTACATCTAGAAATTGACAATGAGGGTCGGTTGAAAACAAAACTTTACGACAAAAGAGATGATTTCAGCTTCCCAATTGTGAACTTTCCATTTCTATGTATCAACATTCCAGCAGCGCCTGCATACGGAGTACATATCTCCCAATTAATACGATATTCCCGGGCTTGTATTTCCTATCATGATTTCCTTGATAGAGGATTGATGCTCACAAGGAAGCTATTAAACCAAGATTTCCAAATGGTGAAGTTGAAATCATCCCTTCGTAAATTTAAACGGACGCCATCACGAGTTGGTTGACCGTTATGGAATAACCGTTTCACAGATGATATCGGATATGTTCCTTATGTCGTAACTACAATACTCTTCCCTTTTCACGAATGTGACCTACCGAATTTATTAGACTATTTACCGGATTTGTAATAACATAAGCAACACGACGGGTGCCACGTGTGGAGCAGGATCTGCTTACCCTTCCGGAGCACCTGATATCACCCCCAGTTTTTGGTGGGGTTGGTGTTGCTTAGTCTTTAGTTTTCTATGTTGTGTCATCTGTACTATTATTTGTCTATTTGTCTTTTTATTTTTGGCCATGGCGTTGTCAGTTTGTTTTCGATCTATGAGTTTGACTGTCCCTCTGGTATCTTTCATGCCTCTTTTAGATAAGCATTTATTGGTTTTATGTTTCAAATGTGGTCGCATACATTCGCCTTTTTTTTCTTTTTTTTTTTTTTTTTGTAAACTAAGAAGACGCTGTTAAACTCATGATTTACATGACTTTACAGCACAACATAAGAACAAATTATAAATATCAGTTCAAAAAGGATTGACTTATCAGATCGAAACAACACTTTTATATAAAGTTTATTTTCTAAATGCCAAATATATAAAACATGCGCTAGACGGATTTGACCGCATTTAGAAATATTCTGTAACTAAATCTGACATTGACCCAAACACTTCCATGAGAGCTCTAGGCCCCTTGGTTTTATCACCTTCTCCAAATCAGGAGAGCGTGAGACCTGTCTTAACAACTGCCTTGTCATATCAGAATTATGATTTTATGAGTTCGTAATTCTATTGTGGTGTACGGGTTTACTGTCGAAAATAATGGAAGGTGTCCGTTGTTATTCTGTGGTTAACATGTTGTAATGTACTATTATATTATTTATTTATGTATTTATCTATCCTGAGTGTTCTTGCGTTTATTTGTACTGTATTTTTGTCACGTAATGTTGTTATTTTAGCGGTTTTTTTAACATTGCCATATAAGCGGGAGGTTTGGCTAGCCATAAAACCAGGTTCAGCCCACCATTGTTTCTTCAAATGTTCTGTACCAAGTCAGGAATATGGCAGTTGTTATCAAATAGTCAGTTTCTATGTATGTTGGCGTTTGTTTTTGTAGTAGTTCAGTGTTTTCTTCTTATAGTTGATGTGTTTCCCTCGGTTTTGGTTTGTGACCCGGGTTTGTTTTCGCTTAATAAATTTATGACTTTTGAACAGCGGTATACTACTGTTGCCTTTGTTAATATATATTTTAAATCTAAATAAAAGAACAGTTCCAATGTCCCCCGCGTTGCACATATTTTATCTATCCAAGGGCGATAACTAAAAAGAAACTTTGAAAAAGTGAAGGCTTCAGAGCAAATGCATTTCGATTTCCGTTACAATTTATTTTTTCAAAGGGGCATAACTCGTTGAAAATATTTGATCAGCACTTATTCTCAAAAGTGTCAAAGACATTGGTGATATAAACCTATGATATCAGTTTCATAAAATTCTGGCAAGAATTGTACATATGAATAAACTATAACAATCAGTTGGAAAAGTCTTTTGAGTAAAGCCTATCATGTGATGTGAATTGAAAAATCACAGCTTTTGAACAATATGATACATGTATTATAAAAAAAAATCTATAACCCGTCATGTATTACTCCTATGAGGGGCGCCTCTACACTCATTATCATTTGTTTGATTACAAAATTAATGAGAAAATGAGATTATAAGGAAATATATGGTCCAATAATATGATTTTGGTCTCTGACTAATGTTTGTTTTACTCAGGTTTATATACCAAGCTTTATTATCTAGTCGGTAGTCTACATTTTCATTGATAATTACTTGTTTACAATCTTTTCTAATAAAATTTGTTATCATGGAAGTATTTTCTGATTAATTATTGAATATTCCCTATGTTGAAATCTATCAATACTTTAAAAAAAATCATTTTTATGCCCCGGCTGCTGCAGAGGGGGCATTACGTATTATCATTGTCTGTTTGTATGTCCGTATGTATTGGTTTCAGTTCTCTAACTTTAGTTTGCCTCAACCAAATGTTATGAAACTTATACACAATGCTTATTACCACAAAACACAGATCAATAAAATTGAGAATGGAAATGGGGAAGGTGTCAAAGAGACAACAACCCGACCAAAGAGCAGAAAACAGCCCAAGTTTAATTTGAATTTGGGTGGCATCACTTTTACCGTTCTAGAGTCATGCCACTTTATAAATTGAAAAATAGCTAAGTTTTTTGTTTCCGTTCTCTAACTTAAGTTTGCTTCAACCAAATGTTATGAAACTTATATGCAATGCTTAAGTAAGTTTCAACCAAATGTTATGAAACATATATGCAATGCTTATTACCACAAACCTCAGATCAAGATTGAATTTGGTTGGTGTTACTCATACCCTTCTTGAGTTATGTCCTTATATAACGTTATATGCAAACAGGGGCATCACCTGTGTCCCATGGACACATTCTCCATTTATTTGTGTTTATTACAGTATAAATTTATATATCAGAGTGCTTTTTATTGAATTTAGCTATGCAACAGGGTAGTGTTTTCAGGTGTATGGTCTTAACGGATGAATATAATTATACCATACATATGTTTATTGGGAAGGTTTATTGTATTTATGACATTTCGTGGAATATTTTTACTCATTTTTTCTCTACCAGTGCAAACAAAATTCCAGCTAAAAAGGCTTGTTAGTGTTGAGTCGACCAATGTGACAATGTTTGATTATAAATTAGAATGTTAACCAAGATTTATGAATATTTTAATCACGATTCATGAATGCAATAGTTTATATTTTTACCTATGAATTTTTATCAAGATTACTGTTTTAGAATAATAATAATCAGTCCACAGACTCGTATTTATCCTGCAATTAAACATTTAACTATACAAATATCAATGTGCAAAAATACGTGAGACTTATATACTATACACATTTTGTTTTGGGTTTTCTTTTTCTATGCTGAGTGTTGTCCTTACCATGCATAAAAAAGTTGCCACTGGACAATCAATTTTCTTCTGAGTGAAATGTATTTAAATAACCGTCACGTTTATTTTATGGTCCTTAGCATAGTCCATATATTTCATTGCTTCCACTGCTACTTATTGAATAATTAACAACATAGACTATGTTACGAAAACATACCTGCAGAAGTACAAATAAGTTTTATATTGTTCCACATTGAAAATCTACCTTGTATGAAACAGTTTATATGTATACATTGTATATGTATTTGACTTTAAAAAAAAACATAAGCAGTAAAATCTAAAGGCAAATCTTTCACAAAATTATTTGTTTACTTTAAAATGATATAAAAACCTTTCATAGTGTATTTTCAAATCTGCAATCAAATTTTCTTTGAAGAGCTTTGTTGATATTCTTGAAGAGATTGACTAATGTATCTGTTATTAAAAATTGAAAACAACACGTTTAATAATTTCATGCGTCCGAAGCGCTTTTCTGGATTTACCTTCATCAGGAACGCTGAAAGCCAAACATTTGAAATCCGAGGGATGTATAAGTACCGAAACAGTTGAAGAGCTATATGACAAAAATACCTAAAACAAATAGCCAAATCCATCTAAGGTCAACTTTGCCTGAGGGGATTGAAACCTTAGTTTCTTTATAATTTAAAATTTATAAACGGGCAATTTTAGAAAAGTTTGTTATAAATCATGTCAGTACCGAAGTACTGACTACTGAGCTGATGATACCCTCGTGGACTGATAGTCCACCAGCAGAGGTATCGACCCAGTGATGTAAAAACTGAAAACAACACGTTTAATAATTTCATGCGTCCGAAGCGCTTTTCTGGATTCACCTTCATCAGGAACGCTCAAAGCCAAACATTAGAAATCCGAGGGATGTATAAGTACCGAAACAGTTGAAGAGCTATATGACAAAAATACCTAAAACAAATAACCAAATCCATCTAAGGTCAACTTTGCCTGAGGAAGTTGAAACCTTAGTTTCTTTATAATTTCAAAATTTATAAACGGGCAATTTTAGAAAAGTTTGTTATAAATCATGTCAGTAAAACATGTTTTCATAACCACAACTGTGACATACATGAATTTTTTCCAAATTAGAATTATGATATTTTACCGTCTAACTAGTACTTATGATTAATGAAATTGTAATGATGAATATAAGAGAGAGAGAGAAGAAGAAGTGTTTCATAACCTCTGTGACTGGCTGGATCCCAAAGGTGTTTTGTTAACAGCAAAATAAGGTGCATTAAAATTTAATTTTATTTTGTAAAATTTGTTTGTTTATTTGTTTATGATCACTGTTAATATGAACTTTCAAGTTGATTTAATAGGTAAATTTTAGTCAGTGTACACAAGCTGATACTAGTTGACACAAGCAAAAAAACCTAGAAAACATGAATTTATTTGAAGATCGTCAAATTCCTCTTTTTTGTGTCTCTTCTTGAGATAGCTGTGGATATGTAGTGTGTCAGTCTGTTTACTGTTTACCATCTTTTTCTTTCTCATCACAGTGCAAAGCTTTAAAAGGTGTATTGACACGATACAATTTCCCCTTCGATTTACATTGGGTTTTTATCTGTGCATCTGCTTTCTATTAAAATCGCACTGTGTAAACACTAAAATCGTAGGTAGTTCGGTTAATAGAATAGAAATTCATAACTTGTCAATGCTGTGAGATTTACCTAGCCATGCTAACGGAAGGTATCAAATTGGATGGAAAATCGTATCATGTAAACGCACCTTTAGTTTAAGTTGATACTGTAAACCAACTAATTTTCGCGAGCGATTTATTTTCGCGTTTTTCGCGAGTAGAAAAATAACGCGAATATAAATCTTCGCGAATATGTAAAACTTGGATTTTTCCTAAGCTATCTACATGAAGAAATTTGAGAATCGCAAAATTAAATCGCCGCGAAATGAACTAGAAAGGGATAAACGCGAAATAAAGTATCCGCGAAAATAAGTTGGTTTACAGTATACATGCCATCATGATTTTGTCACTTGACACCAATTAGTTCTGATTAGTTGCTTAATGATGTGGCTAAGATTCTTTTGGCTAGAATGAGTTATAAAATTGGAATCATGTCAGCAAGGGGAGAAGTATCAATGTATGTGTAATACTCATTGTGTACATTAGGTGGCATTCAGTAGAGAGTTTCAATTTACTTTTTCCAGTCAGAAATAATTTAATTCATTAGAGAGATTAAATACTTATGAATGAACGATATCATCTTTCAGTCTGATCAACAAGATCTGATTATAACCTCTTATAATCTTCTCAGTAATTTGTTAGTTTAACTATAATTTCCTTTCACAGTCCCTTATTTGAGACCCTCAGAATGGAGCCTTTTACCTGTTAGGTATCATATTACTAATAGTTGTGAAAGTGAAACCCAATTAAAAGTATCTGAAAATAAAAAAACATAATAGATACTTATGAAAATTTAAAATAAACCTGTGTCTTTTTCTCTAAAATCACAAAATCACAAAATAAAAGTAGGCGTAAATATTATGATACGGTAAAGCACTCCATACCTTTTTGGAAAGGTTAAACTTGTCTTTATTTAGTTTTATATCCCACCAAATGGATACATTTTGTTAATGACTTCAGAAGGTTGTGATTTGCTTTTTGCTACCTCTGCTTCCTCCTTAAAAAAAACTGATGTAAAGTTGTCTAGAAACTGGTTGGTGTAAAGGTGTTCAGAAACTGGTGTAAGGTTGTTTAGAAACTGGTGTAAAGGTGTTCAGAACTGGTGTAAAGTTGTTTAGAAACTTGCTGATGTAATGTTGTCTAGAAAATGGCTTGTATTAAGTTGTTCAGAAGCTGATGTCAGGTGTCAAGATTATTTCAAGTTGTTTATAAACTGGTGTAAAACTTCTGGATACAAATTTGCAAACGCATGAAAAGGAAAGTTGGGATTGATTTTTGGAGTTATAGTCCTAACAGTTTAGGAATTAGGGGCCAAAAAGGGGCTCAAATAAGCATTTTACTAGTTTCCAGACAATAACTTGTGGAACCGTGTATGGATCTCTGAAATTATACCACAAGTTTCCATACCACAAAGGGATGGTTAGGATTGGCTTTGGGGGGTTATGGCTCAAACCGTTTAGGAATTAGGGGCAAAAAAGGGGGAAAAACAAGGGTTTCCTGGTTAATGGACAATTAAAAAAAAGAACAATGTTATGTTTTGAATACCTCCCATACACTGCTTTTAAATTATGTATAAAGAAATGTTGTATTGTCTTGAGGTGATTAGCTGTCAATTTATTTTTAGAAGTTACTATTTAAATATGGTGATTAAGGAATATTAATTTTACCCATGATTATGTATGTCATTTCCTATTTTAAGACTTTTATGATGTATTTAAATGGGTAATTATGGTTGCAAACTCCATTGGAAATTTGAATTGAGATTATGACCATATCTTGAGGGAAAGAATTTTTTTTTGGAAAAAGGGGGGGGAGGTTAAAAAGAAATTGGGGGGGGGGACAATTTTTTCTCAATTCAGATTTCAGAAATTAAAAAGAAAATTTCTTCAAATATTTTTTTTTTACAAAAAAAAAAGGGGGGGGGGAGTCAATTCGCAACAGCACAGTGTATTGCACAACAGCAAGAAATCTTCAATTGAATGTAAATTCAAATCATATAACCAATTTCAAGTTCTTTGACTACAGTTATTCTGTGTCAGAAACCTATTATGTGTCAAATATTCTGAATTCAGACCTGTATCAAGCGGGAATATTGTGTCCATTTTTGCCCCAACTGTTCAGGGTTGGACTTCTGGGGTCGTATATATCCAGCTGCCCTCGGCGAAGCTATTTATTATTACATAAATTCATTTCACAGTTAGGAAATTGTTCATTAGCCTTGATAAATACAAATTTAGTAAATTTCAATCATGCAAAGGATATATTTCTTGGCACCATGAAGCCATTTAAGTACCAAGCCACATTGACATTTTGTTTTCTTAACAATCATTTGATAATTATTGACATGTATTAAATAAATTTAATTACAAAGTTGCTTTATATATAATAGTTCAAGAAAAAAGCAAAAATGTTTTTTTAAATATTAAAGTGTTTTCTTATTCAAAGAAAAATAATCTCAAAACTGAATTGTGATTTTTTGTCCTGTGACTTTTTGTCTGTGACTTTTTGTCATACATTCAGATAAGATACGGTGTCGGCTACTTTCTCTACATTGTTGCGTAACTTGGAAAGTGAATTAAGCTCCTTGTAGAGGAGGAAGATAAAGACTGTGTAACAGCTGTCCGTCTGATTATTTTACTCAATTAGCCCAAAAAGAAAAAAAAGTGTGTTTCCACTTGCCCCGACTGACCCTAACATTTATTTTAGGGGATTTTGACAAAAACATTTCTTCCAAAAAAAATCGGGTTGTTTCAGATTATACATTTTGAGTTTTATTTAAAAAAAAATCATGGCAGCCTCCATCTATGCACTTCTCTTCCCGACCACCAAAAGCAGATCATGTACTTGTTGGATCCTCTTGGAAGTTACACTGTGTTGGATTATTGTGTGTTTAACAGTTTTATGAAATATGGTTTAAAGGGCAAAATTGGAGATTTGTACAAACTTTACCTCGTCTCATGGGTTTCCGTGCTATTAAGAATGTATTGTGACATTACAATAAGTGACAATTTCCATTGAAAAAGCATGCCTAGTATGAATTCATAAGACGTACATAAACATATGATCTGACCATAAGACTGGTATATAACACTTATTTTAACAACCAAATTTAGTTCCTGTACTAAGTATCTTGACTGTGTGTTGTTCTTGTTTGTCATTGTTTGTATGTCTGTTGTATGTAAACCAATACCAATCTGTGTTGTCAGAATAGAAACTGATTGCTAATTAACATGTCTAAAAATGGTCTGTGGTTGATGTGGTCTATTGTCATATGTTAGCATTTAAAGTCATTGTTAATAGCATTACAATTTTATGTTCTAGAGCTCGGCAGTCCCCCAGGTGATGCTCCCATTGAAAAAAAAGCTGGAGGAGATCCAAAGCAAAATACTGTAGACCAAGCAATAACTGAAAAGCAACAAAACCTTCAAGTTATACAACCTTCCTCAGACATCAGGAATGTAGGTACTAATCAGACCTTGTCAGAGCAGCATGGAGCACAGCAACAACTAAATCAGCTCCAGACAAAAGTGATCCCAGGACAGCAACAAGATACTCAGTCACAAAAACAACAAGATATTCCTAAGCAACAGGATACTCAGTTTCAACAACAAGCTAAATCTCAGCAGACAAGTCACTCACAAGGAGCTAGCCAGCATCAAAATTTGTTAGATCAAAAGCCAGTAAATCAGTCTCAACAACAAACAAAATCTCTAATAGAAGTGATCCCAGCTCAACAAGAAGTTGCCCAGTCTAAACAGGTGATCCCTTTACAAAAACAGGCAACTCTTTCACAACAGCAGGCAACTGCTGATCAAAAACAGGCAACACCTTCACAAAAACAGGCAGCTCTTTTACAACAACAGGCAACTCCTTCACAACAACAGGCAACTCCATCACAACAACAGGCAACTCCATCACAAAAACTGTCCGCTCCTTCACAAAAACAGACAACACCTTCACAACAGGCAACTCCTTTACAACAACAGTCAACACCTTCACAACAACTGGCAACTCAATCTCTTCAGCATGAAAGCCAGTTTCAGCAGCAGGTAGCTCCAGCAACAAATCAATCTCAACAAGTATTTCTTTCCCAGCAGGAGGGGTCACAGCAGACACGTCAGTCTCAACAAGTTGCAGCCAAATTACACCCATCAATTGACAATACACAAAATACATCCATATTGACACAGGTAGATGTTAACCTAAAACAAGAAGTTGTACAACCAGTGAATCAGGAAGTTAAACAAGAAGTTGTACAACAAGTGAATCAGGAAATTAAACAAGAAGTTGTACAACCAGTGAATCAGGAAATTAAACAAGAAGTTGTACAACCAGTAAATCAGGAAATTAAACAAGAAGTGAAAACTTTGTATCCTGAACCTTCACAGAATTTTGTTCAAGAAATAAAACAAAATGAACATGATATTGAACAAAAAGAAACAAAGCAGCAGTTAACTCCAGTCATAACACCAAAAAAGGATACCAGTATAACACCAATACAACTGGAATCTAGACCACAAGAATCTAATTATAGAACAACACTACAGCAGATATTGATTAGACCAGAATTTAGCTACAAAACTACAGTACAACCAACATTTAGTACAACAGGTAATATGTACAGTAAGACAACAGGTAAAAACTAGAAGTAAACTATAATACTATAAATATAAAGCTAGTTTCTTGAGTTTTAATTATGAATTTAGATATATGGACTTTAATTTTTTGTCTTTTTGAATGTCAGTATGACATGTATGAGCTGCTGCATTCACTCTTGGTGGCATTGATGGTAATTATATCCATTAGGTTTTGTCCTCTAAAGTTTAAATAGTGTCACAAATATTTAATTGCTACATTGGGTTTTGTCAGTTAATGTCAGTAATAAAAAATTATAACCCTGGTAAGTAGAACCAAAGTATTTCTAGTGAAACGCATAAGAAATGGTAATATAAATCAAAATTGTCTGATTTATAGTGTAATTTAGGAAGTCATTACATAATGGATATTGTCCATGTTTTCTGAAATACAATTAAGTTTAATCTTTAACAATTATTCATAATCATGGTAAGAATTTTGATCAAAATTTGAAATTCAAAATGAAAATGATGCCCTCAATTCATTCAGTCCATCTACACAATCTTTGTCCTTTTTCTAATAGGTGATACATTGGATAATGGTGATGATTATTTAGTTGAGTGGGATAAAGATCAAGATTTGGATGCAACTTATGACAAAAAAAATGATGTTGATAGTTTGGTTGATGAAGATAAAGATGTTTGGGATGATTCAGATCAAGATCCATGGGACAAAAATATAGATCTTAATGTAGATAACAATGAAGAAGAGCTAGAAAGTAATTATAATATTAACTGAAATCTTAATGTAGATAATAATGAAGAAGAGCTAGAAAGTAATTAAAATATTAACTGACAATTGCTGCAGTAGTAGAATTACATGTAGTTTCCTTACCCTTGGTTCAGTAAATGGTTGATTGATAGTCATTTGACCTGGATGTTTAGGAGCAAAAATGTCAATATAAAAATAAGGAGATGTGGTATGATTGCCAATGAGACAACTATCCACCAAATTTCAAATAAAGTGGATGTTAGCAATTATAGGCAATTGTACGTCCTTCGACAATGAGAAAAACCCATACTGTATACTCAGCTATAAAAGGAAGCATGTACAGTAGGTTCAGGATGAGAACAAATTAAACAACATATCCAACACAAAGCCCACAGATGGAGAAACTTGGTCCAATTTCTACACTCTGCTATTCAGGCTGGAGTATTTAAGAGTAAATATGGAGAGTGAAAACATAAGGCTGTTACTACATTAAGATCAGAGGTAATGTTTAAAGGGAATGTGGAAAGTGAAATTTTTATAGGCTTTATACTGATCTGCCATTTCTGCCATGCTTCTTTATTTAACACTGAATCTGTCAATATTGAATTTTATAATATAGTATAAATGTAGTCATCTTCATACAAAATATGTGAAACTCAAATTGACATAATATATATTTAACTTACAGTCTAAGCAAACATTTGTATATTATTCAAATTTGAAAACATTATTTAAACCACTGGAACCTAATAATTTTTTTTTAATTAATCTTGCAGATGAAGACAACAATTTTATTGAGGATCCTAAAAAAATCCCTGATGGTCAGGATAATGGTTATTTTGATGAAGATGATTTTAACAGTGTTGCTGATAAAACAGGAGATTTCTGGGATGGTAATATTTCTAATATAGCAACAACAACTTTTAAGACAACTCCTTTATTTTTTATACCTTTTTTGCAAAATAGACATCTTACATCTGTCACCTTTTATATCGTAAGCATATAAGCACTGCATGAAATTAAAGTAAATCAGCAAAAATATGAAAGGTTTTATTTTAGTTTGAAGTGAAATTTGATGTACTCCATTAGTTGTAAGATGGTGAAGTGATAAGATGATGACTAACTATCCACAACTGATGCAACAAATGCACTATCTAAACATTCTGTAAACCATTTGTTTATATTTTTATCTTCTTTCAGAACCAATGTTTAACAAGCATCCTTTGATAAAAGACAAGTTTGTAACAAAGAATTATAGAAGTCCAGTAGCAGACGAGACTAAATTAATGGGATTCTATAGCTGGGTTCTCTTTGTGACACTTTTGTTTCTTATAATGTTTGTCCTGTTTACACAACATAGACCAAGGGTAAGTCTGTAATTAGTAATCACATGATTTGTGATATTATAATGTTTGCTCCGTTTACACAACATAGACCAAGGGTAAGTCTGTAATTAGTAGTCACATGATTTGTGACATTATAATGTTTGTACTATTTACACAACATAGACCAAGGGTAAGTCTGTAATTAGTAGTCACATGATTTGTGACATTATAATGTTTGTCCTGTTTACACAACATAGACCAAGGGTAACTCTGTAATTAGTAGTCACATGATTTGTGACATTATAATGTTTGTTCTATTTACACAACATAGACCAAGGGTAAGTCTATAATTAGTAGTCACATGATTTGTGACATTATAATGTTTGTTCTATTTACACAACATAGACCAAGGGTAAGTCTGTAATTAGTAGTCACATGAGTTGTGACATTATAATGTTTGTACTATTTACACTACATAGACCAAGGGTAAGTCTATAATTAGTAGTCACATGATTTGTGACATTATAATGTTTGTTCTATTTACACAACATAGACCAAGGGTAAGTCTGTAATTAGTAGTCACATGATTTGTGACATTATAATGTTTGTACTATTTACACAACATAGACCAAGGGTAAGTCTGTAATTAGTAGTCACATGATTTGTGACATTATAATGTTTGTTCTATTTACACAACATAGACCAAGGGTAAGTCTGTAATTAGTAGTCACATGATTTGTGACATTATAATGTTTGTACTATTTACACAACATAGACCAAGGGTAAGTCTGTAATTAGTAGTCACATGAAATGTGACATTATAGTGTGTGTACTATTTACACAACATAGACCAAGGGTAAGTCTGTAATTAGTAGTCACATGATTTGTGACATTATAATGTTTGTTCTATTTACACAACATAGACCAAGGGTAAGTCTGTAATTAGTAGTCACATGATTTGTGACATTATAATGTTTGTTCTATTTACACAACATAGACCAAGGGTAAGTCTGTAATTAGTAGTCACATGATTTGTGACATTATAATGTTTGTACTATTTACACAACATAGACCAAGGGTAAGTCTATAATTAGTAGTCACATGATTTGTGACATTATAATGTTTGTACTATTTACACAACATAGACCAAGGGTAAGTCTATAATTAGTAGTCACATGATTTGTGACATTATAATGTTTGTACTATTTACACAACATAGACCAAGGGTAAGTCTGTAATTAGTAGTCACATGAAATGTGACATTATAATGTTTGTACTATTTACACAACATAGACCAAGGGTAAGTCTATAATTAGTAGTCACATGATTTGTGACATTATAATGTTTGTACTATTTACACAACATAGACCAAGGGTAAGTCTATAATTAGTAGTCACATGATTTGTGACATTATAATGTTTGTACTATTTACACAACATAGACCAAGGGTAAGTCTGTAATTAGTAGTCACATGAAATGTGACATTATAATGTTTGTACTATTTACACAACATAGACCAAGGGTAAGTCTATAATTAGTAGTCACATGATTTGTGACATTATAATGTTTGTTCTATTTACACAACATAGACCAAGGGTAAGTCTGTAATTAGTAGTCACATGAGTTGTGACATTATAATGTTTGTACTATTTACACAACATAGACCAAGGGTAAGTCTGTAATTAGTAGTCACATGATTTGTGACATTATAATGTTTGTTCTATTTACACAACATAGACCAAGGGTAAGTCTATAATTAGTAGTCACATGATTTGTGACATTGTAATGTTTGTACTATTTACACAACATAGACCAAGGGTAAGTCTGTAATTAGTAGTCACATGAAATGTGACATTATTGTGTTTGTACTATTTACACAACATAGACCAAGGGTAAGTCTGTAATTAGTAGTCACATGAAATGTGACATTATAATGTTTGTACTATTTACACAACATAGACCAATGGTAAGTCTGTAATTAGTAGTCACATGATTTGTGACATTATAATGTTTGTTCTATTTACACAACATAGACCAAGGGTAAGTCTGTAATTAGTAGTCACATGATTTGTGACATTATAATGTTTGTACTATTTACACAACATAGACCAAGGGTAAGTCTGTAATTAGTAGTCACATGATTTGTGACATTATAATGTTTGTACTATTTACACAACATAGACCAAGGGTAAGTCTATAATTAGTAGTCACATGATTTGTGACATTATAATGTTTGTACTATTTACACAACATAGACCAAGGGTAACTCTGTAATAAGTAGTCACATGATTTGTGACATTATAATGTTTGTACTATTTACACAACATAGACCAAGGGTAAGTCTGTAATTAGTAGTCACATGATTTGTGACATTATAATGTTTGTTCTATTTACACAACATAGACCAATGGTAACTGGGTAATTAGTAGTCATATGATTTGTGACATTATAATGTTTGTTCTATTTACACAACATAGACCAAGGGTAAGTCTGTAATTAGTAGTCAAATGAAATGTGACATTATAATGTTTGTACTATTTACACAACATAGACCAAGGGTAAGTCTATAATTAGTAGTCACATGATTTGTGACATTATAATGTTTGTTCTATTTACACAACATAGACCAAGGGTAAGTCTGTAATTAGTAGTCACATGAAATGTGACATTATAATGTTTGTACTATTTACACAACATAGACCAAGGGTAAGTCTATAATTAGTAGTCACATGATTTGTGACATTATAATGTTTGTACTATTTACACAACATAGACCAAGGGTAAGTCTATAATTAGTAGTCACATGATTTGTGACATTATAATGTTTGTTCTATTTACACAACATAGACCAAGGGTAAGTCTGTAATTAGTAGTCACATGAGTTGTGACATTATAATGTTTGTACTATTTACACAACATAGACCAAGGGTAAGTCTGTAATTAGTAGTCACATGATTTGTGACATTATAATGTTTGTTCTATTTACACAACATAGACCAAGGGTAAGTCTATAATTAGTAGTCACATGATTTGTGACATTGTAATGTTTGTACTATTTACACAACATAGACCAAGGGTAAGTCTGTAATTAGTAGTCACATGAAATGTGACATTATTGTGTTTGTACTATTTACACAACATAGACCAAGGGTAAGTCTGTAATTAGTAGTCACATGAAATGTGACATTATAATGTTTGTACTATTTACACAACATAGACCAATGGTAAGTCTGTAATTAGTAGTCACATGATTTGTGACATTATAATGTTTGTTCTATTTACACAACATAGACCAAGGGTAAGTCTGTAATTAGTAGTCACATGATTTGTGACATTATAATGTTTGTACTATTTACACAACATAGACCAAGGGTAAGTCTGTAATTAGTAGTCACATGATTTGTGACATTATAATGTTTGTACTATTTACACAACATAGACCAAGGGTAAGTCTATAATTAGTAGTCACATGATTTGTGACATTATAATGTTTGTACTATTTACACAACATAGACCAAGGGTAACTCTGTAATAAGTAGTCACATGATTTGTGACATTATAATGTTTGTACTATTTACACAACATAGACCAAGGGTAAGTCTGTAATTAGTAGTCACATGATTTGTGACATTATAATGTTTGTTCTATTTACACAACATAGACCAATGGTAACTGGGTAATTAGTAGTCATATGATTTGTGACATTATAATGTTTGTTCTATTTACACAACATAGACCAATGGTAACTGGGTAATTAGTAGTCACATGAGTTGTGACATTATAATGTTTGTTCTATTTACACAACATAGACCAAGGGTAAGTCTGTAATTAGTAGTCAAATGAAATGTGACATTATAATGTTTGTACTATTTACACAACATAGACCAAGGGTAAGTCTATAATTAGTAGTCACATGATTTGTGACATTATAATGTTTGTTCTATTTACACAACATAGACCAAGGGTAAGTCTGTAATTAGTAGTCACATGAAATGTGACATTATAATGTTTGTACTATTTACACAACATAGACCAAGGGTAAGTCTATAATTAGTAGTCACATGATTTGTGACATTATAATGTTTGTACTATTTACACAACATAGACCAAGGGTAAGTCTATAATTAGTAGTCACATGATTTGTGACATTATAATGTTTGTTCTATTTACACAACATAGACCAAGGGTAAGTCTGTAATTAGTAGTCAAATGAAATGTGACATTATAATGTTTGTACTATTTACACAACATAGACCAAGGGTAAGTCTATAATTAGTAGTCACATGATTTGTGACATTATAATGTTTGTTCTATTTACACAACATAGACCAAGGGTAAGTCTGTAATTAGTAGTCACATGAAATGTGACATTATAATGTTTGTACTATTTACACAACATAGACCAAGGGTAAGTCTATAATTAGTAGTCACATGATTTGTGACATTATAATGTTTGTACTATTTACACAACATAGACCAAGGGTAAGTCTATAATTAGTAGTCACATGATTTGTGACATTATAATGTTTGTTCTATTTACACAACATAGACCAAGGGTAAGTCTGTAATTAGTAGTCACATGAAATGTGACATTATAATGTTTGTACTATTTACACAACATAGACCAAGGGTAAGTCTATAATTAGTAGTCACATGATTTGTGACATTATAATGTTTGTTCTATTTACACAACATAGACCAAGGGTAAGTATGTAATTAGTAGTCACATGAAATGTGACATTATAATGTTTGTACTATTTACACAACATAGACCAAGGGTAAGTCTATAATTAGTAGTCACATGATTTGTGACATTATAATGTTTGTTCTATTTACACAACATAGACCAAGGGTAAGTCTGTAATTAGTAGTCACATTAAATGTGACATTATAATGTTTGTACTATTTACACAACATAGACCAAGGGTAAGTCTATAATTAGTAGTCACATGATTTGTGACATTATAATGTGTGTACTATTTACACAACATAGACCAAGGGTAACTCTGTAATTAGTAGTCACATGATTTGTGACATTATAATGTTTGTACTATTTACACAACACAGACCAAGGGTAAGTCTATAATTAGTAGTCACATGATTTGTGACATTATAATGTTTGTTCTATTTACACAACATAGACCAAGGGTAAGTCTGTAATTAGTAGTCACATGATTTGTGACATTATAATGTTTGTTCTATTTACACAACATAGACCAAGGGTAAGTCTGTAATTAGTAGTCAAATGAAATGTGACATTATAATGTTTGTACTATTTACACAACATAGACCAATGGTAAGTGGGTAATTAGTAGTCACATGATTTGTGACATTATAATGTTTGTTCTATTTACACAACATAGACCAAGGGTAAGTCTGTAATTAGTAGTCACATTATATGTGACATTATAATGTTTGTACTATTTACACAACATAGACCAAGGGTAAGTCTGTAATTAGTAGTCAAATGAAATGTGACATTATAATGTTTGTACTATTTACACAACATAGACCAAGGGTAAGTCTGTAATTAGTAGTCACATGATTTGTGACATTATAATGTTTGTTCTATTTACACAACATAGACCAAGGGTAAGTCTGTAATTAGTAGTCAAATGAAATGTGACATTATAATGTTTGTACTATTTACACAACATAGACCAAGGGTAAGTCTGTAATTAGTAGTCACATTATATGTGACATTATAATGTTTGTACTATTAATACAACATAGACCAAGGGTAAGTCTGTAATTAGTAGTCACATGATTTGTGACATTATAATGATTGTCCTGTTTACACAACATAGACCAAGGGTAAGTCTGTAATTAGTAGTCACATGATTTGTGACATTATAATGTTTGTACTATTTACACAACATAGACCAATGGTAAGTGGGTAATTAGTAGTCACATGATTTGTGACATTATAATGTTTGTCCTGTTTACACAACATAGACCAAGGGTAAGTCTGTAATTAGTAGTCACATGATTTGTGACATTATAATGTTTGTACTATTTACACAACATAGACCAATGGTAAGTGGGTAATTAGTAGTCACATGATTTGTGACATTATAATGTTTGTCCTGTTTACACAACATAGACCAAGGGTAAGTCTGTAATTAGTAGTCACATGATTTGTGACATTATAATGTTTGTACTATTTACACAACATAGACCAATGGTAAGTGGGTAATTAGTAGTCACATGATTTGTGACATTATAATGTTTGTCCTGTTTACACAACATAGACCAAGGGTAAGTCTGTAATTAGTAGTCACATGATTTGTGACATTATAATGTTTGTACTATTTACACAACATAGACCAATTGTAAGTGGGTAATTAGTAGTCACATGATTTGTGACATTATAATGTTTGTCCTGTTTACACAACATAGACCAAGGGTCAGTCTGTAATTAGTAGTCACATGATTTGTGACATTATAATGTTTGTACTATTTACACAACATAGACCAAGGGTAAGTCTGTAATTAGTAGTCACATGATTTGTGACATTATAGTGTTTGTCCTGTTTACAAAAAATAGACCAAGGGTAAGTCTGTAATTAGAAGTCACATGATTAGTTCTTTCTCAATATGTAAAGATTTCCTAAAATATCCATTTTTATACGACCGCAAACAATTTGAGATCATATATTGCTATCACGTCGTCATCGAAGACATTTGGTTTCCAGATAATAACTTTAGTTTAAGTGAATGGATCTCTATGAAAGTTAAGCAAAATGTTCAATATTACAAAAGAAAGGTTCAGATTGTTTTTGGGGGTGATGGTCCCAACCATTTAGGAATAAGTGGCCAAAAAGGGGCCCAAAACAAGCATTTTTCTAGTTTCAGGACAATAACTTGTTTACAAGTATTTTGATTGCTCTGAAATTGTACCACAAGGTTCAATACCACAAGTAGAAGGTTGGGATTCATTTTGGGGGTAATTGCCCAACCGTTCTGGAATTAGGGGCCAAAACAAGCATTTTTCTAGTTTTCAGACAATAACTTGTGTTTAAGTGTATGGATATCTCTTAAATTTTAGCACATTTTACAAAAAGAAAATTGCATCAAATATGATATTTTTTTTTGGAAGGGGGGGGGGTAAAAAAAATTGGGGGGGGGGGGGGGGCAATATAAATTCAAATCATATAACCAATTTCAAGTTCTTTGACTACATTTATTCTGTGTCAGAAACCTATTATGTGTCAAATATTTAATTACAATCCAAATTCAGACCTGTATCAAGCTTGAATATTGTGTCCATTTTTGCCCCAACTGTTCAGGGTTGGACCTCTGCGGTCGTATCCAGCTATGCTCGGCAAAGCACATTTACTTTTTAACTAAAATTACTCATATGAACATAAAGTACATTTTTTCCAAAATGCCCTGAAAATCCCTGATCTTATATTTGATTTAAACATAACATTGTTTCTCCATGTCAGACTTTTTGAGATTTTCCTTTCTAACAAACATGGCAATACATTTACTGTAATACCATGAATACAGTAGGAGCTGTTTAATGTTCACTTCAGTTTGGTCTTATATTTTCAGACCTTTATTTTATACTTTTCAGTCGAGATGGTTTGGACTTGGAAGACGATATAGATCATCATCAAAATCTGTAGCGTATTGATGTTGGACGGAGTATTAATCCACATATTGTTTATGATTTCAGTGTGGACTTCTATATGGATCAAGGAACCGACACAGGAGGCCATCTGTTTCTACAGAAGAAGGAAAAACTCTCATGAAAAATATGTATACTTAATTTATACTTAAACTTATACTAAAAAAAATTTGAGAACTACTTAATATTTATATTTCTTTCACTACCTTGTGGGTATTAACAACTCCATTTCCTATTTTATTTTACTGATTTTTCTTTTGCTTTTGAATTTTGAAAGTATTGCTTTAGCTTTTATTGTTTACAATAAGTGGGAGAGAAAAAGTAATCTGTGGAGATTTTTTTCTGTATACTTGTTTATTTTATTTTTAATGTCCTTATTGGTTTTGATTGACATAAATGTAAGAGGGAAAAATGATCTGTGGAATCATATTTCTGTATGCTTAAAATCACAAAAGATCTCACATTTTATGTGTTTACATTTTAAGGTCTGCAAGTATCATTTTGGTTACATTATACTTTAAATTCAGAAATTATTGCATGTATTAAATATAAAGATTTTTAAAGACTGAACAAAAAGATTAGTTATCACAGTTCAGGAAAAGTTTCAAACAGATATATGTATCAGATATTAGAATGCAAGTTCTTCTTACTGTGATACTCACCTAGTCACATTAATAAAAACTTTGCAATTATTTCTGAATTTACAGTATATCATTTGAAAGCAGAGAAAGAAATATTTTTTGGCAGCCTATTTTTAGCTCACCTGACCTGAAAGGTGAAGTGAGCTTTTCTCATCACTTTGCGTCCGTCGTCCGTCGTCCGTCGTCCTGCGTCCGTCGTCCGTAAACTTTTACAAAAATCTTCTCCTCTGAAACTACTGGGCCAAATTTGACCAAACTTGGCCACAATCATCATTGGGGTATCTAGTTTAAAACATGTGTCCGGTGACCCGGCCAACCAACCAAGATGGCCGCCATGGCTAAAAATAGAACATAGAGGTAAAATGTAGATTTTGGCTTATATCTCTGAAACCAAAGCATTTAGAGCAAATCTGACATGGGGTAAAATTGTTTATTAGGTCAAGATCTATCTGCCCTGAAATTTTCAGATGAATCGGACAACCTGTTGTTGGGTTGCTGCCCCTGAATTGGTAATTTTAAGGAAATTTTGCCGTTTTTGGTTATCATCTTGAATATTATTATAGATAGAGATAAACTGTAAACAGCAATAATGTTCAGCAAAGTAAGATCTACAAATAAGTCAACTAGACCAAAATGGTCAGTTGACCCCTTAAGGAGTTATTGCCCTTTATAGTCAATTTTTAACCATTTTTCGTAAATTTTTGTAATCTTTTACAAAAATCTTCTCCTCTGAAACTACTAAGACAAATTTAACCAAACTTGTCCACAATCATCATTAGGGTATCTTGTTTAAAAAATGTGTACGATGACCACGCCCGTGAACCAAGATGGCCGACATGGCTAAAAAATAGTACATAGGGTAAAATGCAGTTTTTGGCTCATATCTTTGAAACCAAAGCATTTAGAGCAAATCTGATGAGTATAAAATTGTTCATTAGGTCAAGATCTATCTGCCCTGAAATTTTCTTACCAATCAGGCAACCCGTTGTTGGTTGCTGCCCCTGAATTGGTAATTTTAAGGAAATTTTGCTGTTTTTGGTTATTATCTTGAATATTATTATAGATAGAGATAAACTGTAAACAGCAATAATGTTCAGCAAAGTAAGATCTACAAATAAGTCAACTTGACCAAAATTGTCAGTTGACCCCTTAAGGAGTTATTGCCCTTTATAGTCAATTTTTAACCATTTTTCGTAAATTTTTGTAATTTTTTACAAAAATCTTCTCCTCTGAAACTACTACGACAAATTTAACCAAACTTGTCCACAATCATCATTAGGGTATCTAGTTTAAAAGATGTGTCCGATGACCCCGCCCACGAACCAAGATGGCCGACATGGCTAAAAAATAGTACATAGGGTAAAATGCAGTTTTTGGCTCATATCTCTGAAACCAAAGCATTTAGAGCAAATCTGACATGGGGGTAAAATTGTTTATTAGGTCAAGATCTATCTGCCCTGAAATTTTCAGACCAATCAGGCAACACATTGTTGGGTTGCTGCCCCTGAATTGGTAATTTTAAGAAAATTTTGCAGCTTTTGGTTATTATCTTGAATATTATTATAGATAGAGATAAACTGTAAACAGCAATAATGTACAGCAAAGTTAGATCTACAAATAAGGCAACATGACCAAAATTGTCAATTGACCCCTTAAGGAGTTATTGCCCTTTATAGTCAATTTTTTACAATTTTCATAAATTTTGTAAATTTTTGTAAATTTTTACAAAGTATTTTCCACTGTATCTACCGGGCCAAGTTCATTATAGATAGAGATAATAGTAAGGAGCAAGAATGTTCAGTAAAGTAAGATCTACAAACACATCACCATCACCAAAACACATCACCATCACCAAAACACATCACCATCACCAAAACACAATTTTGTCATGAATCCATCTGTGTCCTTTGTTTAATATGCACATAGACCAAGGTGAGCGACACAGGCTCTTTAGAGCCTCTAGTTATTGAAGAACTGGTCATTATCGTGATATATGGACTGCCCACAGGACAGTGGTATTGACTAAGACAGAGATAATGACTGATCTGTAGGCAGTCAATACCACTGCCATAAGGGCAGTCCATGTATCACGATAATGACCAGTTCTTCAATAAATATTATGTTTATTTCATTGAGGAACCATGTTTTTAAAAATTCTCATAAATTCAAATTGTTCAAAGCAGACTCGAGTTATTGTACGATTTCTATAGGAAAGAGTGAAGACCAGTCATATTGATAACTATAAGTCAGTACCGTTCATTTAAATGCAATTTTTCAGTATATGAATACAAAATAAAGTTTTCCATAATTTTATAATTCTTGTTGCTGAGTAGTTTTTCTCTATCAGCATTGGAAATTACGGCAAAACGATCATTTGAGTTGTCTGCAGCAGGTGTGTCTTCCAGTTCAGCCATGTTCCAAACGTCTGAATCGCGATTGCGGTTTTTTATTAAAGGGACATCACTCTAAACAGAGAAACCACGCCCCATTGGTCATTAACATGTAAAAGTCCTTTAATGACCAGTTTTCTGGTACGTTTTTTTCTGTGAAAGACCGATGGAATTTTTTACTGAAGAATAAAGAATGTCATGTGGCCCCTTGTTATCCAATAAGAGAAGCTTATTCTCTACCAATATGAAATAATATTTGTTAGATATTTTACTTTAGGTAGATTCTATTCTATATCTGATTGAAATACAGATACTGTGTTCATGCTTCACTAAAAGGATCTGTTCTATTTTCTGTTTTAAAGATCTTTAGGCACCCTCAGGTTTTGTTGTAATATAAACACCTTAATAAATTGAAGCCAGAAACTTTATTTAGTGGTATAAACATTATCAGAACAGAAAGTAGGATGGAGATTTGACTCCATTCTTTGTGTAAAATTTTACCCTTAAGGCATACTAAGGCGATCTAGGAGTAAAATTTTAAAAAGATATAAAGCTTAATCATTATTTAAGTCACTTCTTATTTAAAATGTTTCCCCAAAAATTGCATTGAAAGAGTTTGTGATATTTTAGTGCTTATAATATATTACAATGTTGTCAGTGTTTGTTGGTCATGGTTGAGTGAGTATTAGAACATGAAGCTTATCACAAAGTGATTGAAATTTTCACAGGTTATTACTAATGATAGAATTTAGATATATTGTATTGGGAATATGGATTGTGATGTAAAGTTTTTATTTCAGTAGAATTATAGTAGCTCAAGTTTTGCCCCTATATGTTACTAAGGTGATACTGATATTAGTTGCACCATCAGAAAGGAGTTATGACAATTTGAACAATTTTAAATAAAGCTGCTAGGCCTTCTTCAATTTAAACCAGAATTATTGAAGCAGCTTGGCCTTCTTCAGTTGAAACCAGAACTATATCATGAAATTTGAATTTGCAAACAGCAAGACTTATTTCAAATTTTCACTGATTTCTTTTTGGTTTACATTAAAGGGCCTGTCAAACTTATCTTATTTAAGTTTAGAAGGATAAGTCTGAATATAGATGTCTTTGTATGACAATTAAGCTACCATAATTCTACTGCTGAGAAATATTGTACTTTATATAATTTAAATTTTTATTGTTGTTATTGTTAGAGTTTAGCACTTGTTTTTTTTTTCACATATTTTATGTTTTATTTTGATGACATTTATAACATATATTGAGGGAATTATCTATTTGGTTGTCATTACTCGTCACTAATATTCACATTCTTATATCATTATAAAGTCAATTTCACAATTGTATTTTTTTTTCATTGTTTGTAAAATTTTATGACATGGTGTAAGGAAATTTACAATGTAAAAATATTTATCTTCTTGTGTTACAGTGAGAATGCATATATTGTCAGCTTGCATGATATAATACTCATTTTTATCCAACATTTATATATAAAACTGTTGTTTTATGCCCCACCTAGGGGCATTATGTTTTTCGGTCTGTGCTTCAGTTTGTCCGTCCGTTCGTTTGTCCCCCTTCAGGTTAAAGTTTTTGGTCAAGGTAGTTTTTGATGAAGTTGAAGTCCAATCAACTTGAAACTTGGTACACATGTTCCCTATGATATGATCTTTCTAATATTTATGCCAAATTAGAGTTTTGACCCCAATTTCATGGTCCACTGAACATAGATATGATAGTGTGGGTGGAACATTCGTGTACTATGGACACATTCTTGTTTTATTTTATTTTATTCATTATTTTTTTCTTTTTTGTAAAAAAAAATGTTGGGCTAAAAGTGAAAAAGTTTCTGTTACAACATGTAGGTCAAGGGAAACAGATTACAGTTATATTTATGGAATATGATAGATTTCAATAAAAAAAGGAGGAATTGGTATATTTGAAAAGCTATTTTTAACTTACGGTAATATTTTCATCCATAGTGTCATTTTCATCCATATCATGAATATCACATGTACATGAATTAAAAGATTGTTTTCTAAATTGTTGATTAAGCCTGTATGAATGTGCCATGTTCTAAGATTTGCAGCTTTCGTTTTAATATATATATAATTGTGTGCCATTATAATAGGAATTACAAACTAGTTGCTATTATTGCAAAGTACTTTACTAGTCCCTTTTATTTAGAAAAGTTTATTTCATTATGAACAAATATTTCACATTGAACAAGGTTTTGTGTTAGCAGCAATTGATAGTTGTTACTAGTAGTAACTTGTGTGTATTTTTATGATCTCTTTGGATTTTATGTTGTTGTTAAATTGATTACTATACTTAATTATATATATAATGGTTTCATACATTGAAAAAAAATCAGATGTGGTATGATTGCCAATGAGACAATTATCAACCAGAGACCAAATAAAGAGGATATAGGGCCTTCAACAATGAGCAAAAGCCATACCGTATAGCAAGCTTTAAAAAGCCCTTTCATGACAAAATGTAAAAGAGTTTAAAAATGAAAGGAAAAGGCCTCATTTATGATAAAACAATAAACAAAAGAGCAGATATGCAGCCAACAACTACCACTGAATTACAGGCTCCTGGTTTGAGACGCACATACAGATTGAACAGGTTGAACATGTTTCTGACTATGTAACCCTCCCTTAACCTTAGACAATGGTAAAAAAGCAAAACAATGAACAAACAATCAGAAGGAAAAGTCTTTTGACTAAGGCCTATCATGTGATGTGATTTGACAAATCACAGCTTTCGAACAATATGATACATGTTTTATTATAAAAGATTTATAACCTGTCATGTATTACTCCTATGAGGGGCACCTCTACACTTATTATCATTTGTTTAAATACAAAATTGATGAGAAAAAATGAGATTATAAGGAAATATATGGTCCAATAATCTGATTTTGGTCTCTGACTAATGTTTGTTTTACTCAGGTTTATGTACCAAGCTTTCATATTGTACATTTGAATTGAGAATTACTTGTTTACAAGCTTTTCTAATAAATTTGTTATACGGGAAGTATTTTCTGATGAAATATTGAATATTCCCTATGTTGAAATCTATCAATACTTTTACAAAATCACTTTTATGCCCCACTGCAGTGAAGGGAGCATTAAGTGTTACCCTTGTCTATCCGTATGTACATCCAGAGATTGGTTTTCATTCTCTAACTTTAGTTTGCCTCAACCAAATGTTATGAAACTTATATACAATGCTTATTTCCAAGATTTGAATTTAGTGGCATCACTTTTACTGTTCTAGAGTCATGCCCCTTTACAAATTGTAAAATAGTTGAATTTTTGTTTCTGTTCTCTAACTTAAGTTAGCCTCAACCAAATGTTATGAAACTTAGACACAGTGCTAATTACCACAAAACTCAGATCAAGTTAGAATTTGGTTGGTGTCACTGTTACCCTTCTTGAGTTATGTCCCTTTATAACATTATATGCAAGCAGGAGCATCATCTCTGTCCCATGGACACATTCTCCATTTTTTTTTTTTATTTCAGTATTAATTTATATAGCAGGGTGCTTTTTATTGAATTTAGCTATGCAAGAGGGCAGTATTATCTATATATCTATTGAGGTGTATGGTCTTAACTTGTGAATATAATTATACCATACATATGTGTATTGGGAAGGTTCATTGTATATATGACATTTCATGGAATATTTGTATTCATTTTTTTTTCTATCAGTGCAAACAAAATTCCAGATAAAAAGGCTTATTATTAGTTTTTATTCTACCAATGTGACAATGTTTGATTATAAACTAGTTTGTTAACCAAGATATATGAATATTTTATTCACGATTCATAAATGCAATAGTTTATATTTTCACCTAATGAAATGTTTCATTATTTTGTTCAAGGTTTATCCAGATTATTGTTTCAGAATAATGATAATCAGTCCACCAACTCAAATTTATCCTGCAATTAGACATTTAACTATACAAATATCAATGTACAAAAATATGTGACACTTATATACTATATATACACATACTGTTTTTGGTTTTCTTCTTCTATACTGAGTGTTGTCCTAAACATGCATAAAATATTTGCCACTGGACAATCAATTATTCTGAGTGAAATGTAGTATTTGAATAACCATCACAATTCATTTTATGGTCCTTGGCATAGTCCGTATATGTTATTGCTTCCACTGCTACTTATTGAATATTTAACAACATAGACTATGTCAAGAAATCAAACCTGTAGAAGTACAAATAAGTTTTATATTGTTCCACATAGAAAATCTACTTTCTATGAAACAGTTTGTATGTATACTGTATATGTATTTGACTTTAAAAAAACATCAGCAATAACATCTAAATGCAAATCTTCTACAAATTCAAATGTTAAATGTTTGCTTTAAAATGAAAAAAAATATCCTTTTATAGTGAATTTTATAATCTGCAATAAAATTTTCTTTGAAGAGCTTTGTTAATATTCTAGCAGAGATAGACTAATGTATCTGTTATTAATACATAATTGGATAAACACAACTGTGACATACATGAATTATTTCCAAATTAGAATTATGATATTTTACTGTCTATCTGGTACTTACGATTAATGTAATGTGAAGTGATGAATATAAGAGAGAGAGAGAGAGAGAGAGAGCAGAAGTGTTACATAACCTCTGTGACTGGCTGGATCACAAAGGTGTTTTGTTAACAGCAAAATAAGGTGCAATAAAATTTTAATTTTGTTAAATTTGTTTGTTTATTTGTTTATGATCACCGTTAATATGAAATTTCAAGTTGACTTAATAGGTAAATTTTAGTCAGTATACACAAGCTGATACTGGTTGATACAAGCAAAAAAACCTAGAAAACATGAATTTATTTGATGCTCATGTAATTCCTCTTTTTTGTGTGTCTCTTCTTGAAAGAGCTGTGGATATGTAGTGTGTCATTCTGTTTACTGTTTACTAACTTTTTCTTTCACATCACAGTGCAAAGCTTTAAAAGGTGCATTGACACGATACAATGTTCCCTTCGATTTACATTGGGTTTTTATCTGTGCATCTGCTTTCTATAAAAATCGCACTGTGTGAACACTAAATCTTAAGTAGTTCGGTTAATGGAATGGAAATTCATATCTTGTCAATGCTATAAGATTTAACTAGCGGACGGTATCAAATTGGATGGAAAATCGTATCATGTAAACGCACCTTTAGTTTCAGTTGATATACATGCCTTCATGGATTTATCACTTGACACCAGTTAGTTCTGATTAGTTGCTTAATGATGTGGCTAAGATTCTTTTGGCTAGAATGAGTCAGCAAGGGGAGAAGTATCAATTTATGTGAAATACTCATTGTGTACATAAGGTGGCATTCAGTAGAGAGTGTCAATCTACTTTTCCTAGTCAGAAATAATTTAATTCATTACAGTCAGTAAAATATTCATGAATGAACGATATCATGTGTCAGTCTGATCAAGAAGATCTAAATATAATCTCTTATAATCTTCTCAGTAATTTGTTAGTTTAACTATTAGTATTTTATGTCATATTTTCCATTCACAGTCCCTTGTTTGAGACCTTCAGAATGGAGCCTTTTTGCCTGTTAGGTCACACTTTGTATCATATTACTTATAGTTGTGAAAATGAAACCCAATTAAAAGTATCTGAAAATAAGTAAATAGATACTTTTGAAAATTTAAAATAAACCTGTGTCTTTTTCTCTAAAATCACAAAACCACAAAAAAAAGTAGGAGTAAATACTGTGAAGCACTCCATACCTTTTTGAAAGGTAAACTTGTCTTTATTTAGTTTTATATCCCACCATGTGGATAAATCTTGTTAATGACTTCAGAAGGTTGTGATTTGCTTTTTGCTACCTCTTCTTCCTCCTTATAAAAAAAACTGATGTAAAGTTGTCTAGAAAGTGGTTGATGTAAAGATGTTCAGAAACTGTAGTAAAGTTGTTTAGAAGCTGGTGTAAAGGTGTTCAGAAACTGGTGTAAAGTTGTCTGGAAACTGGCTGTTATAAAGTTGTTCAGAAGCTGATGTCAGGAGTCAAGATTATTTCAAGTTGTTTATAAACTAGTGTAAAACTTCTGGATACAAATTTGCAAACGCATAATAGGCTTCAAAAATAAAGAGTTCACCTGATTTCCTAGGTTACCATGAGTACATCCTATTCATTTGAACATTTGTGGATAGTTGTCATATTGGCAATCATACCACATCTCCTTATTTTTATATTGTACAACATTTTGTAAGAATGAGATACAAAATGAATTTCCTTATTGTGTTCTTAAGGCTAAATCATAAAAGTGACATTGACCTTTCATCTCTGGCCTTGAGATAAGAAAGGCTTAATCTCATAAATGGGAACCAATGAAACTAAATTGGTGAAAACAAGGATGTCATGTTAGTTTTTAGTGTTTACAAACTTTTAGAATAACTCTATCAGTTAACCTCTACAGGATTTTCTCACATTGCTAATATCTTAACTTGACTATTTCATTTAATATTTATGAAGTTTAACTTTTCTTTAAGCATTACATGCAAATGTGTGAATATCTGTGTATTCCTTACCCCTATTTTGCCTGAGACTTCTTTGCAAAGTGGGTTATTACTTTAAAAATCAAATATTTGCTTCGGTGGTCTTTTGCTAGTGAGGTTGTTTCCATTGAATGCCCATGCAAGGTTCAATCCCAGGTTTTGTCAAACCTAATTGTAAAGCTGGCATAATGTTGTTGTTATTCCTCTAATCATGCACCATTTAGAGAATAAGAGCAAAGACTGGAAGAGTGACTGTTGTATTACAATATAGTGACATGCTTTGACAAGGACTGTTACTATGTCAGTAGGACTTATAAACATCCTTTTCATGATGTCTGCTCTAGATCAAAATTTGGTATAATCGCTCTCAATTTGATGAAAAATAAGGAGATGTGATAATAAAAAACTTTCAAAATGACGTGAATTTAAGCAATTTTAGGTCACCCTATGGCATTCAAATAAGGGCAAACCCTCACCATATAGTCGGCTATAATAGTCCCCAATATGACAAAATATGGAACAATTCAAATAAAAAAAAAACCTGATCTATGACAAAATAATAAATGAACTACAAATATGACAGTCAGCAACCAACAACCAAAAACTAAAGTACAGGTTCATAAATACTAACTCGCATCAAAGACAAAAGACGTTTATTCACATTTACCTAAAGCTACTCATTTGTCGCTTGATATTAACGGTTTTATAATAAGCACCAGTAAATCAATAAAGAGTAAAATGTTTTTCTTTAGAATATACATCTATTTTGAATTAAAGAATAGGTGAAGAGATTATACGCTTTTTAACAAAGTAAATGCTGTGTTAATGGTAATATGTACAAACAAAGAACATGATGTAGTAACGGTCATATGTACATGATAAGTACATTCTGTGTTAATGGTAATATGTACACACAAAGTACATGCTGTGTTTATGGTATATGTACAAACAAAGTACATGTTGTGTTAATGATAATATGTATAAACAAAGTATATGATGTGTTAATGGTAATATGTACACACAAAGTACGTGCTGTGTTTATGATATATGTACAAACAAAGTACATGCTGTGTTAATGATAATATGTACAAACAAAGTACATGCTGTGTTACTGGTAACATGTACAAACAAAGTACATGCTGTGTTGCTGGTAATATATACAAACAAAGTACATGATGTGTTAAAGGTAATATGTATAAACAAAGAACATGATGTGTTACTGGTAATATGTATAAACAAAGTACATGCTGTGTTACTGGTAATATAAACAAACAAACTACATAATGTGTTACTGGTAATATGTATAAACAAAGTACATGATGTGTTACTGGTAACATGTGTGAACAAATTACATGATGTGTTAAAGGTAATATGTATAAACAAAGTACATGATATGTCAAAGGTAATATGTATAAACAAAGTACACGATGTGTTAATGGTAATATGTACAAAAGAGGGACGAAAGATACCAGAGGGACAGTCAAACTCATAGATCGAAAACAAACTGACAACGCCATGGCCAAAAATAAAAAGACAAAGTACATGATGTGTTACTGGTAATATGTGTGAACAAATTACATGATGTGTTAATGGTAATATGTAAAAAAAAGTACATGCTGTGTTAATGGTAATATGTGTAAAACAAGTACATGCTGTGTTAATGGTAATTTGTATTTTTCTGAAATGGAGATGAAGAGTATACATTAGTTACTTTCTCACAGGAATTTTAATGCTTAATTCCATAAAATAATTCACACCGGGTATCCCGATCCGAAATCCGTAGAGGGATCCGATTCCCGAGAAGCAATTAATTAAAAGTGTGTAACCGTGGGTAGGTCAAATCTGGATCCTATTCCTGAGGAGCAATTAATGAAAAGTGTGTAACCGTGGGTAGGTCAAATCTGGATCCTATTCCCACGGAGCATAATTCCTTCGTATGAATCGGATCAAGAGTTTACTTGAATAAAATCTTCTTCGGAAAAATGCCCCGTATTAGGGATGCCATGCATAGGCTTTTTTTTTATTTGCAAAATAACAAGATAAACAGTAGATAGTATTATCTTCTTATTATGCTGTTTCAAATAATATTATGATAACCATTTTGTCCTCATCACATTTAAATATTTTCTACGTAATAGATGTCGTTTCACTTAACATTTCATGTATACAGATACAGTTAATATATATTAATAATAATTGTATATAATTATTTACTTTGCAGTTCATTTGTAATGTTTTTTCCCTTATCCCAAATGATTGTCATTGCATTTTTGAATAGATAAATATATAATAACAATTGATATAATAACTAACAGTTTGTGTTACATTAGACACATATAATACATATTCTAAATATAAATATTTGTAAGGATAAAGGAGAAATTCCAGTCCATAATATTACTTTTTGGAAAGATACAGTGGACTTCCCAACTATGTTTAGTTGTGATAAGTACTTGTCTGAAGGATATAGTAAAAGATTCCAATCGGTATTGTGCAGTAGGAGACCGGTTATATGGTATATGTTTCAAACCATAGTAATTCTAGTCGAAAGTATGATGTCCCTTTCCAGTTCTAATAAGTATGATTAGTACCTTCAAACACTACACAAATTTGTAGTTACACGTGCATCACGACGGTTGTCAGATGTGGGGCAGGATATATTTACCCCTCCTGAGCAACTGAGATCACTATCGGCTTAAGATGGGGTCCGTGTTCCTTAGTCTTTATTTTTCTATGTTGTGTTTTGAATAATGTTGTTTGTCTTTGGTCGTTTTTACATTTTTTGCAATGGTGTTTTCATTTTGTCTTCGACTTGTGCGTTTGAATATTCATTTGATATCTTCCGCCTCTTCTATGCGTAATGATTTAATACAAAATAGGTCAAATATTATTAAGTAAGTCTAAATCAAGTGACGACGTTTTTTATTAATCAAATTTGAAAACACATTAATTAGCAAAATAAGAATGTTATCTAGGTTGTATCCAAGAGTCCAGTCTACAAGCATACCCCGATGTTAGCGTAGACTTTTGTATCCAAGAGTCCAGTCTACAAGCATACCCCGATGTTAGTGTAGACTTTTGTATCCAAGAGTCCAGTCTACAAGCATACCCCGATGTTAGCGTAGACCTTTGACGCATGTTATCCTAATTTACAGATTATGAAAGTTCTTGACTCTAACTTTGACTTTTATCAATTGGTCAATAGATTGGCTTTAAAAAGAAGTCATTTGCAATAAGAAAATATGGCTGATATCAGTTAGAGCTTATTCTTTTGATATAATCTATTTGAAATTTTTTATATATGTAGTGCTTTTGAAAAAATAAACAAACAAAAACGTCCTGCATTGTAAAAAGAGGGTGGGCAACAAAAACGTCCTGCAGTGGAAAAGGAGGACGGGTAACTATCTGACGAGCAGCAGCCCGACCTAGTGCTCCAACGACAAAGAAAGCTGATCCAAAAAAAGCATATCGTTGATGCAGTTAGTTAAATTGAAACAACCGAGCTATGAGAAATTCATGGCTCCGAAAATTCCTTAAATATTGAAAGCATTGAAATTCAGCTCTTCTTCAGAATCAAACGATTAAAACAGATTAAATATTGTTAATAAATTGCTGATTTCATTTGAAATTAAAATCTTTTCTCTCATTGTTTTCGAATATTAACTATGTAGCCACATCTTTCGAGTCTTTGTGTATTTTGAGATGAACAACAGGTAAAATAACCTGTAATTATCATAGTCAATTTAAAAGTTATTGTGAACTATAGATTCCAAAAATGCCTAATACTTTGTTGTTCTAGTTAAATAATTCCTAATTGTTTTCTATAACACCTATATGAATAACCAAAGACAAAATTTTAACTTAACCTACTTATATACTTTAACCCAGGGTTTTTTTTGCGTCTGATGAGATAACATTTTTACTGTCATGATTGTGGAGCATGCGTGTGACTGAAACATATAATTTGATGTGTTTACAAGTTGAACTGCGATAGTTTATCAAAATGGAGGGCAGACTTGATGGCAAAAGAGCTCTCGTTACAGGAGCTGGAAAAGGTTTGTAGATACATTTCTTAGTTTTTGAATATATTTATATATTATGTTACAGGAACATAGGAACCGGATAAGTTTCTTAGTTTTTGAATATATTTATATATTGTGTAACAGGGACATAGGAACCGGCAAAGGTATGTATATATATAAAGCATTCAATTGCCTATTAGACTGAAATACGGGAATCGGAAAAGATTTATAAAGAGTTCTTGTTACAGGAGTAGGAGATATGAACAGTTGTTTTATATCCAAAGCATTACACATTTGCTGTATTTTCGGTTTCTGGATATGGTAAATTATAATTTTTTGTTTATAAATTAAAAACATATTTACCTGTTGATTCATTGATTGTTGATGTAGATATTTGAATCAGGGATTTCGTTACAACAGGTTACTTAGGGCTTTGATTATTATTTTTTTCATTGATGCATTAGATTTGGCTTAGTGGTCAAGGCTGTGCCTATGGAGAACTTATTACAAACGGGATATGGCAGCCTGGTATTTGCAGTGGTGTTATTTGTGGAGCACTGGGTTTGGATGCTGTCCGCGTGTACTCGATGGTCCTTTAATTTGGTGGACATGAGGGTCTTGTCTCAGACTGTTTGTATCGTCTTTACACTTGATCAGTTGAATCCACCATTTTCTTCATAAGAAAATGCCTGTACCAAGTCAGGAATATGACAGTTGTTATCCATTCGTTTGATGTGTTTGTTTTTTGAATTTTGCCATTTCATTGGGGACTTTCCTTTTTGAATTTTCCTCGGAGTTCAGTATCTTTGTGATTTTAATTTTTGAGTGTGTACTGATTGATACTGATTGATACTTTGGTGTTTGGGAGAACAAGATTTGTCTATTAAATTTTATTTGCTTTAAACTAGCTTTTAGTAACTGTGAGTACTCTTAAATCGGTATTTTGTGTCTTTTGTCTTTATATCATTTTTTTTTTTTTTTTTTTTAGCTTCGTTCCAATTTGATAAATCAAACCATTTAAAACTGACTTTTTATTTGTTCTTACTGTTGCACCGCTGTTCAATGATGATGGAGGATTCGGCGCTTGCAGGCATATTTAGCTCCGGCGCATTCTTTGTGTGCCTGTTCCGGGTCGGGAACCTAAAGTTCTGTGGTTGTTGATAGTTGCTGTCTGTCGTGTCTTTTATCGTTTATTGTTTTGTCATAAGGTAGGCCTTTGATTTTCTCGTTTGGGTTGTTTTACATTTGTCATGTCGGGACCTTGTTGTTGTGAAAGATAATGTCAACTTAACCATTCCTCTGGTTATTTCTTTTTTTTTTCAACATATAAGTATTTACTATTTTTAAGGAATCGGTCGAGAAATCGCCAAAAGAATAGCTGAATGTGGTGCTGAAATATTCGCACTAAGTAGGACGCAAGAAGACCTTGATAGTCTGAAAGCAGAGGTAATATACATAAATCTTCGCACTAAGTAGTACACAAGAAGACCTTGCTAGTCTGACAGCATAGATAGTATATAGAAACTCCTGAAGTAGAGGTGATTTACAAAAAAATTTGAAGTCTGAGGTCATTTACAGATGGCGTGGAAAAATGAAAAGCAGTTTCATACTCATACTAAAATATGCAAAGATATCTCAGAGGTAAAACAGATAGTGTGGTATAAGTGGTAATTTACAGATAGCATGAACTAAGGGCTAATGTACAAAAAGCCTTAAATCAGAGGTAATATATGAGAGTCTATCATTAAAAATGTGTCACTCTTACGTCAAATTTTATATCTTGGATACTAAGTGACCTATCATTGTACAACTTGGTGCAAGGAGAACTTAAAATTTAATCTCACTGTACGGCTTGGTGTAAGGAGAATTCTTGTGTAGCATATCAGCCTCCCATACACACACACACAAACCAATCTGGATTATATTTCATCAGTATTGACTTGTTCGAATCTTTAATACTAAGTGACTTAAAATTCTATAAGTGGTGTAAGGATGAATCTTATAAAGATTATATCAGAATCCCCCAAAATAGGTCACTATGTTCTACATTTCACACTTCATATACTTGTATTCAGTATTACGTTAGAGTAATTTTCAGTAATAAGACATAAGTATAGGTTTCATTACAACAATTTCCAGTGAAAGGGATATTGCTCAGAAGTACACTCTGTGATTAATTGATCCGTTCCAAATTGAAACCCAAGCTTATTTCTTAGATCCTTATGGATCATATTCTGGTCCGTTTCACATCGAAGTTAATTTTCTTTTAAAGAACTGTTTCCATTTTATAATTTAAAGGGGCATTAGCTGCGATTTAGACCAAAATTTGGAATACGATTCTTTTAGTTTCAAGTTTTAATGAAAGCGAAAGCTGGAAATAATATTTCGCTTTAAGCAGTCAGTTTGGTCCAAATTGGTCTAAATCTGCTCAAAAACATCGGTGATGTTTTTATAAATTTGCGAGTTAAATTTTAATCTCACTGAATCCATATTAATGTGACCTTCAATTTAACCCCTTAGTTTGAGATGAGTTAGGCGTCTTCAGTTATTAATAGGCAAAGAATGTTAACATCTAAAGATAAACAAGGGTGACCCATTTGGTTAAATGATTCGATCCACAAAAAAATCATTCTTATACAGATAAGAACGATGATTAATATATTTTCTTAACCTATGATATGAAATCAACCAGACCTAGAAAAATAAAATTCCACATGCTCGTTATCTATTTATGTTTGTATCGGGTGATATGACCGTTGACACTCTACAATACACAAGAAATACTGATACATATCATCGAGTCCATGTATTGTTAATTGGTTTTTTTTAGACCTTTTTGTAATTTTGATATAAAAAAGTTTTAGAATGTTATGAATCAAATATGAGAATTTGAATCAAATAGGTGAACAAGAATTTGACAGCTAGTGCCCCTTTAAGGTGTGTCAATTAAAAATAGTAGCGAGGCAAACTTGTAAACATGAAAGGTTATCTTTGTTTTCATTTTTAAATCATCAATTAAAGGGGCATTAGCTACGAATTAGACCCCCAAATAAATAATAAAATGACCCTTTTTTTAAACATTTATAAATAAAGGCAGTCATTTTGATTCATTTTCGTCAGAATAAGCTAACACACATCGCTCATGTATTATTGGCTTGCAAGTCAATACTTTAACCTCATTTGATCCGTATTCATATGTAGGATTAAATATTGTCCGCCATGAAATTATGCCCACTGGACACTTTTCCACAATAAATTTTGTCCACGGACAAAATTTTATAATGAAATATCGTCCGGACAATATTTACCTATGAAATCGTGTCCACAGATATGAAAAAGTGTCCTTCAAAGAAAGGACAATATTTCATATGAAAAGGTGTCCTTCATAGAAAGGACAGCATTTCACATGAAGTATTAAAATTAGCATGGGCGTATTGTCTCTTTTAAATATTGCATGTTAACTTGAGTATTGAATTCATACAAAATGTGATCATCCCCATGTGGAATTAATCATAAATTAAACAATAAAACATATACTATAACACACAAAAAACAGTAATACATTTTTAGAACTTAATATAAACTATGTGAATAATAATGCATGTAATCTGAGACTAGTCTCAGATGTAATTCATTTCAATGTCAGTTGAGGCTGGTGGATACTCTTTGTCAACATCTTTTTATAGCTACGATAATTAAAAATGCTTTGGAATTCAATACCTTCAATTTTGTTTATGTCAAATTATAACTGGTTCTTAATTTGTTTGTTTTAGTAATAGAAATTCAAATATATAGCTAAAACATTTCAGTGACTTTTTTTATTATCTCCCTTTAGAACTGATTTTCAATAAATGGACACTTTTCTACAGTAAAAAGTGTCTTTTATTTACAAGACAGAATTTAATCGTATTTTATGGTGAAATTATGTCCGATTGAAAGGACACTTTTTCACAGGATCGGACACATTTAAATACACATTTTCTATGAAAAAGTGTACGGGTGGACACATTTTCACAGGACACTTTTATGGCTCACACATGCAACCTTTAATTTGAATTTGGAAACGGGCTGCGCATGCGTTCAGCATGTAGTAAGCATGTTCATTCGTTGAAATGAAAAGAATGTCAACATTGAATAGTAAAACAAGGAAGCCACCAGGAATACCCATTTCGTTGACTAACCTGGCCTACAAAAATCATTCTTGTATACAGGCAAAACAATGGTTTACATATATTCTAAATCTATAACATGAAATCAAACAGACATAAAAAAAATCGTCATTATTCGATTTCACGTGCTTATCTGTCTATTAATATCTGGTTTTTTTGTCGAGCCTGCGATTTATGTCGCAGAAAGCTCGACATAGGGATATTGAACCGGCGGCGGTTACGGCGGCGGCGGCGTTAGCTAACTTCTTAAAAGCTTTGTATTTTAGAAGGTGGAAGACCTGGATGCTTCATACTTTGTTTATAGATGCCTTATGTTACGAAGTTTCCGTCTGTCACATGTCCATTGTCTATGACCTCATTTTCATGGTTCAGTGACTACTTGAAAAAAAGTTAAGATTTTTTGTAATGTTAATTTCTCTCTTATAATGAGTAATAGGATAACAATCATTGGTATGTACGTACCTTGCAAGGTCCGTCAGGCAGTTTTCACTTGACCTCGACCTCCTTTCATGGATCAGTGAACAAGGTAAAGTTCTGGTGGTCAAGTCCATATCTCAGATACTAGAAGCAATAGGTCAACTCTATTTGGTGTATGGAAATATTTTATGATGTACATGTCAGTCTGGCCAGTTTTATTTGACCTTGACCTCATTTTCACGGTTTATAGCTCAGTGTTAAGTTTTTGTGTTTGGTCTGTTTTTCTATTACTATAAGCAAAAGGTCAACTATATTTGTTGTATGGAAGGATTGCAAGCTGTAAATGTCTGCCTGGCATGGTTCATCTGACCTTGACCTCATTTTCATGGTTCATTTGTCAATGTTTAGTTTTCTTGGTTAAGTCTGTATCTTAGAAACTATAAGCAATAGTTCAACTATATTTAGTGTATTGAATGATTGTAAGGTGTACATGTATTTCATGTTTGGTTTATATGACCTTGACCTCATTTTCTTGGATCATGTTAAGTTTATGTGATAGTTGTAGTAAAGCTTTATATTTAGAACTATCACATAATATCAAAGCATGATTAGTAAAGAAAACGAGACATTTCAGCGTGTGCACTCTTGTTTTATGTTTATATGTGTAAATTATCATCGGCAGTCTTCTGAGGTTAACTCGATAAATAATTAGATGGCGTCTAGTCTAAAATACGCACGAATTGCTGATACATTATAACGAGTCTATGCATTGTTAATTATTTATTGTTTTGTTTTTTTTTGGACTTTTGGTAATTTGGATATACGTTTTAGTATGTTATAAGTTTGGTGAACATATATTTGACAGATAATAGCTTTAAGATCAGAGACGTGTATATTTACCATATATGTCTCTGTTCAAATATAGGGGAAATTTCAAGTAAAAACATACCTCTACCAAATTAGACCACGAGAGATGAAAAATGGCTAGTAAAAGCACACACCATGTGTTACACCCTCAATCGACTCATACCCCAAAAATACTTTGCTTGCTAAAACATTGTTCTGGTGATTCCAGGTACCAAATATCAACATAATGAACGTGGACCTACAAGACTGGGATAAAACAAGAGAGGAAGTCAGTAAGATCGGTCACATAGACTTACTGGTCAACAATGCTGGTGTTGGCTGTAGATTGCCATTCATAGACACACCAAAAGAAGAGATAGATAGGTAAGAATATATACAGAAATATTTATAATTGTGTCTTACTTTACACTCTACATAAACATATTTTTTTTACTGTTGTGCAGTTTTGATGTACTCTATTGTAGAACAACGGTAACTGTATGTATTTCATCTTCCTCGAAGGCTTAAGTTAAGTTATAATATACACATTGTCCTAAGTTAGTTATATATATAGATAAGGAGATGTGGTAACTATGATTGCCAATGAGACAACTATCCACCAAGTTCAAATAAAGTGGATGTATACAATTATAGGCAACCGTATGGTCTTGAACGATGAGAAAAACCCATACCGTATAGTCGGCTATTAAAAGCCCCGATCTGAAAAATATGTAACAATTCAATTGAGAAACAAGCGGCCTAATTTATAACAATACAATTTACGAAACAATATGACCAACGACAACCACTAAACTACAGGCTCCTGACTTAGGACAGGCACATACAGAATGTGATGGAGTTGAACATGTTTGTGGGTGCTCAACCCTCCCCTAACCTGGGATAATGGTATTACAGCACAACATAAGTACAAACTATAAAAATCAGTTGAAAATGGCTTCATTCATCAGATCGATAAAAAGCAGAAAAACGTTTAACAAAAACACAGACCGGACGTGGCAGGGTATTTATACATCCCTCACAATACACATTATCCCATGTTAAGTTATATTATACACATTGTCCTAATGTTATAAAAGTTGTATTATGCACATTGTTCATATATGGGACAAATTGTTGCCTATACGGTTTATGCCGATCGATAGCATTTGAGACGTTTTTTGTATATTCAGTAAGAAAGTACTATATAATCATGAAGGCAGCAACAATGAGAAATCGCACATTTTTTTCAAAAGAAGGCGAAAGATACCAAAGAGACATTCAAACTCATAAGTTAAAAATAAACTGACAACGCCAAGGAAAAAAAATGAAATAAAACACAAATACACAAACAACAGTTTACAAAACACAACATAGAAAACTAAAGACTGAGCAACACGAACCCCACCAAAAACCGGGGGTGATTTCAGGTACTCCGGAAGGGTAAGCAGATCCTGCTCCACATGTATTCTTTTTAAAATTTGGGAAGAAAACTAAAAACATAACAAAACTCCATGCCAAAATAAAAATAAAACAAAATAAACGTAAGAAATTATAAATTGAGCATGAAAATTCCCCATCATTGTCAATCTTAAAGGAGAGGGTGGACAGGAGGCCCCCCAACTCCCACTTTCTTTCCCCTTACTCCCAGACGAAAATCGGTCAATAAATTTTCCCCAAAATATCCCAACTTTTACTCCCCCTCTTCGCTCAGTTAAACCCCCCCCCCCCCCTGACTCTTACTTCTCTCTTCCCTGACTCCTGCTTCCCTCCCCTTGACTCCAGCTTCCCGCGCCTCATTCCCAATTTCCCTTACCCCTGTCTACCTCCTCTTAAAGATAATGATAAAGGTAAGATATAATGGACGGTTTTATCTACAACCCTTTTGCTTTCTTTTTTATATTCTGTCATTGATATCGTTATTGATTCGCAGTTAAAATTCATGTTCGAATTGTTTCAGGTTATATGATGTCAACGTTAAAGCTGTGTTCAATGTTTCGCAGGTAATCATTATGAACCGCCAACGATAAGTACCGATTATCAGGTTGTCTGCATATTGATATTTTACAATATCAATATGCAGATAACCTGATAATCGATTTATCGGGCTGTATTTGCGTCTTTGAAGTGTTTTCTTTATTTCACTAGCAAATCGGAAGATGACTTGATAAGTTCGTGTCAAACTTATCAACGTCGGTTCAAACATTATGACGTCGCTGATATGTCCGGGTCAAAGTTATAAAGGCCGAGTCATCATATTCGACGTCACAAAGCCGTGATATGCAATTTTATTAAGAGCTGAGCAGAGTGATATAAACAGTGGGACGGGCGATAAGTTACATTTCCAGGGCTCTCCGTACGTTTGTTTGCCGGTACCAGACCAGATTAAAGATTTTGGTCAGGGTAGCTTACCATGAAGTTTTGTTCGCATCAACTTGAAACTTAGTACTAATATTTGTTACTAGTATGACTTGACCCTTTTAAATTGAAACTAAATTCAAATGTGCATTATAATTTGATCTTTTTGTAAATATGTCAACTTGATCTTTTACCTACATTTCGTGGTTCGATGATCATGGAAAGGTGATATTGCGACCGGGACAGGGTGTTATATTGACATAAATTCATGTTTTTAATTGAACTGAATAACAGTTTTGTTTGATTTGCACACTACCAGGAATCCGACGTAGACGTCAGGGCACATACCGTACACCAAACAATCTTATGTAGACGTGGATAGTAGATATAATTTACTTGCGTTTCTTCCACCTTTTTTCATTTTATATACTATTTTTTTCTTTTTCCTCCAATAGGAGTTATCATTAAACTT